>NW_028092059.1:897500-1330000 GCF_014824575.4 Sturnira hondurensis
CAACAGTACACCTATTGTGTGCTATGTACTATATTATGGTATTGTTCACAACTGTGACTCAAAGGTATGAAATCAACTTAGACCAGTATTAAAAGAAACAAAATACAACAGAAAAAAAAGAGAAGGTATCAGAGTGTATCACATGTAAACAAGAGTATACGTAATGTCCCGGATGCTTTGTTTCAGTTATAAATACGCCCCCCACCATGGGTGTACTAGGTGACAATGCTAATACACCATCTTGGTGTGGCTCACGACGGAAAGCTTGAAAGCGCTGCTGTGATGAGAACTCTGGGTCACATAAAGCTGTGTAAGATATAGTTGCATCCTCAAGAACACTCTAACTGTTATTTATGTATGAGGCTTAGAAGACGGGTTGAGCTCTGAAGGGTAGAGGAGGAAAGAAGAGCCCTGGGTAATGACATGGGAGCTGCCTTCAGGGAACAGAGTAATCTAGGCTACAGCCCGGGGGTACCCTGTATGAGGACTGAAGTCAGGCAAGGAAGGTAGTTCAAACTCCATGGAGAAATCCAGACCAGTGAGGTGTACTTCATTTGATAACTGCAGGGGAGTAGAAGGTGATACACATGGAGCTCATCTTTAGGATGTTCATGTCAGCAAAGACTTACAGGATAGAACAGTGGGCAACTTCAGTCAGTGCACGGGGGTGGCTGGAAGAAGTATGGCTGGCTTAGGTGAAGGGTTCACCGCTGCCTGAGGGTGGGGGTTGGGATCGGCAGTACAGAGAGATATCAGAACGGTGAGGAGCAGAACAGGTTTTGAAAAAGGATGATTGTTATACTTACTGTTTTCACAATCCAAACTTCAGAAAGCGTTCCTGTGAAATCCCTTTTGGGTGTACGGATGTGCATGTCACTTTAAAAGAACCCTAATTGCCAAGGTCCTTTCTAGTTTCAACCTCTTTTGGATGACTGTGTTTCCTGAAGAAGCTTGGGCTAAAAGAGGTGACGTGGTTAATCAGTGGCAGAACTGGAACTAGACCCCAGGGCTTCTAAATTCCAGGGTGGCGTTCATCCCATCGCACCGGTATCTGTGATGGTTTCCATTTCACAAATGTAACAATTAGGTGAGGAGAGATCTAGCTGGAAAAGCTCACTAGCTGGATACAGACATGCACCCCGTGTTCTGCTTTCTGTCAGACTGCTGTTCCGATGGGCATCACAGGAAACATGAGTTTGTAAAACAGGCAGGCCTTCCCCGGTAGCCCCTTATGGGGGCAAACACTATTTTGACTATAGCACACTTCACATCGTAACTATACACAACTGTCAAAATTAAAAAGATAAAATACCAAAGCAATGTAGAAGAGCCACATGCTAAGGCCTCCTATCTGTCAACCCGTAGTCATATATACATTTACAAGCTTTTAAAATTAGGGTCTGTTTCTAATTTCCTATTGGTTTATCAATGTCTTGACCTTTTCTCATCCATTATTTAATTAATTTATCTATTTCCTTGTATCATTCCCAAGTGCACATTTCCCATAAACTTCGAGGACAGTTTATGAAAATGAAAGAACATTTTTCCTCAGTAATGTTTTCATCGTTATAACTTCTGAGAACAATTTCTTGAGAGATGTTTTGGGAGTTGTATTCCAGAACATATTATCTTCGTGGTCTTCCCCTGGTAGGAAGGATAAATGATCTTGCCTTGAGAGTTGCTCTGAATTTTCCAGTTTCAGTATAAAAGATAAATATTCCCCTCACAGAAGCTGCAGTAGGTTTCGAGCAGGCCTGAAGTTTGGTCCTGCCAGGGGATGACATGCCCGGGAGTGACTGTGGAAAAAAGACCCACTCTCATAGGACACACTGAGCAACTGGAGTCTGTTGTTACCAGTTACTTGTGTCTAGTGAGTGTCCTGAGCATTTGGGAGGCAAGGGAAGCGGCAGAGTTCACAAACCTTTTCTGAGGAAGGAAAAGAAAGCTTCTCACTGTGGAACGGGAACACCACTCATCAGGGCTGTTAACGAGATCTGGGTGAGAGGAGCTTGTCCCACTAACTGGGAGTACCTCTGACTTCTGCTCTGGGTAGTGTCTCTGTTTCAGAAGTTGCTCTCTTCACCCACCAAGCATCTTGTGATCAGTTACTCCATGGTCCCTAATGGCAGCCAAGTGACAACTGGTCCCAGTGCAGAGCGATACATGCTTTACAACTGACAGAATGATTCTGGGTGCCGTGAGCAACCAGGAAGGGGAGGGGAGAGCAGGGTGCAGGACAAGAAGCACAGCTGGAATTGGGATTTTGCCGGAGGAGAAAGGGCATGCGTGCATGTGGTTATGCAGAGAGTCGCAGAAGAATTTAAGCAACACATCACATAAAACATGAAGGTAGGTAAATGCACAGACATATTCAGAAAATGGCAGAGATGCATTTGGCTGGGGTCGTAGTTCGAAGAACCTCACTTGCTACAAAGAAAATTTAAGTTCATCCTGCAGAAAATCTCCGACACAGTCTTATTAGCATTGTTATACTACTGGGATTCTCTTCGTGGGTGGTCTGGGTTCAGAAAGAAGGGTGGCAACAGTAAGTGGATGAACTGAATATCACAGTGTCCAAAGGCCTGGAGACCAATCTGAACCTGCTGTAGGATTCATGGCCCCAGAAGATGAGGCTAACGACGGGGCAAGGAGGCAGCGGAAACTAGAAGGAGTCATGGGAATCACTTCCATGGGTTCCACTGGCTGATGTAAAAGTGCTGAGTCCAATACAGGGTGTGGCCCCCCACACAGCTCAGGAAAAATGCTTCACGCTGCGTCACCATCCACACACGTGCTTCCCTGTAAGCTGGCCAGTCTGAGGGTATGCCTTTACTTTGATTGCTTTGGACGATGCCGCTGCTTTTCCATAAATTCTTTGTATTTGCACTTATTTCATTACTAGGAAAATGAAAGATTTCCCCCCTAAAATTTAGTATTATTTCTTCAGGTACAATCATCCCTATTACGTATTAGCTGTGTGATGTGGGGTGAGGTAGTGAACATAAGCCTTAATGTCTTCATCCATACACAGGGGATAGTACTTGCCCCTCCTGAGGGGGCTGCTGTCTGTAATCTACAATAAGATGCTAGAGCAGAAGACCTACCTTGGCGTTTGGTGCAGAAAGAGAGCTCAGTAAGTTACTGTACTTAGAGTATGTTGGTGCTTTTGCAATCCTTTTTCTGTAATATACATTTAAAATCTATACTTACTTTTCTTATATAAATTTGTTTTGTTGTCTTTATTGCCCAGAACTTATTCAATTTCTTGTTTTCACTAAAATTATTACATTTTAGAGCTGAAATAAGTATATCAAATTTTATCCTAACTTTGTTGGATTTTCAATTCATATACAAGTTGGGCCTATTGCTGAATTCTCTATTTTTGTCCATTTTTCTACTTTCATGCTTTTTATTCTGTAAGGTACTCTTTTAAAAGTTATTACTTTATACACGTTCTGATTCTTGTAGGACATGTTTTTCTTCATTAATCCTGTGTTGGTGAGTTCTTTGCTATTCTGCCCATTTATGTATTTATTTAGTATGAATTTTAGTACTACTGTGTGCAGATATAAAGTGATATTCTGGTATCTTAACTGGAATATTGTTAAATTCATCAAGTACTTTAAGAGATATTGTCATTTTAATTATAGTATTTATTCTTTCCTATTAGGAGCATGTATAGCTACATTTATTTGTTCTTTTTAAATAAAGATTTCATTTATTTATTTTTAGAGAGAGGGAGAGGGAAGGAGAAAAGAGGAAGAGAAACATCAATGTGTGGTAGCATCTCTCGCACCCCCTACTGGGGACCTGGCCTGCTGCCCAGGCCTGTGCCCTGACTGGGAATCAAACTGGCAACCCTTTGGTTCACAGACCTGTGCTCAATCCACTGAGCTACACAAACCTAGGCTATATCTACATTTATTTGAATTGTCCTTACTTTCCTATTATATTTTTGTTTTCTCCACCAAAGGACTAGGAGACAGAAGACTTCAGTTTTAAATCAGATTCTTGGGAAACTGACTTCCTCCTATATTCTTAGGACAGTAACTAGATGCTGATTTCTAAGAATAATGAGAAAGTGGCTCTGTCTACTGAGAATCTATCCCAGATTCACACTACCTGAGTGGGGCCAATGTAAATAATTTCACTAGCTATAAATGGCAGATGTTAATACTGCTCTAGTCACCAGATTGTTGTAAGAGTTATAACATACTGTATTCAAAATTATTTGAAAACGTTACAGTATAAACAAGGGTATAGTATAATGAAATGTAACTACACAAATATTTTTTGCTTCCCACACAGTAAGCTTCTAGAGAGAAGGAAGCACAGACTTCTGCAAGTTGGTATCTGCAATGTGATGCCAGCCCCCAATAGGAACTTGGTGTACTTCTGTTAGGGGAATGAGTAGATAGCAATAAATAAAAAAAAAAGGAAAACAAATTGGTTTGAGGAATGGTATGGTTGACAGTGAATGAGTTCATTCAATCTTATGGGCACATTCATCTCATCACATACATAATCAACTTCTAATTCAACACTAATCAACCTTTTCTTCTGCTGTGCTCTCCTTATAGCAAAAATTTATACCTTTGTAAGTTACCTGGGTTCCTAGAACCTTCTTATTATTTCCCACAAATGTAGGTGCTCTGCTAAAAATGAGATTGTAGCTGGGAGCTGGGTGGAAAGGGAAATGGGAGGGGAGGAAAATGTTGTATAATTACCCAACATTTGACTCCGGAACTAAGGATCAGGAGCGTACCAAGTTCACAGTAATGACCATTGTCACACCAGATACTAGCCAGAAGCCTTCCGCATACTGTTTTTAACCTCAGATTAAAGGTGAACCAGAAGGACTTCTGTCTGCCAAAACTGCAGTTCAGGCTTTTACTTTCCTTGCAACCTTTCTGTCACCCCTCCCCCATTTTAATGCCTAGAGCTCAATACTCCTCCGACCCGGCTGTCGGGAAAGGACAGCCCTGATGTAAGGTTTTGGCTCTTCACAGGAAAAAAATATTTTGTTTAGAATTACCATTTGCAGGAAATTATTAAGTATACGAACACATTCCATTGATTTGATATCTTAAGCATTTGCTTTGTTTTAAAAAACCACCTCAAGGGCTAACAATGTGACCTTGTCATGAGAACTGGCCAAAACTCAAATATTTGCATTGAGGAGCTTCTCAGCTTTTGGCTCATTTGTAATATGGAGTCTGATGGATGCTTTATGTAGCAGAATGACCTCTCAATTTTCTGGATTTAAAGTAATTTAAGTAATGGCAAGAATGAACTTCAGCGTCATTAATGTCTTCTTTGGATCCAAGATGCATTAAAGACTCAGTCCATATACAAACTTAGTGGGGAGTACATGAGTCTTATAGTAAAATCTGCATAGGAGTTTAGAAAGTGTTTTCCCCCAGATTATCTAATTGCGCAGAAATCCTCATTAACTCACTGAGGTGGACAGGGAAGGTAGTTTCATTATCCCTCCTTCCCACCGCCTCCTCTCTATTGCACAGATGGACGGACTGAGGTTACCCAAGAAAGCTACAGGACCCAGTTCCAAACCTGCCCTTCGGACTTCAGCTCCTGTAAATCAAAATTTCTCAGTCTTGGCACTGCTGACATTGCAGGTTGGGTGATTTTGTCGTTGTCATGGGAGTTGGCCTGCGCACTGTGAGATGGTTAGAAGCACGCTTGGCCTCACCCACTAGATGCCAGCGACGTCCTGCCCCCAATAGTTGTAACAACGAAAATGTCTCCGGATATTGCCAGATGTCCCCTGGGGGTGGCGGGCAAAACCACTCCTGATTGACACCAGAGCTGTCCAAAATGCCACGTCACCGGTAAGTGATAATTAACTCCATTCCCACAGAGACCAACTTGATTTCGTCTGCTCTGCCTTATGAGATTCAGTTGCTAGATGTGTCTCAGACACCAGCGGGGTTGTCTCTAGCAAGAAGACTGCGGGCCATACTTTAATATTTGTTAAGAGTTTTTTATCAGCCAGGAGAGACTCCCCCAGACAGATATGCTTGTTTTTTCTCTCTTATGAGCCACAGATCATGGTGCATATTGAAGAACTATTGTGGTCAATAGTGCAGCTGACCAAATATTTCTACTCTGCCAATTTTGGGCTCGAAGCGGGATTGAATTTTCTGGCCCCCTTATGGTGGGGCAGCACCTTGCAGCAAGCTCTGGCCAATGAATTGAGTGGAGCCCTACGTTACTTTTAGGCCAGAGCACTGAATAGATACTGAGCTTTCACTTCCATCTGGTTTGGAGACTGGCGATGTTTGAGATGGTGCTAGCTTGGCTCTCTCTGAAGCCTTACGTCTCCTGAGTGGCCATGAGAGCACAACTCTACTGCTCACCTGCAATAAACATATCGCATGAATAAGAAATAAATCTTACATGTTTTAAACCACTGAGATATTAAGGTTACCTGTTAGTACAATTCAGCTTATTCTGATTGATGCAAGAGCCAAGAGATGAGAAAAAGACTAAAAAATAGATTTATGTTGAATCAAGGTCACCTGTATTAAAACAAGAAATGTAATATAAAATCACTTAGAACTTCCTTGAGTCTCAGGGTTCTCTAGTTCCATTCACTAACTAGTATTTGCCAATTGTTTCATTGTAGATTTCTATATACCTGATATGTTATATAAATTATATTATTCTATTACTCCAATCTCATTCTTTCATCCACTCAAATATATGCCAAGAATTATTTGGGATAACTTTGCACTTCATATTGTTTTTGAGACCTTTTTTTTGTGATGATTCCAGATGGAAAATAAAAGAGGGAATTCACTTTAATATTTAAAGAGCAAGATGTTTAGGAAATGAATTTGAAGGGTTTTTTTGTGTGTGTGTGTGTATGTGTGTATGTTTAAACTTTCCATTGAAAGTGATTTCACACGAGTGGCAAGGAATTTCCCAATATCACCTCCTCTTCTCTAACTTGTAAAACATGGGTAACTTTGTGGACTTACACACAGAGAATAGGCTGAGCGATGTCATTGTAGGCGGGCTGACAAGGTTTGCACTGAGACTTCAGAACTGGATGGATGGGTGATTTTAGGCAAGTGACTTAACCTTCTTGTGCCTTAGTTTTCTCAGCTGTAAATGGTAATCACAATAGCACCTAATTCTCAGGGCTGTTGTGAAGAGTAAGTGATGCAAAGCATAAAGGGCTTAGAACAGTACCTGGCACATGTTAAGTGTTCAATAAATGTCAGCTCTAATGTTTTCAAGGAGTGTTCTAGTAAGTGATGAATAAAGCACTGGAGTGGGACTGTAAGTTGCAAACATCACAGAACATGTCAGCTTTATTCACCATTTCATCCTAAATGTCCAGCTCAGTGCTTGACACAAAGCAGATATTAAAAAAACCATTTATTAAACACATACAGGAGTGAGGAGGGATGAGGAGGCCGTCTCCCAGGCTCTCCTCCCAGCCTACCACCATCCTCTGCCCTTGTCCACGCTGCTCCCAGCTGTGAGATCCTGGAATAGTTACTCTGCTAGATCTCTCTCCTCTTTCGTAAAGTGAAAGAATGATACCAAAGAGCTATGGACTATGTAACTGAAAATTAGAATCAATATTCTTAACGTACGTCATTCTTCAAAGAAGGGCTACAAAGGCGTCACAACATAATTTAAAGATACTTAAAATGTACTTGAAAGCAATTAAGAGTACGGAGACTCTACAAAGGCACTCTATTATTAGTTTTAGCATTTTTCAAAAAACTAATGGAGATTGTTTGCCTCACCAGGAAGGACATGACAATTCACTGGTACTAATGCCATGGCTCAGATCAGTGCTGGCTTCCCTGAGAGTTCTGTGGAGAAGGAAGAACTGTATCTTCACCTGTTGGATAGAGTCTCAATGTGCACACTTGCAACTAGAAGAATAAATTCTGGGGACTTAATAGTGATTAGTCAACAATACTACATTATGGATTTCAAAATTTCTGAGAGAACAGATCATTAATGTTCTTGCCACAAAGAAAAGATGTGACAGAGGTCTGAGCCCCAGGCATGCGGCAAACAGTCGTGTGGGGACATGTGCATGTATCACACTGACCCACCGTACACCTGCAACTTGTACAATGTTACATGTAAATCACACCTCAATTACAAAAGAAAAGAAGAGTAATTAGTGGTGTTGCCATCATATACTTCTTGGTTTTTCAATACTTGTATGCTTGTATGTGAAGGAGGAAAGTCTGACTCACCTAAGCAATGCAATTAATGGGACTTAAGCTTTCAGAATCTCAGTTTCTAGAGAAACTAACAGATGGGAAAATAATACCCACTCCACTGGGATTGTCCAGAGCATTACATAAAATAACCTAACAAAGACCAAGTAAGAAACAAACTTTCAATAAATAGGAGCAATTCATAGCATACTAATCATTGTAACAAGTATTTACAAGGAAACCACAGCCTTACAAACACTAGCAGTGTGGAGAGAAATTCTTTTGGCTGATATTGAGCAGTATGTAAGTTGGTTTCATGACATGGGTTTCAGATAGGCTAATGTAGAAGACACAACAGGCAAAGAAGTGTATGCCTGCTGGGCAACCCGGTTTGGGAAGTGCTGCATGGTGACTTAGGGAAAAAAAATAATGTTTTAACTTAGAGAACTGTGTGTCAGGAAACAACATGGAAAGGTAACATAAAATAATGGTTAAAGTATTATGTAACTTAATTTCTCTGTGCCTCAATTTCTCCATCTGAGAAAAATGGAGAACAATGCTTAGATCAATGCCTGGAATACAGTAAGCAGTTGTGAAGTGAACCAGCCCGGTGACAAGAAGGGCAGAAGTTACAAAGGATGGCCTATTAGGAAGACGCTGGAGGAGAGCCCGGCAAGATGGCTCCTAGGAGTGCAACCTGGAAGATCATCAGGCTCACCCATCCGTACACCACTGGGCTCCTCCTCTGGTACAGCGGGAAGAGCTGTACCCATAACGGGAGTCAATTCACATTTGAAATGGCACAGATGGACCAGAGGCTAGGGCAGAAAGGAGCCCCCGAGAGGCTAGGAGGCACGAGCGTGTGTGTACATAACGTGACGCCCCTTCCTATGGGCTTCCGCAGATGCCATAATTATTTCACAGCATCCCAGGTACCCATTCATTATATATGTATCTCTCCAAGGCAGAGGGACCCTGAGGGTGGAGACTGAGTCCTGTTTGCCATGGAATCTCCCTTCCACGGTGTTCAATACATGTGTGTTGAAGTGAAGCCAATGTGAGTAAAACAGTAAGATCAGGCTGGTAATAATTAAGCACACAGTACTTGGACCCCTAACTGCTCCCCACCTGACTTTCAACCCTTCATACTGCTCTGAACAGCTCAATGTTAATGTGTGGGAGGGGAGACTGTGATCCCAAGAACATGGCCCTTTGAGTGAACTCCTACTCTTTTTTGCAGTGGTGGCCTAAAACCACTCAACACTAAAGCTGCCTCCGAAGCCTTCTGTGAGGCCGCCCTGTGGCCACCTTCCGGTCCAGGCATCAACACCTTGAAGTGGCACAGACACAACCAAACTCAGTGGTTCTGCAAATAAGCTGATTTTTCCTTCCACCTTTCTTTACAGCCATACACCAATCCAATTCTTTTCTGTGTTTGCCTTGAGCACCTCTCTCCCACACAGCACCCTCACTAATCTCTCAGCCATGGCCTCACATCTTCACACTTGGATGACCACCGTGGAGTCTTCCTGTGATTCTGTCTACACATCGATGCACGATAAACTTGCCTAAAATACAGTTTCATCAAATTTTTCCCTGAGCCAGATCTGGGCTCCTTATTTTTTACCTTTACCTAATAGACTTTGGTTATCAAGATCCTCCATATTTTGGACCTATCCTACCTATGTCAGGGACATATTACTTATTTATTCAGGTCTGCATGCTGAATCTCTTAGTCTAGTTAGATTAGTGACCTCATAGTAACAATCTCTGAAATTGTTCTCTCATTTAAATACAATATCTAAAATGTTTGCCTCCAGTATCCTTTGCCCATGTTGTTTCTGCTTTTGGAATATCCAAAATCCTTTGGCCATTCAATTAATATTCCACACAAAACAACATATGCCGGTACTAATAAATAGTTGTACTATTTTGCATTTCACTCTCTGTTTCTTGTGTTATGCACAAGTGTTCCCTCTTCAACAAGACCAAATCGCTTGAGGGCAGGGAGTTAATATTATTTTTACCCATTTATCCAACAACTAGTCACTGAGCTCCAGAACTGGGCCAGGCACTGCACTTGGCTTTGGGGTATAGCAAAGAACAAGACAGACATGACCCCGGGAAGCACCGACATTCAGTGTGTGTGTGTAGGTGAGTGTGTATGTGTGGGGGGGAATACGATAAAAAATTACACATAATTCTAAGATTAGAAAGTGAGGCAAGCACCCTGAAGTAAAAGTGTAGGGTGCCGTGAGACCACGACAAGGCTTCATACCTTCAAAGAGCATGCCCCTGGGCTATGATCAAAAGGATAAAATAGAAACAAACAGGCAAATGTCCAAAGGGCTGAGGAAGCCTGGGGCCTCGAAGGAACTGAAGAAAAGCAGATGTCCATCATCTCAGCGGGCAGAGGATGAGCCATATCCGATGAGGCTACAGAGGTACAGACTGGGTGTAGTTCTTAGCAATGAACGAAGGTCAAGAAGTACATGCTGAGTGAGGGTAAACTTTAAGTGGTCTTTAAGAGTTGTCATGCAAGACAGTAAAGGTCATTTCTGAACTTTTGTTGTCTGTGTATTTGGAGTTAAGAAAAAAGGCTGAACATCCAAAGCTTAAAAAATATGAAAACAAATGCTTAGGATTTTTGTTGGTTTTTAAAAACTCAATAGAAGGGGACGGACCAATGACAAGAATAATATGGACCGTGGTCTACTCTACATTACACGTTTGGTGCCAAATGCTTTACACAGGCTGCCTAACAGATGGCAATGTATTTCAGTCATTACCACTGGGAGCAGGATTCAGGCCAGTGACCCCAGAGGTGAGAGGTTGTACATCCAATTACAAATTTCCACTTTCCTTAAGTGTTAAGATGCCTAAAGCAATATATTGTATTTACATCTAGATGCACTGTATGAACTATATTTGATAAGAGAGATGACTTCACATTCTCAACTTAAATCAAAGAATGCTTACTTAAGTATTTTTTTTAATTGAATCCTACTTTAATGCCATCGTATAATCTTTTGGTTAACAATGCTCATCTTGATTATTCTAATGAAGGGAAACATGGAAATTAATATCTCAGTTGTAGAGCTTATGTCATCTATAAAAACATACATGAAAAAATTCAAAATACACACCTGGGACATCTGTGAAGGTTTCTCCAAGGACAGATACGTGGAAATCCAGTCCTAAGTCCTTAAGATGCATTAATATCTTAAAAAAACTCTCTGGATCTTTATCATGCTCCCTGGAAATAAACACACAGAATATAACTTGTGATACCTTAGGGTATGTGTGAGGAAAAGTGTTTTCACTTTTCACAGTACCAATTCCTTCCACGGTCTTTTGTTAGGAGAGCCTCTGGCATCCAAGTAGAGATTGCTCCCTATCACCTTTTATTGTAGCATCAGCACTGAGTTTTTTCAGAAATATTATTTTTCTGTCATGTATCAAAAACCTAGTCCTACTGAAGTGTTAAAGTTCCACAGCCTTTTATTAAGGGAAAAATCTATCATGTGTTTCACATTGTTTAGTTAAACTATAGAAAACCTAGTATAGTTTCCTTGCCTGTGAAACAGTTAATTTCCCACTTAACACAGGTTTTTAACAAAAGACCAGTCTTCATAGGATGATTCTCTAGTGATCCTGAGAAGGTACCCAAGTTGCTTTGCGTTTCCATGAGGGTGAACACCTTCCTCTGTCATCTACTGAGCCCCTCTGTGCCCGCAAGGAAGGCGCAATTTAGGAAGTGAGATTACAGACTCTCTCACTAATCTCTCATTTTAAATAACTGAATGGAGAATTATAAAAACATCAAAAGGGGGTAGGCCCGAGTCTAAGCCTACTGAGTATTAACTTAGGAGTCTGAGTCTAAGTCCACTGAGTATTAACTTTAACAGAATATGTTGACTGACCTCCTTATACAAAGAATATCCTTATAAAAAGATTACATATAATTCTTTCATTTCATGGAGGCTTTGAAAAACATGTATTATTTTTGTTTGGCTTGTCAGTCTTTTTTGTAATAACAGAATGAGAGGCTAAAGGGCACTAAAATAAAAAAAATCACCAATTCAAGAAATCACATTCAAATGGAATGAGTTATTTTTTACATTCTAAGGTGTGAATATTCTAGTATTTCTTGTATTTAATTACACAGTTTTAAATTATCTTATTTCAGACAGATGTGGGCCAGATGTCTTCAAAATATTTGTTTTTAATTTGTAATTCAGAATTTTAACTTATTTTCTGTATTACAGAGAAATGGTTATATATCAGCAATTGAATTTTTCATTTACCAACTAATTATGTAAAATAAATCTGTAAATTGATCAAACTGCAACATGAAATATGAAAATTACATCATTCAGGAAATCTCATGAAAAATGACATCTGCAACCCTAAACGTGTTAATTCACAATTCAGTCAATATTTTCAGTATCAAGAATTAAAACAAATGCATCTTCTGATTAACATTTTAAAATGGCATTTCTGATCTCATGGAATTGTAAATTCTTATAGAATTAGAATTCAGTAACTATTTTAAGCTCTATATCTCTGAGCTTGATTTACTTCAAGTAATAAAGAATGCAATAGCAAAGTGCTTTTCCCTTTTTAAGATGACGCAGATTAAATATATGTACCATGGGGAAGTTTTTGGATAGTTCTCATACACACCACTGCTGTGGGCATGAACAAAGACTCAAAACAGTTTGAAAGTAAAGGGTACGCCATATGCTATCTCAACCATATCAATCAAATAGCTGCCATTTAATCTGTAGTATGTTCTTTTAGTCTGATTCTCTTGGAAGTCCTGAGATGGAAAGAATGGAAACAATATAACATAATACATCTTAATGAGGGATCAACACTGTAGGGAAGGGAATTTAGTCACTCAGTTCTCTAAGTTTTTCATTTTGAATTCCAAAAATTTTGGCTATGGATTCCCAAGAGAGTATCTATTCTAAATATTTCCTGCTAGTGTTTTGTTTATTTGTTTTGCATTAAAGTAAACGTAGATGTGATTTGGGGTTAGGAAGAATTTTAATGGGGTAGAAGCTGTAGTTCTTAAAAGATTCCAGTGTGCTTTCAAATCAGCAGGCTTTATGAACCTATATTTTCAGTGTTTCTATAGGAGATAAATGCATTACAATCCTACTGTATTTTTAAGATGTTTTTATTGGTGGACAAAAGCTTTCATATTCAATAATTACTCTGCATAAGAACACAAAGGAGATTTGTACGAATCTCCTCTCTTTTTGTTAAAGCTATAAGATACAGACGAATGTAAGGTGAGATTTTTCTTTCCCCAAAATCTCTGAGAAAAAGAAGCACTTTGTACTAAAATCCTTATAAAGTTTCCCATAACACCAGGCACCCTCTCAATTACTTTATTTTGAACAAAGTACTCGTCAGGGAAGTTGCATTAACCTGAAACACCATCTACTGATGAGAGTTTTGGATGGTTTTAACAGTGAATCTGGTACACTGGCTTAAAAAAGGAAACAAATGAATTTAATATATGAGGGGGCGCTCCCCCAAAACTGGGATTATCTTCTAGAAAGTGGGCTCCTTGTAGTACAGAGTTCCCCCACTGCCCCACTATTCCAGGGGCCCATCTGTACCAGTGTATTAGCTGGTGTTGTGAGAGGCTGTGTTTGGCTTCAGTGAATTTTTTTGAAGACTCTTTCAGTGCATTTGCCCATTTCATGATGGGTGATTTACAAGCACACCTGCTCGCACTGCTCTGAGTGTTCAGCAGTTTTTGACCAAAACCGGCATGACTCTTGACCCCACCTTCGCCATTCACTGAATCTTGCCGTAAGCAACATTTTGCTGTTCTGCAACCCGTCCCATGAAAACAGTGCTCAAAGGGAAACATATTGGTGATGTGGAAGTGGTGAAATAAAAAAAGGCAGAAGTACTAAAAGGCATCAAAATTGATGAGTTCAAAAACTGCTTTGAACAGTGGGAAAAAAATGTCTCGATGGGTGTGTTGTATCAAAAGGAGAGCACTTTCAAGGTGACTGAAGTTTAAACATATAAGAATAAACACAAGTTTTCTGATAAATAAATTGTGGGGGTTTTGCCCCCCCCTTGTAATACTGGGATAGTAATTATTTGGGAGGTGTGATCTAACAATTGAGAGTTCAATATGTCAAAAACATTTCAAAGATCACTAAAAAAATGAATAGTGGTTACGAAGATCAAGAATAGTAAGTGGGTTTTTACAGTTCGGAAAATGATTTCCAGTGATGGCATCATATAGCCTCACAGGTCTTGCGGCTCACACCCCTTGGACGAAATTCTGGGGACAGGGATGGAAGCATGCTGGCTGCTGAAAAGGTGGCAGGCTCTGAAGTCAGAATCCACTGGAGGAGCTGCTGGATTAAAACTGCTTGATGAAATATAAGGGTGGGAAGAGAGCAATACTTCCAAACATATTCTGCATGACATGTTTTAAAGCATTAGTTATATTTAAATTAGTAGACTACATAACTAGATACCTGACTATGTCTTCTATGTCCCTCAAAGTTTAAATAGTCAGTTTATCCAAAAGTTTTTCTTTCAATTTTCTCTTTAGAAAAAAATGGGAATAGCCTACCACTCATAAATCATGAAAGATGGACACAAATATTTAGCCCCAGACATAAAACAAGGCATGGCTATGTCAGCAGGAGAGCTCAGTGCTTTCTGTGCAGAAAGGAACTCATGCCACCAACCCAAAGGCCTATCCGTGGATGTTACGTTAGCACCCGTGATATTAATGAGCCCAATGAACAGAATATGTGAATCTGTATTAACTTCCTTTCTAAGAAATCTAATGTGATGCTCTCATACTTATGATTTAGCATAAAGCATTACAAATAAGATGGGAGACTTACAAAATTATATTACGTGACCTTGTCTGCCAATAGCTGTCAAGAGTAAACACACATTTCATAATATATTCAATTCTCTATAAACACTTTGTAGACTTATAGGCTCCCTAAACACTCTTCTGCTCTCATCCATTGCTGGTAGGAATGTACATTGGAATAATATTTTAGAGGGCAACTTGATAATGTACATAATGCAACCTTGAAGTGTATATAATTTTTGCTCCGGTAATTGCAGTTTAGAAAAGTTACCCTATAAAATAACTGAAGAGGTGCACAGGAATTCAGACAGAGTACATTCACTGCAGGGTTGTTTACAGTGGCAACACCTGTAAACAACCAAATGAAGATTATAAAGAAATACATTTTGATGCATATGTATGATACAACACCATGCATTGACTAAAAATAACATTGTAGAAGTATATTTCCTAACGTGGAAAATATTCAAGAAATACAGTTAAGAAAAAGGGAAGTGACAGAGTAACATGTATATATTCTCTGTTTTGTAAGACAAATGTATGTGTGTGTCCAGAAAAAGTTTGGGATGAACTATACCAAAATATTAACAGGGCTGATTTCTACAGTGCATTACCAATGCTCCCTTTTTATATGCTTTCTATAATTTTTTACAAACTTTCAAAAATATGAATCAGTTAACTATTATAAGGAACCAACTCTAACATTCTGCCATAACACTGCATTCGCAAGATTTTCACTTAACTCTGTAACATTTTCAGTATTTATAGTAGCATGATTCCTCATTTCCTGTGACCCCTCCACATTCGACAGCTGCCCATCAGCAAACTTGACTCATCATAAAACATTCCGGAAGGAGAGCCAGAGTCCAACAATCCTACGTTCAGAACAATCTAACGTTCTGGACTAGGTAGGAATGAAACAGTCTGGCTGGGAACCCAGTCCTCCACAGCCCAGCTACAGCAGAAGAGACCAGCACGGAAATATTTCAGGCTTCCTGGAAGCAGCAGATACAGCGAGAACAGCTTTTATTCCCAAATATTATTCAGAACATTTGAAAAGCATAAACTGTTTCCATGTGTTTTTTCTTCTATATCTGTTCTCTCTCTGTTGCCTTTCCTATTTAGTCTTTTAGAGCTGAATTTCTTCCTATTCCTCACTTAACATTCATTCAGTAAATATTTATTGAGGATTGCTAAGTTCTCCATACTCGTCACTTGTACTCAACTGCTACCCTTTCCCATTTTCCCACACAACTTTTTACCTGGGTAGAAACCTGGCTTTTTACACTTTTCTAGCAGCATGTCACTCTGGGTTGAGAGTTCCATGAGGGAAACAAGCCATGTCTGTTTCATTCATTACCAAGTAACCAGTGGCTTGAGTGGCAGACATGACTTATATTATTGACAACTGGCTCTTTTCTCATCTTCGGCACACAGAAGACTCCACTTTTTCCCCCTTGAAGCAGGGGAGGCCACAGGACTAGTTCTGACCAATGGGTTGCAAGCTGGTTGTTGAGTGTCACTTCTAAGAGCAGTTCCGGATAGCAGTCTGTGTAGTAGCCATCACTACGGAAGTCTTGCTTTAACCTAAGATGGTCAGAGACTGAGGTGGTCTGGATTGCTGCAGAGTTGCCCTGCAAAACTACCCATACATTCAGCAGACTTTGAGTTAGTAAAAGAAGGAAACTTTTGTTGTATTTAAGCAACCGAGATTTTTTCTGGAGGGGGTCTTCATTACAGCAGCATGATGTGGCCTAGGCTGACTAATACATTTTCTGTGGCACAAAATAGGCTGCTCTAAAATATCTGTTGAATAAGTAAAGGTGTCACTAAAGTGAATTACATTTATAGATCTCCTACTATATTCAAAATTCCATGTCAGGCACCTGATCATAATCTTACTGAAGCCTCTCAACCAAGGGTCATACAAATAAATTATTTCTTTATCTAAGATCACACAGAAGAAATTCAGTTTGTATTTGAAATCATGTCTTATTACTCCACAGTCATACTCTTTGTTCTATATAGTTTTGACCTTTTTCTTTCTTTCTTCCAACATATGAGAACAAAGAGAACTGGTACCTTCAGTCTACAGTTTCATCTCCAGACCATCAAGTTATGAACATTTCTTAGATTCTTGTTATATAAGGTTAAAACCCATTACATAAAATGATAAGAATCTGGGAAAGCAATAGGGAATTATGACCTCTCCAGTAGTATGGTCACAAACGTCTTCACGTTTCTGATACCCTGTTAACCTCTACCTTAACTTCCTCATTATGAAGTTCTGCTTTACTTCCAAGTTTAGAAATGTGTTCCTTACTCAAAAACACAAGACTTCTATTTACCATCCCAGTTAGCTGTTATGACCATTTATTATTACTCATAAACTTTTCAGTCTCCTCTACACACCTGGCATACCAACAGTTTTGGTTTTCTCCACATGTGCTGCTTCTGCCTCTTAAATGGGGCTGCAGTTGGACTTCAGCCAATAGACTTATTAACCACCAACTTCTCAGCTCCCCTACCCACCCCCATCTGTGTCTCTCTTTCTCTAACCTTACTAGCCCTCTCCACCATCGTTTACTTATAGGTGATCAAGACTAAGACTATTTACTATGGCTCTCTCTCATTTTCTTCATCTTTGATATTTGTGGTATTTTAATAGTTTGGAAATGTAACCAATTCCTTCCATCTTCCCCTCTACCTCCAACATATTCAAGATGCTAAGGAGTTTTGTGTTTATTGTTTTAGGAAAGGCATGGGAACAGCACCCCTCCACCTCCCTGACCCCCAAAATGTGACCAGAAAGAGCTGCAGTATTCTTGGTTGATTACAAAAATAAATAAAAAAAACTTTGTAGAACTTGTGAGGATTTCAGACAGGTACAAGTAGCTAAGAAAATGCCGCAAGACTAGCATATCCCCTCCCGCCCTGCGTCACCATTCCACCTCTGGCTGGAAACACAAAGGACTATGGAGGGGAGCTGAGCAGAGCAGGACGCTGAGCATTCCAAAGTGTTCCCTTGGTTGGCAGCCTGGGAAGAACCATGACTCCAGAGTGAACATCTGACTGCATGCATCTAGACAGACAGTACTGGGGAGACAGTAATTGTGAGAGATTCTTGAGTTATGGTAGTCATAAAAGTGGAAGTTATGATTTCTCTGAGTGTCATGGAAGAATCACAAAGCAACTGGCAGATTAAAGCAAGGGATCCCTCACCAGTAACCTGTGAGGGGTGGAGACCAGGAAGATGGAAGATAAAGAATCTTGAACTGCCTGAGCTTTCTATCACCATGTTGGAACGGTCTATTGCAGAGAGATTAAGGTATAGAAAAATAAAATTCTAATTTATGCATATCAGGGTTTCATGCCATCTGCATATTTATATCATCTTTCCTTTTAATAGCAGAGGGAGAGATGCCTTTCAAAATTCAAAGTCTATTAGAGCTTTTGATTTTCTATTTTGCTTCTCTTTGAGAGATCTGTGTTCTCATATTCAGTTTCCTTCCTAAAGCCTGTTTCTACTCCACATTTTCTTCATTTATATATTTGGCACTTTAAGTCATCCCTTTTACCTGACAACAGTTATTGACGCAGTAGTTCCAATAATATACTCTAGGTGACTTTTCACAGAGCATCTTAGTGCATTAGCTGTGTCCTCCTTTCCTTATCTCCTGTGTTTTTGTTCCTACAACTCTGTTCCCATTCTCCCATTTGTCCATTCTCTTGGATCAAAGTGCTCCCAACATCACCGATTTCCAACTCTGTTCCATTCATCCTCATGAATCTTACGGTTTCTCCAACTTTGACATCACTGTCCACAGTCAACTTCCTTAGAAAGGCCCTTTATTTGGTTTCCGAGTAGTGCAATCAGACTGTAACTTTCTCCCTAATTTTATCATCCCACTCATTCCATCCCAAAGGCCACCCAGGAAAAACCGTAGTCAACAAATCATTTTTCCCCCTAGGTCTCACAACATGGTTTGTCTTTGAATCTCCCCACTGCTAAAAGCTCAGACCCCCCAGGTTGTTTCTCTTCAGCAATGATTTCAACTCTCCCTGGATATTGAATACAGTAATTTCATTCAGTTAACTTGCCTACGAGCTCTCTTCCTCTGTTACCCTGGCCAGGAAGCTGTAGACATCCGTGCCTCAAAGAACTGGTAGGCTAGGAAGTGTCTTAATTAAGATGAATTGGGTCTTCCCCACCCTTGAGAAGTTACTTAAGCAGCAGCCACCATTCCACATATTTTAAACCATCATAATGTAATTACTTCCTCTCAGACCTGGAGGTTCTTTGAAACAACTCTTTCCCCTCCCCAGCACATTACCGTCTATTCCCTCAGTGATAATCTCCCCGCTGAATGTGGTGATTGGGGCTGTAATGTGAAACTAACTAATCACTTAGATTTTCTTTTGGATTACAATATTTCTCTCCAAGGGATATGTAGAAATACATTCAAAACTGCTTGCTAGTTATCCTGAGAGCTACCCTTGTAGTCCACCTCTTATAGTTAGAAGCTTCTCCCAGGGCTCATCTAGAAAATTCTCTGATTTCCCTGAGAACTGTGTTTTCACCTCTAGAAGAGGAAGACATATGAATCTTGTTTCCTGTTTTACTCTGACTGCCAGGAAGCTTACATTCAGGTTTTAAAGTGCTCAATCTCAGCAACTATCAGATGGAAATAATAATAATGAAAAATACTATAACATAAATTTTAAAAAAAAACCTCACTGGAAGGGATCAATAGGAGGGAATTTACCCAGCATGAACAACAGAGAGAAAAATAGAAAAAAAAAAATAAAGAAATGAAAAAGACCTGAACCTCAGGAAGCTGTGAGATAAAACAGAAGATCGAACATTTGTATCGTCAGAATCCCAAAGGGGACTCTGTATTTCTTATAACTTCATGGGAATGTACAATGATTTCAACACAAATTTCAATTGTAAAAAATACACACCCACTGTAATAAAATACAAATAATTCAGAAATATATGAAGCATTGATAACCCTGTTCCTCAACCTTCCTGATTCTCTTACTGCTCAGATGACACCACTGCTACCAGCTGTTTGATTGGGCGGGCTTCCAGAGATACTTCTATACACGTGCAAACATACAGATTTGTGTGCGTGTATTTTTACACACAGTCTCCTTCCTCCATTTAAATAGGGCATCAGTACCAGTCGTTTTGCACTTTCCACTCTCACTAAGTACGTAACAGACATCTATGTACATCAGCGCATAGAGCTATTTCATTTTAACGGTTACATAATATTTCATTATTTTAAAGTAAATTCTCCCACTAACATACATTTGTTTCTAACTTTTGATGTTTCACGTAATACTAAAATTGACATCAAGTTCTCTTTATAATATTAAAATTTCTCTTTTGTAGAAGTCTTAATCTATTATTATACTCCAATCTTGCAAATGTAGCCACTCCAAGTCTCTATCCAAGGCCCTCTCCCCACTTCCTGCAGTGTTCACCTTCCGTTTGGAACTCTCCTACTTTCACAATTTTACATACTCACTTCTGCTATAATTTGCAAGAGGGCAGAGCTCATGCCTTTGCTTGCCCTGTATTCCCCATGTCTATAACGAGGCCCTTCACAGAGTTTAAAAGTTATTGAGTTGACTCTAAACCTACATCACTTCCTGTGAATCTACATTTTTTATCCCCTCCTACTGTCAATTATTATTTTACTCTTCATGTAACCAGATGGATATACATAATTTTCCAATGACAACTCATCTACAATCTTGGACTTGAAGACCAACCGGCTGCCTCATCCGACACCGCACTACGGGCCATGCGCCCTCTAGTGCCCACGTGTCCTTATTCTCCTGGTATTCCAGGATCCCAAGACTGACAGACACCTTTCTAAGCATGGAGGCTCCTTCCAAATTTGTCCTGCCAATCAACTTATTACCAACCTTGCCATTTCTTCCTATTCAGATAGTTGAAGATTTGCTTGATAACCTCCATTTTCATAGCTCAAGGTTATCACTTCATACCTGACAACACCACTGAGCTTCATTCCCTCTCTGCCAATTCAGCTTCCAAGAAACTGTTACATAGGTCTTCTTTGAAATGTCACTAACTAGAAACTATTAAATTGAAATTAAGTTGGCCAAGCCAACATTCCAATATGCATTTTCATCAATCACTTGTCCCCACTAGTCCCCCGAATGAGTGTTGATACTCATGTTCATTTTCATCCTCTGCTTCTCTCTCCACTTTTTCAAACCACAGCTCCTGAGCCTGCAATTGTGGAAGCTGGAACACATCCTCCTTGCCTCTCTGCCACTCCCAGTCCATTATCTCCATCACTGACTTTGAATTTATAGTGACCGGTAATCACCTCTGTGATATCCCATCTCACTCTGAATCACTTCTGCACTAATGTTCATAAGCTACTGACGATGTCATGAATATGCTCAGATTTACATTGCTTTATATTTATTTGTATGTTGTCCCATTATAATTATTCAGAAAGCTCCACAATACCAGAGAAATCTTTTGACTCCAGAAGTTGGTGGACACTCAAAGTGTGACTGTGGAATGAATGAATGATGGTTCTGGCATGGCCCCGTAGAGACAGTTAGATATTTAAAACTCTGGTAGGATACGTGTACGAAATGACATGAAGTATCATGGTTTTTTTTTAATGGAGAATTAGCCATGGTCTGGATTATTAGATGCCTTTCATTGAAATGGATTTCAATGCTTAATAACAGGCTTTCATATTCAGTTGTGCATGTTTTGTCACATCTAGAAATGACAAGGACTCCAATCATGTGGGAAAGAACCATAATTCGAAGAAGGAAAATCCATTCCAAAATTTCCTTTTGATTTAAAAATGTTAAAAATAGAGATGGACAGAGTGATTCATAAGAAATCTCACCCATGGGAGCAAAATGCTAAAATTCTGTTCATTTTACACACTGTGTCTCGTTTCTAGACCCAAGAGAGAGACAGCCATGTTTTCTGGCTGACATAGAGCTCTCCTAGCAGAGACAGCCTCCCTTAGTCAGCGGCGCCTGCTGCACGTGCCAGACGGTCGTGCCGATGGCCGGGGAAAGGAGGAGCTCAATATGGGGAGTCTGCTCTATAAAGACCTGCGCAAAAGGATGTGTTCGTCTTGTGGCATATGTTGCATATTTTCATTTTATAAACAGCATTAATTATGTATTTCTTCTTTTCTACTACGTTCTTACAGATGACATAAATTTGTGTTATTCTACTTAATCCTTTTCAAATAATATGTGCAAAAAGTTCAGTCCCAAGTCTTGTTATACCAGTCTTTCCTTGCTCATTATTTTAAGCTATCAAGATGTACTCATATTAGTTACCTGAGGTAGACTAATTATTCATATGGAAAAGCATAAAATATTCTGAATATTGTAATAACAATACACACACTATAAATTTACTATATCACTTAAGAAAAGGTTCTCCAGAATGAGAAGACTCATGAACCAAAGTCTTAATTAATTAAATATGCTTACTGCCAGTAGGTATCAGAATAATTTATTTCTGGTAAGGGCTGAATAACAAAGAATAGTCAACTGTATTAGACAGTGTAATTGGTGAGAGATTATTTTGATTAATTACTTTCCTTTAGAAATGTCTGTAAACCCCCCAAAAGAGAAGCTTATTGAATGCTAGTAACAATCAATCCATTTACGACTGTAGTTCTGAAGGTGAGCGTTATCAGAATATATGAAGGAAAATAGCTTACATTGTCAATACACCCTAGTCAAAAAAGATTAAAATCCTAGTTCTGATATTTAGTAACTGTAATCCAGGGCAAACTACCAAACCTGTCTGAGATTTAATTTCCTCATCAGTAACAATCTGGCTAATAACACTCAGTTCAAAGAGCTATTGAGGGGATTAAGTAAGATGATGAATATGAAACAATTTGTGGTGTTTGGCAAACAGAAAATATATAAGAAAGGGTGGCCATTACTATTGTTATAATAATTATTACAGTCATTGTTTTCTTTTCCATTTATAGAAATGGGAATTTAAAATTATTGTACTGAGTTTAACAGTCACCCTAACTGAACAAAAAAAATAAAGTTTGTTATACTTTACAATCAGTTATAATAAGCAGAATGTGCCATTGTTTAGTATCTAATGTTTACCTTGACAATTGTAAATAAAGGCATCTAAAGTGGCAACTATTACATATGCAAATAACATAGTAAGCACTCAATATATGGCGGTTATTTTTCACTGCAGAGTTACAAATACGGTTTGAAGTAATATGTGTTTATGTGTGAAGGCACATCTGTAATTGAATTTTTCTTCTCAGCATTCTAGTCTCAGTCCTGTCAAATGCCGCAGTTAGCCCAGTCACCTTCGCATTCATAATCAGTGCCTTCGCCAGCTCCTCACTGTCACCCAAATGTGCCATCCCTTTCTTGGTAGAGTTCAGATACTCACCTTTTCTTCCCAGAACTAATATAACATCACACCAAGTCACCTTTTTACAATAATTACAGCTGAAGTTGGGGGAGTAAATTGTCATTTCTCCCTTTTTCCTCTTGGAAATTATCCAAAAGCAACGGGAGTTCTAGAAACAGAGCACAAACAAAATCTTCCTCAACAAAGATACCAAAAGCCAGGAACTGAACAACAGGTGGAAAGCTGAAAAAATGCAACATATGTAACAAGATGAATACATCCTTTTGCACAGGTCTTTATACAGCAGACTCTCCATATTGAGCTCCTCCTTTCCCAGAAGGACTCCTTCCTTCTGCCTGGGGGAAGAGTGTGCCCTTGTGTGAGGCCCCAAATCCCTTGATCGAAAAACCTTGGCGGGGTTTCTGTGCCGAGATGCTGATTCCCTGTGCCTGGGTCAGTCTTGGGAAGCACAGAATAAAGCACTAGGTGAGAGATCAGACAGAAGGCACCTTCTCGAGAAGTAGTCCATCTGATAAACATCGTTTCTGGGAGGATTACAAAGTACATTGGCTGGTACACATGAAATTATTTTTTTTCTGACTATATATTCATTTAACTTCATAAATTAGAATGTCAATGAATGCTGAATTTCTCATAAACATCCTAAAACAAAGGTAAACTTTTACAAAAGGTAAACATTAAAAAAAAAACCTTTCTTTTGCTTTAGACTCAAATTTCAAGGCAATATTTTTTAAAAATATTTTATTTATTTATCTTTAGAGGGGAAGGAAAGGAGAGAAGAGAGAAATATCAATGTGTGGTTGCCTCTCGTGAGTCCCCCACTGGGAACTGGCCTGCAACCCAGGCATGTGCCCTGACTGGGAATCGAACCATGATCGTGTGATTCACAGGCCTGCGCTCAGTCCACTGAGCTACACCAGCCAGGGCATATTTTTTTTTTAAATGGAATCTACTTCATACTTTCTAAATGAGAACTTACCTGAAGATTCAGTATTATGCGTATACTCATTTGTGACACTATTTTCATTAGGAAAAAGTCCATATGTGTTCTAGAGAGCAGTGCACATTAGATGAGCAGAAGTAACTAATTATTATTGAATTTTCTAGTGTACTTTCTTGAATATTTTAATTTTGTATTATATTCCTATACTTTTAATACTCTTGACAGTTATTTAAACTTAAAAATTACTTTATATGTTAGGATATTCTAGATTTGGAAGTATTAAAATGAGGTAAAACTTCAGCCATCTAAATCTAAGAAGGAAATTAGTGGTTTGATATCTTTGTTGTGTTTATAGGACAGATTGATAATATGCATGTATTATCAATACATGGAAATGTATTGATGTATCAATACAACAATGTATTGCATCTATACTTGTATCAATACATGGAAATGATAATAAGAGGAAATGCCTCTTACTGAGCATTTCTGTCTGTAAACTGGATTCACAAAACACAACACTTGAGGAGAGATTACACAGGGGTCTTTACCTGAATGTTAATTACCTCGAGGAAAGATGCTAGGTAGACGACTTTTACATTTGAAGTAATATACAGCAAAATAACAAAACATTGTGGTTGGGTCCATTTAGTTGGTACTATTTTTAACAGTGTATTAGTTAACACACACAAAAATCAGGAAAACCACAAATTCTCTTATCAAGGGTATGTTTCTGGCCTTAGGACAGAAATATCTTTGTCTAACTGTAGCCATTTGTTCAATAAAGGGGAACGGGGTGCCCCTGTGTCCCAGCCAGAACTTGTACTCAGCACTGGGACGCAAATAGGACTGACGACAGCAGGAGACCCAACCCTCGAGTAGTCCGAGTTCTAGTCAGATTCCTCTAGGTGGACTGTTCCCCCTGTGCTACGTGATCCGAGAGGTAAGACGGAAAGCCCATCACCCCCAGACCTCTTCCATGGCCATCAACACCAGAAGTTCCTTCAGGCTGAAGCCTTTTAAACATCTCGGCAGTACAATTTTATGCAAGGGACTTTGGTCATAGTACCTATGTACTAAATATTATTTGATGGATTGATGGTTAGATGAATAAGTGAATATTCCCTTTTGGGTTTCATTTTGAAAAAGCAGGTAAACAAGACACCTTTTAAAAATGTCAATGCCCTAGGGGAGATAAGACATTAGTTATTAGCAAGACTTGATATGGTAGTGCAATTTAATCTAAAAGCACGTGTGTCTACTTGTGCGTATCTTGGGTTCTTTCAGGATCAAACTATTGAAACACCACTAAGAATGTAAATCACGTGGTTGAAGTAGGACTGTCAAAAGGACAAGACTCTGAAATATGGAGAATGTGCAGGGAGGGTGAGAACTGTGTGAAATATCCATCAGAAGAAGTTCTGGGTGCTTGGGCAAGAGCAGAAAGGCTTGTGCTAGCAGGAAGGTATTACCGGTAAATAGTACATAAAACTGAGAAGGGCAGTGCCTCCTATGGGGGAACTTCACCCGTATCACACTTCCTGGAGGCTGGCTCTTAAAGTAAGAATTGAGTCTGCAGCAGGTGCTTTTAAGGTGGCCTCCGGGTTAGAAGTCTGCACTCTGGCACAAGAGAAAACCAGAGCTTTCCACAATCTCACTTAGGGCTGGAGACATCAAGATGCCACCTGCAACTTCGCTCCAACACTAGGGGGCATGTCCACCAGACCCTTGGCCTCAATTTTCGGGTGACGAAGGGAGGGAAATATGAAGGGAAGCACTCTCGCTAGTTCTGTCTGACTCTCCCTGGGCTCCCAGAGTACAGGCGCTCATTGGGTTTAGTTCGGTGATCTTGCAACTTGTGCATCTCAGGAATTGAGAAGTCATGCATCTAATGGGATCCCTCTTTCAATTATCCTCACTTCCTCAGTGAAGCCTTGCCTCACTTTTCCAGGCAGAATGAGTTGCGTCTTTTGGGCCTTCACTTATTATGTTGCACTGCAATTATCTGGGAGTTCTCTGAGGCAGGTCTCAAAAGAAGGGGTCTCAAAAGAAGCCTTATCAATACATGTGTAGAAGGATAATATTTGAAGTATGAATCAATGTACTTAATGGACTTCCTCCCTTGGCATTTCTCAATTTGCAAATCTACTCCTCCCCACTGCAGCCCCGCCCGCCCCCCAGCATTGGGAGCAAGGACGTGCTACACTCTCTGTCCTTAAGGTAAGGTTATTAATCAGGAATGCAGAAAGAAGGCAAAACAAATACTTAATTCTTGATTTTACATTAACATCCTGATGCTGAGGTCTAAATGACAGTTTTGGAGAATAACACTAAGTAGGTTTTTCTCAACACACTCCCTACTTACAACCTTCCTTTCCCCCATCCACCAACTACTGGGAAAAAAAAAGAAACAAAATCTGTGGGCTGGGGGAGGCAAGTTAGAGAAACCAGAGATACTCATAAGAAGATGTCCAAGGCTGAGAATTAGGAGAAACAGGGCCATAAGGAGATAGTTAGATGGAAGAATGACCCTGGTCTTTGGCTTTTTCTTCTAGAATCCAGGGAGCAGCAGCTTTTCAGGGGCTACTGTGGCCAGCAGGGCTGAGATCCACTGAGGAAAATAAATCACTTATGTCAGGAGGACTGAAAGCAAGTTTGCTGAATTTTCTCCAGTTAAAAAGCAGCATGGGAGAGTGAAGAATTTTCCAGAGGCCCTGAGTGAGATGAAGCTACCTGACAGAGGCAGCGTGCAGGTGGGATTCCACCACACCAAGGGGCCCCTGCAGTGCACAGGGGTGTGAACAACAGAGTGTGTCAACAGGTGGGAACTCAATGCAGCGCGCGCCAGCTCTGTGAGGTGATCACTAAGGACCAGGCAGGACAATGTTCTTTTCGGAGGATGCCAGCATGGCCATGCGTCAGCTGAGAACAAGCCAGCTCCCTGGATGCTCCAAAGCATCCTTAGAACTTAAGTGTTACTCATAAGATAAAATGGGGGAACTTAAAATTTAGTGAATTACAGTGAACTCACTGAGAATCCCAAGGCAAACGAGTTCAGTTATAGAGAAACAAAGGTTAATAATAGTGTCAAAAACTTATATGTTGCTTATAAGGATCACTGGCGATGGATTAAATCACTTCATTCTCACAACTCTATGTGGTACGTACCTACCATTCTCCTACTTAACCTATAGACAAGGAGACTGAAGCTTGGCACAGTTAAGCAACTTGCCCACAATGCCCAGCTGACCCAGTGGTAAGGGACAGATGTGGCATTCAATGCAGGGAGTCCTGCTCCACCTTGTGCCTGAACATCACATACAATCTGTCACACATGGGCAGTGGGGTGGCCGACGGCCTTGCCTCATGTAAAATTTTAAATATGTGATCAATGTGTGAATAAATGAATGAGTGAAGTGTTGTATCTTGGAGTCCTTGTACTTGATACTACAATTCACGTTCATGTAACACAGCTCTTACGCTAAATTACAAGTTTTAAAAGGGCAAGATTATTATAATACATTTTAAAATTAATGCCTTATAATAAACACTTTAGGTTAAGAAATGAATGTGTCTTATTGTTTCTATAATTTTACTTAAGAAATTCCTACTGAATCATCTTTTCCTGGCTCAAGTCAGATTGCGAGATATTTTGTTTTAGTCTTCCATACTTTTTATTCATTTCATCTACTATAATTACGTCCTATTTGGTCACAGTGCTTTTTAATCCTTACCTATCCAAGTAATCCACATGTTAAGACTCCCTAGTTCCTAATATGCACCTACTATATTATATAAAGAATTCTTAATATTTTGATCCCTTAATGTAAGAAGTATCCACTCATAGAACTGCCTGTTTGATGGTAATTATAAAGCTAAAAAAAGTTTAAACATGTAAAGCTTTGTTTTATTTAAATGCCAAAGAAGTGTATGGAACATAAATAGAAACCCAAGGAGAGAAGTTTAAGTAAGACAGAAAGGGACATGACTGGTAGGGGCCCCTCTCAAACACCCATGTCCTCTCTTGACCAGTTCTCTTGTTGTCATGTCAGAGAAAGCACGAGCTGGCCTTAGAGAACAGTGATGGTTCAGACAAATGTGGAGGGCAAAGGATGGCACTGCAGGTGGGGAACAGAACAGAAACAAATGCACTGAGTTGGGAAAAAAGCAAAGTAAGCACACTCTCCAACTGCTCGACACACACACTTAGAGACCCAGCTATGTATATTTGTTTGTTTTTCAGGTTCTAGAAAGTGAGAAGGGGCTGTGCAGTAGAGCAAGAATTGCAGAGTGCTGGCGGTGTTTTGGGTGTTTTGTCGTAAGAGCTGGGCAGGCTGCCTGCCTCCGTGGAGGTCGCTTACCAACAGTTCCCAGGCTAGCCTTCTCACTCATTCAAGTAACCAGCCTGGTCCCTGGAAGCCTCTGACTTTATGACCCCAGAGCAGTGGTTCTCGATCCTGCGTGATACAAATCTTAAGGGAACTACCAAAAATAACAACACCTGGGCTCCACCTTGGATCCACAAAATCAGAACCCCTCAGGACAGAGTTTGCACTGAGGTATTTTCTAATGGGCAACCACCGTTAAGCACTGCTATCCTATGAGCTGTTAAAATTGATAGATGAAGGCAACTCTGTTTTCAATTTTTTTCTTGCAGCTTAGTAGTTTTCAATCCCAGCCACACATTATATTTGACTGGGATGCTTAAAAAATGGACCAAAGGGACCTACTTTCAGAAATTCTGGTTTAATTGGCACTAGGGGGACAGGCATTCTTAATTTTTGAAAAACTGATTTCACTGAGTGGCCAGATTGAGATCACTGATACAGGACAGTGAGAGCCACAGAAGGCCTCTGAGCAAAACGGCACGAAGAAGGTACTGTATTTGGATATGGACTAGACATGAACCCCATATATTACCCTAGATATGAAGGTGCTGAGGTTGGAGAGGAGGAGGCCATGAGAGTAGTCCAGGTGTACATCAGTAAGGACTGGAGCCAGAAGTACGATGTAGCAGTAACAGTCAGCAGTATGACACGGACGAGAATTCATGAGACAGACACATATTGTGAAGATCTATGTAACTGTCACATATGAGCATAATTCGCACACAGTTTCCAAATTTCACAATGGCCCTGAAACAAGTTCGAAACCTGACAACCAGCTACCTGAGTGGTCTAACAAACAAGGAACCTTAACCGAGAATTTAGTTTGAAATTGTGCTGGACTGGGAACTCCCGTAGACTTCTGAGAAAGATAAATGCACATTTCTCTGGAAAAATGCAGATACAACTCAGGAAATTCTTAAAGAATTCCCTTTGATAAAGTTCCAAAAAATATGGGCTCATGGTCAAAATAAAAAAAGACACACGGGAAACAAGGCACCATGAGCAAACAGAAAAAAAAAAACCCCAACAAACCAGTAGACCCTACAAAGGTTCCATATATTGGAACGACTGAATGGGAAATATTAAAGTAGTATGTCTGAAGTATCTTCAGAAAGAAGAAATTATATGAAGAGCAAGGGACAATTAATAATTACCAAATGGTTTTGAAAAAGCAAGAAAAATAAGTTTGAGCAATAAGAACATATAATGATTGAAATAAAGAATTAGTAAACTCAAAGGCAAGACAAATCTGAATAAATTAGCTAGGATCCAGTATACAGAGTAAAAAGATGTGGGAAATACAAAGAAAGGTTAAGAAATAAAAAAGATCAAGAGGTAGATCAAGATACAGACCTAAAAGGTGAGGAGAGAGAATGAGGCAGAGGTGATATTTGTAGATATAATAGTGGATATTTCCCAGAAGTGATGAAAGGCACCAGTTTAAAGATTTTGAAGTCTAACAAATCCCAAGTAAGATTAAAAAAAGAAATCCGGTCCTACATATAGCGTAGTGAAAANGTAGTATGTCTGAAGTATCTTCAGAAAGAAGAAATTATATGAAGAGCAAGGGACAATTAAAAATTACCAAATGGTTTTGAAAAAGCAAGAAAAATAAGTTTGAGCAATAAGAACATATAATGATTGAAATAAAGAATTAGTAAACTCAAAGGCAAGACAAACCTGAATAAATTAGCTAGGATCCAGTATACAGAGTAAAAAGATGTGGAAAATACAAAGAAAGGTTAAGAAATAAAAAAGATCAAGAGGTAGATCAAGATACAGACCTAAAAGGTGAGGAGAGAGAATGAGGCAGAGGTGATATTTGTAGATATAATAGTGGATATTTCCCAGAAGTGATGAAAGGCACCAGTTTAAAGATTTTGAAGTCTAACAAATCCCAAGTAAGATTAAAAAAAGAATTCCGGTCCTACATATAGCGTAGTGAAAAAAAAAAGCACACCAAGGGCAAACTCAAGGTCTTTAAAGTAACCAGAGAAAGAAGCCTGATTATGCGACTTGTCAATAGCAAAATAAAGCTGAGAGAATGCAATCTCAACCTAGAATTGTACACTCAGGAAAAAATCTCCAAAGAACAATAGATAAATAAAAGATATTTTTGGATAAATTTGTCACCAACAGTTTCTCACAAAAACGAATGCTGAGGGGGATTCCTTCAGTCAGAAGGGAAGGTCTGACGTGCAAGAGGGGACAATCAGCAAAGAAAGAGGTCAACATAAGGGTAAGTTCGTGTGTCAAAATCATTAGAATAATTACTTAAAAGCATCAAAATAGCTTGTAAGTTTCAAACAAGTAGACTGATACATGGAATGAAAGAAATTCCAAAAATGGCAATTACGTGCCCTGGCTGGTGTAGCTCAGTGGATTGAGCGCAGGCCTTAGAACAAGATGATCGTGGTTCGATTCCCAGTCACAGCACATGCCTGGGTTGCAGGTCAGTTCCTGGCAGGGAACACACCAGAGGCAACCATACATTGATATTTCTCTCCCTCTCTCCTTCCCTTCCCCTCTAAAGATAAATAAATAATAAAAAATGGCAATTACGTGCAGTAGATTTCTGCAGGGAGTTTTAAAAAACTGCCCTCACTTGCACTTTTCCATATTGCTTAAAGCATTTTTAATGAATGTGTAATGTTTACAAAAAAGGTACATATCACTCTGTCCGTGCACTTCTCCTTGTGACCCTTATCTCAGGTAAATTCTATTTGATTAATATCTGTCATAAGCTCCAAGCAGGCAAGGACTGCATGTGTGAATTTTTCCTTACCATTTTGTCTTCAATGTTAATTCACTATCTGACATGTAGTATATGCTCACAGAGTAAAAACTGAACGAATGGCTTCATATTGGCTACATGTGCAACTTGTGTTAGGTTGAATAATGTCCCTCTCCCTCAAAGGTCACCACATCCTTGGAACCTGTAACCATGTTACCTGAACATGAACAAATGAATTCCCAGATGTAATTAAAGACCTTGAGATAGGGAGACTATTCTGGAATATCCGGGTGGGCCCTAAAAGCTCTGCATGTATACTAATCAAGAGGGAGGCAAAGAGAGGTTTGATACAGACAGAAGAGAAGAAGGCACGTGACCCCAGGGGCAGAGAAGGTAGGGAGTGATACGAAGGAAACTAAGGACTGCTGGCGGCCGGCTGAAGCTCGGAGAGGCAAGAATGGTTTCTTCCCTAGACCCTTGGAGGGGATGGGTCCCACTGACATCTCGGTTTCACCCGGTGATGCCAATTTCAGACTTTTGGCTCCAGGACTGCAAGAATAAACCTGTCACTTGTAGGCTGTCAAGTTTGTGGCCATTTGTTATAGTGGCCATAGGAAGCTAACGGAGAGTGAACGTGAAGATGAACCAAGCCAGATAATCATGTGGAGCTGAGTGTGAAAGAACCAAATGCACCATGGACAGGTAGGAGTGAAAATAGTTTAGGGAGAAAAAGCAGTGGTTTGAGTCTAGACATGTTATAATTTAGCAAATGGCCTGGACCCTGGGAACATATTCAGGAAGTATACACCTGCCACCACTCTCAGACCGGATTACGTCTCTCCCCTTTGGCTTCCTGGAAGCTACCTATCACACAGCCATTGGGCACATGTTTGGGGTAATGGGCCCATTAAGATCACAGACTTTCTGCCAAAGATGACTGAGAGAATGTCCAGCGTTAGGTTAAGGGATAATGAGGCGACGTGAAACATCCAGATTACATTTCATGCCCATTACAGTGGATAATCAACAGTTGTCTATATCTCGTAGTTGGTACAATGCTGGCTTCAGAAGAAGCTCAATAGCATTTTTAAATGAATAAATAAGAAGGAAGAGTTACTAGGTGTTGTCCTTAAAAGTGATCTTCCTGTTTCTTAAAAGGTTAAACATAAATTTATCAGACAACTTGGCAATTCAAGTCTAGGTATCTGCCCAAGGTAAACGAAAATGCCTATCTGCACAGACTGCTACACAAATGCTCAGAGGAGTATTAGTCACACTGGCAGAAAGTAAAACAATCCAAATGTCTAACATGATAAATATGATAAACGAATAAACAGAATGTGTTATACCCATACAATGGAAGATTATCCAGCTTTAGAAAGGGACAGGCTACAGCTGCATGAACCAACCTCAAGAACACCGTCCTAAAGGAAACAAGCCAGACGCAAAGACTACACTTACCTTGGGATTCCACAGGTATGAAATATCCAGAAAAGGCACATTTATGGAGAGAACAACCAAGTTAGTTTTCATCTAGGGTTGGAGTGGAAACAGGGATTGGCTGCAAAAGGGCGTGAGGATTCTTCCTAGGGTGATAGACAGGTTCTAAAACTGAATTTAGATGATAGTTGACAACTCTGCATACTTATGAAAACATTGTACTATATATTAAAATGAGGGAATTCTCTAATACATAGGTTATATGGCATTAAAACTATTTTTTAGAAAAGTTACGTGCTTGAAAACATGAAAATTACAAAAGTAAAAAAAATGGATTTTACCAAATCATCTTTGATTAAAACAACAAGGACAACAACAAACTGATGTAACAGTAAGTTTGTGTGTACACACACGTGCACACATACACACAATGTACCTCCTGTTCAAGCAGCATGGCCATCCCTAAATGAAGGCTTTGACAGCCATCTTGTAAAAAAATGGAAATAATTTGTGATATTGACAGTGTGGTTCTTGATGTAAGCGCCTCAAAAAACATTTTTCCCTCCAGGTTTAGTAATGCCCTAACGCTCGTAAAAATGTGAAGGGACATTTGGTAGCCTTTTATAGACTTCATTTACAGGGCAGATGCTACTCCTTAGAAGTGTTTGCTCTGTAGCTCAATTCCATTTTACTGTACAGTATGTACTTGTTTGGGGTAGGCTGAAAATGAAGACGAAAAAAGACGGCTTTATTTAGCCATTTCTTTTCTTTTTCTAGGAGAGTTAAGAAAAAATTGATTTTAAGCAATAAAAGATAGTAGGCAAGTAACAGTCCAGTGTGAGAGAATGAAGGCCTCTGTATTCCTTACTAATAATAATAGGTAATGTGTATTTAGTGCTTACTTTCTGCAAGCAACTGCGCTGATTTACATACATCATCTTCTCTCATCCTCAGAACAGCCCTACAATGTCATTAACAGCCTTCCCATCATGCAAATAAGAAAACTGAAGTTGGAGTGTCAGTATCTTGTCTGAAGGCAGAAGGCTGCAAGCTGACAGCCAGGACGCGCATAGGGACCAGCCTTGCCATCCTATCACCACAGCAGGTCACAACTGCTGCCCACAGAATTCGTATACATTTAATGCTGAAAATCAGGAAACTTAACACTGTAATTTTTAAAATCGAATACCCGTATTTTAAAAATGTTTATAGGAATTAAACACATCTATGCTGATAACTCCCAAATTTCTCTGTGCAGTCCTGCTTGCTTATCTGAATAACAGACTCACAGATCTAACTTTCAATTCAACTCTCCTCATGTCTAAAAGTTATTTCTAACTTAATATGTGTAAATTCCAACTCTCTACACCTTCTCCCCGCAAAGTGTTTTCCATCTCAATAAATAACATCTACATTTATCCACCGCAGCCAGGACCTTGAGGACATATCCTGACCGATTCTTACTTCCTTCACCGTTCCTGCCCTGGCCAACCCGCCACCACCTCTGTCTGGGTGATTGCAGTAGCTGTCTGCATTCATCGAGGTAAGTTGGCCGTATTTAAACAGTGGATTAAAACGTTTAAGTGGGAGTACCAGGCAGGTGAATAGATCCTAAAGGCAGCACTCTTCCACGCATTCAAGGGCCCAAGCCAAAGGAGGTACTGTCATCTCCAACAAGGGACTTCGTGTCTTCCTTGCCCAAAGGGAAAGACAACATGGGGAGCACAGGTGGGACATTTTCACGCCCACCTGGAAGGGGCCCACATCACTTCTGCTTACATTTATTGCTTAAGACCCAGTCACACAGCCGCACCAAACTGTAATGGAGCCTGGAAAATGTGGTCCAACAGGGTCTTCTGTATCTCCTCATTTTAAAACTCTGAATCTCAGTTGATAATTTTGAAATTGGGGAAACAATTTCTCCTTTAAAAGAGATCTTACTAAAAGCAGCACAGGTGAAAACAGGCAGTTCTGTAAAGAATCGTATCTAATTTCAGGGTGAAATACCTTTCTAAAGGAGGCAGCCATGAGAAGTACCACCTGAAACAGTCATTTCATGCTAAATCAGATGGTGAGTGGCAATATACATGGTACTAACAGAGGTTTGCTAGAATGGCATTTTCTAAAGGAGTATTTGGGGGCCTGGCTTCATTTATACACCAGGAAACAATTGGGGGAGGAAGTGAAAATATATATTGAGTCACGGAGAGCTCATCAATCAAAGGAGAGTTGTACATTTTATTTTTCATTTTTTTGGATGGGAGGAAAATGAAGCAAGAGCTCTAAACTAAGTCTGTAGAAGTCAATCAATTATTTCCACATTAAGAATAGTTTACAATATATGTGTAGAAGGAGAAGAATTATAGTGATTTTGATTTTTATATTGAAGGACAAAGTATTTCAGGGGATACTGGTGGTAAAAGTGCTCTTCTGTCTGTGCCCTACAGAGAAAGGGACCAGAGTGAAGGAACCGGTAGGAAGCGCCCTCAGTGCAGGCAGTATGTGAAGATAAAATAGGATTCTGGGCAATATGATTTTTTTCTACTCTGTAAATACCCCTCTTTTACCATAAAGGCTCTTTAAAGAAACAAGAAAACAAAGCATTCAGAAAGGGCTTGATACGTTATTGATGAACTTATCAAGTGAAAAACCATCCACTCAGGCATTTTGATAAAAACTTTCAATCAATGTTTCTAATTTTATTAATATTTTAAAAAGCCAATTATGACTAGAAAGTTATTGTTTGTTAAACTGCTTCACAGCATTCTGAAAACAGAATGTTTACAAACCACTTGGAATCACTTTCCTGAAGTTTCAGTTTCTGAAGGTCGAATAACTATGTAACTGCTTAATAAAGAAGCAAAGAAGTACCTCTAAATATATCTCCCAGCTCGGATGGGCTTATGTTCTGCTCCTTAGGTGAGGTATTAGCAAAGCTTATTTATTTTCATTTCCAAGGCTTTTATTTGCTCGTTCCCTTGTGGTAAAGCTGATTTCCATGATGATTCCCTTCTTAATTTAATACCCTTTTTACTCATCATATAGACATAAGAATTTTCCATAAAATAATGAAATCCTTGCAAAGGAAATGAAGACAACTCAAAGAGTAAAGTAAACTAGCTCTTTTTTCAATTAATTGATCCACTGTCATGTGCATGTAAGATTTTTTTTAAACCTAGGAAAATAAGGTTAATTAACATAAAAAAGCCTCACTCCTCTAGATGCTGAATTTTGTATTTTACCCATGCTGCCTTAAGTGCCTTGATTTCCCAGTAATGACCTAGTTCTCCTAATGAGGAACATTAACCCCTGGCTATAGCTGTCCAGGACTTAATTGTCAACTGCTGTTGAAATAGGGGAGTTTGCCGATCAGCAGGTATGCGGTATATTAACTCATGTCATTTCAACCCATAATAAATAAATCTGTTGCTAAGGCAACAGGAAGATCAGCCCTATCAGTATTCTCCACCCGCCCCACCCCCACCCCCGCTCCTCTTTTGGAGGAGACTGCCTTTCACACCAAGCTTAGGGAAAAAAAGAAGGAAATTAACTACATGTAACCATAATTAGAAGTAACATCATTTCTCATCTTAGAAACATATCTAAATTAATAAAAAAGGACAGCAAAGAGAGAAATGCTTTTGCCTAAGATCATGATAAATTATTTCCTTCAACAGGAGATAGGCACGATGAGGTACACATCTGAGCAGGAACAAATCTCAAACATTTCGGCTCTTTGTGTTTCTGAAATTTCCCCTTCTTTTGTTTAACCAACAAATGACTCCAGCCTGAATAGTGCTGAAATAGCTAATTAGTTGCACAGCCAATAAAGATTATACAAAGGAAAAAAAACCTTACATAATTTATAATAGTTATTCGTATACTACCTTGGAATTCTTTGGTGTGATTGAGTAAAAAATAAATACAAAATAAAACTCTGGACACTGCACCTTAGTCTGGCAAACCTAGAAAAGCCATAGAATCTCATTCATTTAGGGTCATAAACTGGAGCTTAGAAAGTAATTTCAATGGGTTGTTTAAAAATGACTTGCACATCTGGGTTATGGCAGCGGAGTAGGTGAAAAAGTAGCCTGTAAGAATATCCCATTTTTGTCTTTTTCAATGATAACTAAGAAATTATTTTGGCTTTGATCAGTTTGAGCCCTTCTTCCCAAATACCATAATTTAACTGAATGCTTGTCTATCATCCTCTATTAAAAATAAACTATTCCATTTTAACAAAGTCCTGAAGGATTTGTATTTACAGCTCCGGTAAAGAGATTTCATCTAAAAATCCCCCAAGAGAACAAAACGTATGTTTTGTGAAAGCAGTGCTGATCTTAGGACCATCTCCACCTGTCATTCGGTGAATTGAATTACTCTATATTTTCGCTGTCTTTCTTCCCAGGATGAGAAACCTGAATTCAACGGGACTTATTGAGCCCGGAAGAGCCAATCACCAAAGAGTCACCTCATCAGTACTAAGTAACATCAACTGAGCATCCCCAAACAATCAAACAAAATTTTCTGTCTCTATCTTGGAGGACCTTCTAAGCCAAATCACACCATTTAAAACGAGGAATGAGTAGGGCTGGAAAACAGTGTAGAGACTAAAGTTTTTTTTACACATGTATGAGGTGCGCTAGATTGCACAGGCCCCCGTGGTGCTTGCAAATGCACAGCCAGGCGAATTCATACAACACCAGAATCTAAATCAGGGCAGAGGTCTGTGGAAGGAATAGGATTCAAGGGCATTTCTAAAGAAACATAATTGTAACTACCATCACTGAAAGATAGACATCACCGAAAGACAGACAATTCTATACATTAAGAGCAACAGCGGGGATATTAGTTCTGAGAAAATGGAGGAAAGGATGGGCAAAACCGAGAGGTCAGGTCAACAGGGGTGGTGTAGAAAAAGGGTTAGTGACTAGGAAGAAGCATAGCTAAACATACACAGCTGTATACATGAGAAATATCTGTAACACAGAGGTAGATAATATATCTACCCACTCATCCATCCATCCATCTTTCATCCACATCACCTAGCTAACTGCCTGTCAACTCATTCATCCATGATCAGTTTCAAGTGACTAAGTCTGGTGTAAGGACTTGATCAAGAGCTGTGATGGAAAGAGGCAAAGACAGACATGGGTCTTGAAGAGGTAAAGATGACTATTGTAAGCATGCCACGATCAAACACCATCTCTTGCAGCAATTAGTATATTTAAGAAATGAGTCAAGTTTAGAGACCTTTTCAACCCTATTAAGTGGGAAAGGGTAACAAGAGTTTAGTTTATGATATTCTAGAGAAAACAGCACCAAGACTGTCAAGGACTATAGATGGGAGTTCTTTAATCTGACATGATGCATGAGAAAGTTAAAAATAGCCCAGGAACCATTGAAAAACTAAACGTTGAATCTCTTTTTTTTCATATATCTAACAGTTTGGAAAATAGGAAGGCATCTATGGATGAAATTTTGGAAATTATAAATGATATTTTGATAAGACTAATTTTTTGGCTATGAATTTCCTAGAGTTTGTCTTCTTACTGATCAACAATCCTGAAATAGATTTTCAGAGTTTCATCTGGTGAATCATGTTAGAAGAAAGAATAAAAATATTTGGTGATATAATACATAATAATTTAAGCCAGGTGTTTGATTAAAGTTTTTCAGAGCTTCTCGTAAAATCCTGTAGAGTTTTTTGCTTTTTAAATGACAGAGTTCACTTGAAATTCTTCAAGGACAAAACCAAAATAAAACAAAAAAGAAAAATACCTCATCCCTCCCCTCAAAAATAAGGAAACAAACAAACACCAAAAACAAGCAAAAACACCTGCAGGCAAAGAAATGTGACTGAAGAGAACTCATCATCGCACTGGGAATGACTGCAATGGACTGGAACCCTTGTGTTCCTGTGAGCTCTGACTATTCAGCTGGTAATCACAGAACTGGTCAGGCCAGTTCAATTTTTTGAACTTTCAGCGACTTTCAATTTTTTTTTTATCTCCTGGCACACATAAACTAATTACTAAAATTCTGTGGATTACCAAAAAATACATTACATTTTTTGCTAATCTGACAAAAAAGTAGGTATAGAAAACTGTACCTAAAACATTCATTCATAGCAGGTGGCTATTGTTGTGTTGGCTATTGTCATTGTTTTAGTTGACAAGCAAGAGTGTTCAACCTTTTGGCAGCTCTGTGCCACCCTGGAAGAATAAGAGTTGTTTTGGGTTATACATTAAATACATCGCAACTTATACTCATGAAAGAATCTCATAACGCCGTAAGTAAATTTATGACTTTGTATAGGGCTGCAGGTTGGACGCCCCAAAAGATGAAAGAGGTCAGTACCCCTGAAATAGTCAGACATCGCCTGCTTTAAACATTCTTAAAGCCCAGGGGGTGAAAATCGCTGGGTTAGATTTTATCTCTTTCAAAGAGCAGTTGCCCATTCTTCCCAGTCCATCTCAAATGAGCTCACTTATAATAATGCCAGGGCAGACGTTCCTGACGTTGAAGATACTGAACTGTGAGAGTGGCCAGGGCTACTGGAAAGCAGGCACGGGGTCATCTTTACAGACGAGAACAAGTAAGATGGTTCTCACAGGTCTGCGGAAGCGCTGGCGGAGCGTGTTGAGAGGCAGATGGCCAGACCTCATGACCATCTTTTCTGGAACTGTGATTCTGTGAGGATCGTTTCTCCCTTAGAAAAACAGATTTATACCTAACCCTGAAATAGAACAAAGAGTACTGGAGTCAAGAAGCTAGCCCGTTGCCTCTCTCTTCGCATCCTGCTGTGGAGCCTGAAGACTGCCCTTTAAAAGTATTGTGTCCTCAGGTAGTGGCCCAGTAAAGCCTAAATAAATTAAGCAAATCTATCCACCAAGTTTTTTTCCAAGTTATGTGGGCAACAGAAAACCAAGATAAGTTACTCTGGCCTGAAAATCATATCATCCAATCATCTAACACACATCCGTTCAGAAGGCAGTCATCAATTTTGCTTTCAAAGCTGTAGTTTTAAATCTCAGAGTCAAAGGAGGAAAAAAAAAGGAATTTATTTTACTCTCAAGTAATAAAGCATAATTTTCCATTTTATATCAATCATTTGTTTTCAGTTAGAAATCTCCAAAGTTTCTAAAAATATAGCTTGTCAAATTCTTTCAATATTATATTTTATATGATTTACCTAAGTACGCTTCAAATCCGTCTTTATTTCTCAACAAGTGGAGCTTTTCCTTTCCAAATTTACACTGTTAACCATAATCAACATTACATGAATTGTTTTACTGCTTCTTTATGGAAAATACTGCGAATAGAGTATAGTTCATAAATAGTCATTCCCGTTCAAGTGAAAAGCTCTGACAATTTCCTCACATTCCAAGTGATGAGGTAATGGCAGAACTTATAACTACAGGTTCTCTCACAATTTCAAACTCCTGAATATGCCTCACTGCCCACTTCCACTTCATTTATCTTAACCAGAATACACCCACTTATGGGCTCCTCGTAGGGGCTTTTAGATCAGAACAGAATTTCTTAAAAGCACAGGTCTCTCTCCCATGGCTTCTGAATTTACTGAGCCAGGTTGAAGCAAATCCTTCTTGGTCTGAGAAAGATTTCTTATACATGATGAACACTTGTTTGCTTTCAAGTGCTAACTCTAAATGTTAATACAATAACATTCTGTGCAAGAAAAACAGTCTACAAGAACTGAAACTCAGGCAATTTCAAAGGCTGATGGCAGACATTTTTACATGTGGCAGTATCGGTGCTTCTGACAGTCATTCTCCAGGGTGGTCTGTGAATTCCCGGGGGTGTTCGGGACCCACAGAGTCGGCACAGTCACACTATTTTCACAAGAACACTAAGATGTGATTTGCCTTTTTCGCTGCACTGACATATGTCTCGTTGGTGAGGAAACCCTGACAAGTGAGACTGCTGTTGCCTTGGCGTAATTCAGGCCACGGCACCAACCTGAACTAGCTGTCACTGTATTCTTAACCACCTGTCAGTTTCATGTAAGAGTGTCCTTGAAGAAGCATTACAATGACTAATTTTATTAAATTTCATCTCTTCAAGAGGTGCATTCTGTGTAATAGAATTGGGAATACACATACCTCCCCTTTGCACACCAAGGTACAAGGACTGTCTTGAGGAAAGTATTCATGTAACTGTTTGAGCTGTGAGTTAAATACCTGCCTTTTTCTTGAAACACCAATTTTACCTAAAAGAACAACGGATAGACAAACCATGGTCAATCAGGCTTGGGCATTAGGCAGGCATTTGCTCAAATATATGAATCATGTGAACCTGTCACGCAAGGAAAACATTTGTTGCAATGAGCATAAAAAGTCATTGAGAGGTTTCAACTAAACTTAAACTCATACTTGTCAAGTTCCAGTGCGGTATCAAAGAAGAAGATCTACAATAATCTGAAAGTGTCATTAAAATCTCCTTCCGTTTCCAAACCTGTATCTTTGTGAGGCAGAATTTTGTTCATAAACTTCTACCAAAATAACATATTGCAACAGATTGAATACTTAGGCAAATATAAAAATCCAATTCTCTTCTGCTTAAATATAATAGACTTATAAAAATGTAAAATAATATTGTCCTTATCACTAATTTTTTGTTTTGTAAAATACAGTTATTTGTCATAAAAATACATTGACAAGGTATTTGGTTCTTCACTGCTACTTTTAGATGATTTAATGTAGATTTTGAAACTTTTTCCTTAGTTTTAATTTCTAATATACAGTAAATACTGATAGGTATAACCCCGATTAGCAAAAGTTTTTAGGTGTTCCAATAATTTTTAAGAGTGTGAAGGAGAGCCCTGGTCACGTAGCTCAGTTAGTTGGAGCACTGTCCTGATAAGTCAAGGCTGCTAGTTCAATCCCCCATCAGAGCACATACACAAATCAACCCCCCACCAAAAAAAGTCAATAACTTAAAAAAAAGAGTCTTGGGGTCAGAGTTTGAGACACATGGCCTGGAGAGTGCTATCTTCAGTGTCTTATGCACTCGTGTTTTTCTGTCCCTCCAGCAGTTGTCTTTCATGCTCATTATAATGAAGAGACATTTACATAAAGGTTGGCGCAAGCACAATGTTATAATATTTGTATAATGTTTGGAAAGAAAATAGTTTTAAAAAGGCACTGCCAATTGGATCTATTTTTTACAGGTCTTTCACTATAAGTCATTTCTATTAACCGTGCCTTGCTATAGATGTTTATAACAAAACATTAAAGACTGGGTGGAAAGGAGAAAACAAATTACTCTGCAGAGAACCCAGCAACTCTGCTAAAATACTGTCAGTTATTTATCTACTGTCAGCAGAGGTTGCACACTATAATCCTTGACAAGCTCAGATTCAGAAAGAATGAAGAGAGGGGGCAAGCATCGCATTTAAGGGCCTGTTCTCATGCACAGACATTTTAACACAGATTTAAAGCCAGAATGTATCTTCCAGAAAATGTCACTTTTGATTTTGATACATATCCTAGCAAGTAGGCTCTACATTTGGTTGACTTAGTACAAGATATGTTAGAGGCTAACACTATATTTTAGCCCATTCATGATCCCTGCGTGGAACTAACACAATGAGGTCAGCATCACTTCATTTTTAGAGCTGGCTACCGCAACTGCATGATTTCATGGGCATATTTTTTATGATAAGGAGGAGGGTCCTCTTTTTGTTTGGCTAGGCAAGGTAACGGCAGCCTCTAAGAGTCCGGTTGCCCTCTCTAGTGTCCCTTTCTTCTTTATGTGTACAGGAGAAACAACCATTAATGCACTCTCCTGTTCTGAAATGCTCTCTGGAAAACATATACCAGCCAAGGCAAAAACGCAACAGACTGAAGAGCTTCCGGGGGTCAATCCCAAAGACAGTGCACCCCCAAGCAGGTAGTTTAAGTAGATCATAATACTGACAAGAACATGCGCAGCACAAGGTTATGGGGGAGGCTCCAACTCAGAAGGCTGGATATGAATACACCTCGGTCATTTTAGCGGAAACCAGGGTTTTCTTTACAATACAGCTCTTATGGACTGGTCAATTACATGATTTCTACCCATGTGATCAGAGGTCTAAATAAATGTGTGCTTGTAACTGGGGACGTTTGATGTACGCTGAACCAGAATCTTAATTCTCTAATTCAGATTCACCAATTAAAAATAAACTGTATTTTTATGAGCAAATTTACATAAATCAGATGATAAAGCATCTACCACTAAAGGGTAGGAGTTCAGCTCACAACATTTGCATACCCTCTCCTAAAGAAAATATAGGCATTTGAGATTTTCACCGAAGAGTCTTGCTGCGCTGGAACTCTAATGGGCTTAGAACAGTAAATTTTGAAGAAACTGATTGCTATCCCTGTAGCTAGTAAATGTCTGCCTAGACCCAGTGGCATTTGAAAAAAGTGTTTTATCATAAAATTATCCCAGCAGAGTCCATTCTGCAAGATAACATCATCATCATCATCATCAGTACTCCACGCAGGACCCACAGCTCTGGCACAATATTGCCAGTCATTTATCTGTTGTCAGCACAGGTTACACACTGTAATCCTTGACTGCCTCGGAATTAGAATGTCTTTGATGTCCCCACAAGAGTTTTTTGCCCGAAGGCTTTACCAATGCTCGGCGGCTCAGTGTTTATTCCTCGTAATCTTCCTCTCATCTCCAGGCTAGCAGTGACAGATGGTTATGGGCACACAATAGTATTAAGAGTTTGATATTTTTTTTTTATGCTGTGCTCTCTGTACAACAAATAGCTATCAGACGCGGGCCAGAGAGCTGACATGGCTCGCTTAGGTAATGGCAAACAAACAGCTCGGGCTGATGCTTTCTGTCATTTCCCCTCCTAACCCTGCTTGTTTTCATTGTATACTCTCAAAGGTAAACTATATTAACCTTATAGACTGTTATTAAAAAGATATATCTATATGAGCATAAAGTGCTTTTCTTTTCTCTTTTTCGTACTCTTTTGATTATGAAAGTAATACTGCTGACATATTGAACAAATATCGAATGTCAACATAAATTTTTAGTGTGTGATAATATCCCCCTTCCTAGAGCTGTGTGTCAGGCGGGAACCCGCGGATGATGCATAGCAGTAAATAACCCAAACAAAATTAGTTCTCTTGTCAGCTTCTACCTTGTATGTCCCCAGGCATCAGTAAAATTGACTGCACGCTAGATTTTCAAAATTAGCCCTAATGTTAGCTATGTGTCTGGCAACCTCCAAGTTTCCAATGTTCTACTATATTACCCGTAAGGATGAATGTGTTACTTTTATATTTTGGCATTTACTCTTGCTGATGCGGCTTTTTTCCCCCTCTTCTCCAAATTAAAAATAATTTAGCTTTAACAATAAGAATGTGCACAAACACAATGCTGCATCTCTTTAAGCAACTAACTTTAGGCAATTAAATTAAATTAAAGCAAAAATAGACAAAGGAAGAGAGGGAATTATTCAATTTAATATTGTTAATTTTATTAACATAGCTCTGCCTTATTTTGTGCAACCTATTAGCTAACGTGTTTCTCACTCTTCCCCCAGCACAGGACGCTGCTTTACAATAGGAGTCTACAGAGTATTTAATTTAGCATTTTTAGGATAACCCGGGACCGAACTTTGTAGAACTGATTTTCCTGTGATAAATATTATAGTTCAGAGACAACCAAAGGTTAGCAGAATGAAAGAAAAAGCTTTTCAGAAGAGAGTAGATGATGACATCTATTTTACCTTGAGATAGGTCGATCTCATCTAGACCTATGGCATTTTAAAATAACATAAAAGAATACTGAACACTGCCACATCCTAAGTAACACATGATTTAAAAACGCTAATCCCTTAAAAAGGCTATACCGGAAGTATGAAGTGGAATAGACAAATCCAAAACCGCATCCCACATTAACTTTCAGTCTCTGAATTTTAGGTTCATACATTCAGAGTCAAAGAGGAAAATCCCTTTAGGTACCAGATGCTGCAGATCAACTGGGAGGGCTTCTGGAGTTCTGATGTGCTGGAAGTCAAATCCCCGGCAAAGGCGCTTTGCGGGGCCGGCATTGCTTCACCTGTAAACAGTTGCTTTCAGAAAAATCAGACCTAATGATCAGCCCAGCATCTCTGCAATAAAGAGACCACAATCTGTGGAGGAACGGAACTCTAATCAGGCCACACGCAGATTAAACTAACTGGGAGGAATAAAAACTAGATTAAAACGTTCATGCCTAATACCAGAAGATTATCAGGACATTTTACCTCTTCAAATCCTAATTTACAAGAGCCAGGTTAAGTGTATGAGTTTATATTTGGTGCAATGATCTGTTTTAGTTGATTTTCTTCCATTTAGATAAGATTCTCCTAGGAAGTATCTTGCTTAGCACAATACAGAGGCATTTGGGAGAAGGAAAATAGTTTCCTATGTACTGATACAAATTATGACAAGCGATACAAAGGCACCCATGTGAAACTGGTCAAATTAGTAAATATTGGAAATTGTTTTTGTTCTAATGGTAATACTGCTTAGGCAATGTGTACATGTGAAAGTTTAGTGATAACAGTATATATAAAATCCTATTGTTATACTTTGAAACTTCTTGAACAAGATCTGATTTCCTACAAGTGCCTAATTACTGTTAGTTGAACAAATCACTGCAATAATGACCTGTAATTCAAAAGTGCAAGTTTAGTCAAAGTGCACAACTATTTCTACAAAGACATTGAGTCACATCACCATGACACTAAAATGACCTTTTGCTTAAACTACAGCAACAACAAATTACTGAGGCAATCCCCAGAATATATCTCCTATTAACAGTTCGGTAACTCTTCCTAAATGGGTGTGTCTTAAACTTACCACCTGTGAGGCCAGACAATGTGCAATGGTCTTTGTTGATCATCAGCTTCACTGGAAATGTCATACAGATTTTGCTTCTGCTCTCCAGGACAAATGCTTGAATTATCTAATGAGTTGCACATTTTCAAGTATGACTCCTGCGTTAATGAGCTACCCAGGTTTTCTGGTTGTGCAGCGTCACAGGGCCCAGACTGTGACTCAACATTATCCAACATATTCCCAGAACTTCCCCGCTCCGGCGGAAGAGGAAGGGCCGTGGATGAAGCAGCACTGCTGTCTCCTCGGAGGCCGAGAATCTTTTGTGAATGGGCCATTTTATGCTTGGGCACGAATCTGTGACAAAAAGAAGTGCAATACTCTTTCAGTGAAGATACTATTTAACATACACCCTTTACCTTTCTGTAAGGATATGATGATGATGGATGAAACAGAAAAAAAAAATGAGGATGTAACAAAAACTCTAGAAAGAGAGCAAAAAGTCGCAGCTACAGAGAGAAAGTTCAGAAGTGTGAAATTGGACCTGGCTGTCATTAAATAGTTTCCCAAGACTTTCCGTGGCTACAACCCTGTACTGCATGTATAAAGCACGAGAGGAGAATGACGGTTTCTCACTCTTCCCTCATGTATCTTTCTGGAGCTCCAGTGCGCTGTTCGCCACGTGCCCCAGGGCCTATTTTCAAGCTTATTTCATTCTCCTATAGAAATGCTGGAAACTTTCTTGATTAAATTGGGCATTTCTGCTCACATGACTTCTCTGTATACCTGGGCACCCGTACATACTTCTCATTAAAAGACCTTGTTAATATTTTGTGAAGTATATTTTGTTACTGATTGTAGAAGCACCTGCAGAAAACGAAGTCAAGGGTTTCACCAAATACTGGGCAGCCAACCAGCAGTGCTCGGAAAGAGAGAGTGGGAGACGGGTGGGAACGACCAGCTCACTGGTGGGGGAACACAGTAAATGAAGGACAAACACTCTGACTTTTAAAACTGAGAGCTAGAGAAATTCTTACAGAGGAATCAGTCAAGCCTTAAACAGAGTTTTAACTGAAGAATTCAGGATGGCAGAGAGGCGGGATTTCTTGACCGAGGGGACAGCGCGATCAAAGGAAAGGGGTGTGAAAGAACATGAACTCTTCAGGGGATGACCTGCAGCCCCAAGAGGCTGGCGCAGGTCCTGGGGTCTAGAGAGGCAGCCTGGGCCAGCTGAGTCCCTGACCCACCCAGAGGCTGGGCCTCTTCCTTGCACTGTTGAATAAGCAAAGAAATGGAGAGTGCAGGCATTTCAGAGGTAGGCGAGGGAGAAGAACTGTGGAAGGAGAGCAGTAAGGAATATCTGGAAGAGCAGAAAGCAAATCTGAGATGGTAGTATCATACAATTGAAGTGAATTAAGAGCCCCAAAAGGATGTGTCAAAAATTATCAACATCTTGAAATGTGAAAAAGGGGGTGTAAAACTGTAGAGGTGCTACAGTACCAGAAACAAAAGCTATTTTTGGCCTTGTTACCTAGATCACTGGCTACTCCAAGGGCAGTTCCTATGGAGGGAGTAGGCAGAGGCCAGGCTGGAGGTGAGGGTGTGTGCACAGTGGCTGAGGGGTGGGGGACTGCGGGTGGCAGAGAAAGAGCAGGAGAGAGGAGAAGAGCACAGATGGCAAGGTGGATTCTTTTTAATAGGGTCTGTGTACACAGGGGTATCCACCTGGGGGTTCACTCGGGGATACCTGCTAGGGAAGGAAGCAGGATGTGAATGAAACAAAAGTCTTACAAGGTGAAAGCAGAAAAATGACACACTGTGTGTGGAATAACTGAAGGGTTTTGTTGGGGTGGGGGGAAGTTGGGCCTTATAAAAGAGAAGTAAACCTAGGTTTTTCACAATGCTGAGGGAAGGAGAGAAAAAGGAAGTGAAAAAGTTTCAGGTGGAAGTGTGTGGAATCTAAGATGTGTCACCAAAGCATTCGGAGGACACCTTTTTCAAGAGAGGTGGGTGGAGGTGGAGTTAAAGAAGTGGGCTGAGAGGTCAGAACCGGCACTTTGGAGAGGGGCACAAGGCATTTGTTTGCTAGTTCTGAAAGCAGGGGCTGCTGAGCAACAGTAAGGAATGGTGGGGGTTCCCCTGTGAGCTGGAAACAAAGCCTGGCTGTAATACGCTGTGTACGTTCCAGCATCAAAACGCTTATTTGTGGGGGTTGGGGGTGTCTGTGCTTGTTTCATAAAGCCTTTTGAGAAAAATCACCTGAATGGATAAGGAGCCCCCTAACCAAGAAACAAATAGGTAAATATACATAGATAGAGGAAACTAAAAAAATGGTGCTAACCCCCTTCGTATGCCCTAATAAAATAACTACTTTTTGATTTACAATGGAAAGAAACTTGGGTATATACAGGTTACGGTTTCAGAACTCACAGGTCCAAAACATTGAAGGGATCTACCCAACTTTCATCGTGATACAAATTCAACATATCGAAGAGAATCTAAGGAACTAAAAATCAATGATCAAATTTCTATTGATCAACACAAAAAGTAAAAAAAAAATGAGTATAATAGTATCTTCAACTTCTTCTAAATAAATATAATAAATGGAGAGAGAAGGGACATCTGTACATATCTGCAAAACAACAATAAAACATGTGAAGTAACCTATTGGTTTAAGTCAGATAAGAAATGCCAGGGAAGCTTAGAAAGGATTTTAACAGAATTACAAATTTAGTGTATGAAGAATTCACAATTTTAAAAAATGGTGGGCAGTAAAACAACCTATCTTCACTTTAGAAAATGGTATCATGGCCTCCCTTACTCGTAAAATCCATTCCCATTGTCCAGCACGTGAGCAAACTTGCACATTAGAGACGGGAAACAGTGGGAGCCGGAAACTGATGGGGAATTCAGCTGTGGGCCAGGTGCTCGGCCTGCTTTTACTCAACGTGTTTCCTACCTGTTCTCCAGGAGGGAGAGAATGTCACGTCAGCACAGGCTGACATGGTAGGTGGTGGCAACACAGAACACCTGTATGAACAGTAACCCAAAACGCAGCCTGAGAATGTTATGAAATTGAAAAAGGACTCATGGATGTGGACAATGGTGTGGTGACTGTGCGGGCAGGGGGTAAAAGGCGACTGAATGGCAAAGGAAAAATTACAAGCAAAGATAAAAATAAAAATAAAAATTTTACTTAATAAAAGAGAAAACAGAAAAATAAACTTGAATGCCCGTAGGACACATGGAGAACATGATTTGGACCCTGTGGGGTTGGACAAGAGCCTGTGTTGAAGGGACCACCAGTAAACCAATGCCACTTTGTCAGGACAGAGGGCTACGCAGGGAAGGACGGCACCAAGTCGGAGGGGATGGGTCACGCGCAAATGCCGGCTTCATCTGGGTCACCTGATAACTGTGCATGTTTGAAAATTAGAGAGCTCTTAGAAGAGCAATAATAACGATTAAGGCAATGGAAGAATTGATTGATGAGGACAGATTAAAGGACCTAAATATGAATAGCTGGGCTAAGTGACATGAGAGGGGTACATAATAGGAGTCTCCAAGGAAAGAGCCTAATTGTTTAGCCTGCTACAAGGGGGTATAACTAGGAGTAATGAGATGAAATTAAGAATGGGAAAATTTAAGCTGAATTTCAAGAAAAACTCCCTGATTGTATAATTTATTAGCTCATGGAATAAACTCCCTGTGGAAATGCTATGGCTAGGAAATCATAGGGCTGGACAAAATACCAATAATAATACAGATAATAGTCCAGGCTTTGAAAGAAGGTGGTTACATGTTACACTTGCCTTGTTTACAATATCTCCTCATGTTGTTAATAGCCTTATTTATATAGAATTAATTGTTACCCAGAGAAGTATTTAAGCAATTAGCTAAATCTAAAAAGAAATACGTTCTTTAGGTAACGAAAGTTAAAATCACCTCAGTTTTCATAAGCTCTGAAGTAGTAAGCTAAAACAATTTTTTACTAATTCGTTTCAGCAGAATTGGTCTTGAAGCAACTGAACAAATGTATTATTAATATTTCTTTAAAAAGAGGACAAAACAAAATAAAACAATCCTCATCTACCATTCCTCACAAAGTCCACTGATTCTCTGTGCCACGAAGCTCTTATTTTCATAGACATGTTTAATATAAACAATTTATTGCCATAATAGAAATCAAAAAACTTTATTCCAGCTTTTCTAAATGTAGCTCTATGGTCGATTACTTCACATCAATACCAAGATCAAATAGGCATAATACTAACAAGCAGTTTGCTTAATAATAGTCACCACACTAATTAACCCATCCAGAACATTCTTAATCAGACACTATTTGTAATGTACAGTTAAGAGAAGCTTGGCAATAAACCATACGATGCTAAAAGAGAAAATAATAAGTTACTGATGGGGGGAAACTGGCTTTTCTACAGAACTGGACGGACTTTGCTGTCCTGGCGTTAACGTAATGAAGTGACTATGCAAATAGGCACATGTCTGAACACCTCCCATCTCTTCCTCTGCCCCAGCTCTGGCGGAGGTGCTAATGAGGAGAGGAGAGGTCCTGAGGTAAGGAGCGAGAGGAAAAAAAGAGTTGAAAGAAAACCAGTGAGCCGCCTTTCACAGCGTATACCCAGTTTACTATTTAACAATCTCCGATTTTTTTCTTAAAGAAATGCCACTGCCCCCATTACTCATAAAAAATCTTGACCTGTTTCCGAGTCTCTCAGAAGCTCTATCAGAACCTGTGTCTACTTTCAGAAATATTCTGATTATTGTAATCGCTTCCAATCTGTTACTGGCCGTGGGACCCCACCCCAACTTTTTCCCAACCACTGGTCAAGGTGTGAAATCGAAGTCGGGTCTACTGACTGCATATTCTCCTTTCAAACGTGCACCTTTCCTCTCACCTCTGTCCCTGAAAGTGGCTCTGGAGCCACTGTCACAAAACCCTAATATGTGCTGAACTATCTTGAAAGGCACAGCTGCCTAAGTATGTTCTAGACCTAAATGTGATCGCTTCCCCAACCCCCACATCTAAACAAACAAACCTAGAGCTGAACCTATAGGAAGGACCAATGGCCTTATTCAGATTAGTCAGGAATAGACTAGATTTGAGAGAAGCATTAAAGGCTGTTAAGACTGATGGTAAATATAGGAAATGCTGTAGGTACCCTGGTTATTTCTGCTGACATTGAAAGGCTAGAGTCTATTTAGTTGACTAACAGAGGTAGTCAAGAGGAAGACTTTAATACAAAGTAAGTCAATTAAATTTAAGACATTGATATTGATTCATCTGTTGTGGAGGAGAATGTCATGGCTGAAATGTACGTCATGGTGGTATATACTGCTTACAAACATCTTTTTGAGAGATTTCAGTAACTTATTATAGTGAGTTCAACTTACAGTGTCTTTTAAATGATACCTACAGATAAAGTCCTCAAGAGAGAGACTATAAATAGTTTTGCTTCTCAAATCAGATTTGGAAGACAACATGAAAAATAATGATGCAAAGAAAGTACAGCTGATCAAAGATGATTCCAAATTAGGTCCAGTGAAGAAAGAGGGTAGCATGAGCACCCAGAATAAGGAGATTGGTCTGCAGAGGAGAGGGGGTTGGCCAAGTTCAGCCTAGAGCTCAGGGCTGGGGAGGGAGAGCAGTATGCCTGCTGTGTTGTATCCTTTAGGTCAGGGTTTGACAAGGTGTGTTTTGTGCAATGCTAGTTCCGTGGGACACATGGAGGTGTTACATTGGAGAAGGTTTTATGAGAAAAAAAAAACTGTGGAAAATGCTCGGGTAAACAAAGTTAAACATTTCTTCATCGAACTTCCCATAGCACATGCTAGTGTGTACTATACACATGTTCACTCAGTCATTCCTTTGCTCATTTAATAGCTATTTATTGAGCACCTATAAATGTGATAGGAACATTGTGTTTATTGTTCCCCGAACTTGACACCTAATGGGACAAGGAACCCCCACCCCCACCCAGCTAACCCAAGGAGGTACCTTAAGAATGAATATTCAACTACAGGCACTTTGGGAAACACTATGAGACGCCGTCTAAGACCCTGGGAGACATGCAGCCCTAGCTGAGTCTGAAGAGCACAGGCGCCACATGAGCGGAGGCGCATTTAACATTTCAGCAACAGCAGAAGGAATGGCAAAGTGCGTGCACATGAGAAAACAATGAAAGCCCAAACCGAAGGCCATACACCAAGGCCACCCATCAGCAGACCAAAGGAAGTTTGAAAAAAATCAGAATCTGTACAAACAAATGACAGAAGACAATATGGTTCAAGGCTAATATGGATGACAGCAGAAAAAAATACCATTCCCTTTCATCACAGCAATTTCTGTGAATTCCTGGATAGAAAACATATTGAGAATTGAAGAGAAAGGGAATCGGAATGAAAGATAAGTAACTTTTCCAAAACCAACTGGGATGACATCCACACAGTTCAGTGATCTAAGTTCTTGGGTGATTTATAACAAAAACTATTCATTGTTTCCAAACAATGTGTTGGAAATTAATTACAAAATTAACATTTTTAGCATTTAGCCACATAAGCAAATATCCAAGATAATTAAAAAGTCATGCCAGTCCACATGTGTCCAATACATCACTTATATGGTAAGCAGATTTATACAAATCTATACAAACCTATAAAATTTAAGAGTAGAAATCCAGATCTAGTGTTCTCATGTGGATAAATACAACCCGCCCTGTACTTCTTGCCATACTGTCTTCACTAAATAAAGGAATCACAAGCAAAAAGAGCCACCATAATTAAGACTAGATGTTTGGAGACCACAGCACTGAACAGAAAGACTGACTCTTGGTGGTTGGTTGGAGGGTGGTTGCTCCTCTTTCCTGGGGATGGCTAAGGGCTAACACTCATCAAATCAACAGCACGTATCTATGAAGGCTGTTCTGACAAGGAATCCCCGGCAGGACATTATTTGAACAAACTCGAATCACAGACAAGTTCACCACAATCCACAAGCACAAAGCACAACTGCTTTGCGAGAACAGCAATGCAACACCACTGCGGCTGGTTGGGCCGCGTCCTTTAGACCTTCAGCATTTGGGGCCTGAACCAAATTTCACTTCCCATGGTGCAAACATGAAAAGCCAACATGAAATATTGACAGCAGTCTGGGAGAGGATACTGGGCAGGACCGTCTTGCTCGGACCACAGAGAATCTGTTTTGTGACAAGATGGGAAAACAGGATCCCCAGAAACTTGCTGCAGTTAAAATGAACAAGCAAACTTACTTGGTAGCCTGAGAAATGCACGCCCAAAGTAAAAGCAACTTTGTGACCATCAGGCTGGCCTCGTTAGCCATGTCTGCTCCCAGAGATGCCATGCTTGATGAAGACAGCACCTTCTCCTTAAGGCTGCCCTTAAGAGAAGCTCGGTTTCTCCTCTCGCCAGTGTAAAGCCCATCATTTCCTTCCCTTGTATCTTAAATAGTTGGGGTTACCCATGGCTGTCATAGGAAAAGATGGCTCTATTTCGATGAGCCTATTCCTTTTTATTTATTTCCCATCATTATTTCTAAAAATCGTTTCTGAAAAGCAAACACTTTCCATTTACCTAATTTATACCATATGGTTGCATGGCCTCTTCTAACAACATAGTTTATGTGATTAGCACTATTTAACTTAAATAATTACATTTTACTTTCCCATTCTCTCCTGATTTCAAAGTGTTAGATTGTATACATTGCTAATTTAATTGCAAACCAGTATGAGCATTTTGTCTTGTGCAATTTTATAAAGTCCTTTTATAAACCTTTAACATACTCTTCCCTACGTAAAAGTTAAGGTCCTTACAAATGTATGAGAGTAAGAAAAGCTACCCTGTATGTTGAAAGAACAAATGTTTATCAGACCCAGAGCTGTTCTTGTGAACAGATGTAGTATACTGACTTCTCAAGCTCTCCACTCCTCCAAAAAGAGAGATCTATAAGAGCAGCAAACCCCTCTGGTTTCTACAAGGTTTACTACAGTAATTCAACACGGCTAGCAAAGTCGTAGGCTAAACTGCAAAGAAATCATCTTAATTTCCCTACCCCCACCTTAAGTGCTCTCTACCCACTGATCCTCATCTCACTTTCTGATTCCCCACCCCCCTGCACCCCCACCCCTGGCCAAGCACCTCTTTGCACCCCATACTGGGAGTAAGCCCCATTTTCATCCAGTCCTAAATCATCTCTCCCTTGTTGGTCTTGTTGGAAACTAATCTCAAACTCCCACAATGTTGTATTAATCACCTTCCATGCTCAAATATACCTTTAGGGCACCACAGTAAGCCTATGGGAGGGATTACTTTGGGAGAATAGGTGGAGAGAAATCTCTGTGAAGCAACGTGAGTAAATCCACCCAAGGAATGGGAATGGTGTACAGGGAGAATCCAGGCTGTGCTGGTGCACAGGGTTGCACTGCTACTTCCTGTGCATGTGAAGTTCCTCGACTCACTTAGTTTCTCTGAACTTCAGTTCCCTAATCTACAAAATGGGACACTATATCGTGCTTTGCAAATTTATCAAGGGATTAAAAGAGAGAACATGTGTTGGTAATGATGTGCAGGGAACCTGAGTAAATCTAAGTAAGCTGCCATTCCCCTGCTTCTTCATGTAATACCCACACTCATGGAGTTATTCCCAAGACCATCTTGGGGAACTTGGCATTCTCAAGTTCGTCAAGAAATGAGTCACTGGGTTAAACCAGTCAGCAAATAGTCATTCAACAAATATTTAAGCTCTGTCTATCTGTAAGAGGTTATGTCTGTATTTACAAAGCCTTTAGTGAGTATATAGTAACATTTCATACTGACTTATCTTGGTCTCTTAGCCCCCCAAATTGTAAATTATTCATATTATCTTTAAACTAAACTGTGTTTACTGATCCCATTACTAAAATGATATAATTTTAAATTCAAACTTAATAACTTGCTCTTCATTTGTTTCATTAATAGCTCAGAGGTGAAGTATCTAAACCTTCATCCATTCACCTCACTTAATTTAATGATACTACATAAAAAAGGAAAAAGTTCCCAAACGTGATACTGAAGTAATCTCTTTCAAGTAAGTAGTGGTAGTAGTTGTTTACACAACTCACCGAGCTGCTTTATAAAGATATGTACCTCGGTGGTAAGGAAATGGTCCCACTACGCTGGGAATCCCAGGTCTTCTACAGGACCAAAAAGCATTGAAGGAAACTCTAAAAAAAAATCTCTAATTATGTCCTCTGTTTTGTGATTTTTTTGTTTTGAAACCAGTATTTGGAGGTTGAAAGCATAATGGAAAATTTGCCAGTATGAAAGAAAGAATCACTTTTGTCTTTCCAAACAAATAGAAGAACTCCCCTATGACCGTGTTTCCCACTGGAGGGTGTCCTTCAGAGCTTGACATCTTTGTACTGCATGAGCCCTAACCACCATGTCTGGAGATAGACAGGGTCTTTAGGAGGTAGCTAGGGTTAAGTGTAGTCAGAAGGATTGGGCTACAATCTGATAGGCCCGTGGCCTTATAAGAAGAGGAAGAGATCTTTCTTTCTCTCTCCTTCCCTACCTCCTTTCCCACCACCACATGTAAGGATGCAGCCAGAAGGCAGCCATCTGCAAGCCAGGAGGAGAACCCTACTGAGACCCAACCGCAGTGGCACCCTGATCTCAGTTCCAGCCTCCAGAACTGTGAGAAAATCCATTTCTGTTGTTCACACCACCCAGTCTCCAGTATGATTAATACCATGGCAGCCTGAGAAGACTAAGACAATTGGATGCTGTTGTGGAAAAAGCAGAAAGGGTCACCACCACCACGTGTGAAGTTTCTGTGTTGACAGAGAGTGGCAGGGGAATATGATGAAAGAGAGAGCTGACTAGCAGACACGATAAGAGACTGCAGGGAATAAGAAGGAGACAATATTTGTGAGTCTTCCTGTGAAACAAAAGGTTACTTCTTTAAATTAAATATGAAAGTTAAAAATAGAGAACTGAATTGTATAAAAGGAATTTTCTGAAAAATTTTGCCTGGTTGTGAATAAAGTCATTAATCTCTTTAAACCTGGGTTTTCTTATCTATTCAACAAGAATGAGGCTATTCCTAGATTTCTCTTAGAAGAATAGGATTAAAACATCTAATAAAACTTACTGATTATCTTACAATTATTACTAAGGGGCAAAATGGCATTCTGGGTCAAGCAGGGCTCTCAGCATGTTGCCTGCTTTCAAATTCAGGGCCCTATCACATTAGCTGACCAAGGGAAAAGGTCTTAGTTACCTCACCTGCAAAATGGAGATAATGCTAATGCAGCTTTGCAAAATTACGTTTTTCACGCTGCTCGGCAAATGGTAAGAGCTTGTAAATAGTGTTATTTTTGAATATTGATGGCAATGGTGGAGATCATCATGATTATGTTGTCATTGTTACTAAGGAATAACTCGACATTCTAAAAACTCTCGGCTGAGACTGCACTGACCTTTCCCCAGTTAAGCCTATTTTATAAACCGGAGACCCACACCTTCTTAAACATATATTTTTCTTAACTCTTTCAAGATATACGGTAGCTCTCCATTAATTTTTCACTTACTTCTCAGAAGTGTTACATACAAAGAATTTTCTGAAAACCCTGCTCTAGTCCCCTTGGTCCTCTGTACTCACACTGGGCTGCCCTGAACTTTCAGATTTAAGGCAGGCATTTTAATATGTTACCATATTTTCATTTGTTTACTAATCAAAAGTTTGTACTCATGCCTAGAGGCACATTAATTACAAAAATGTCCAACGTTATGAATCAAAAATATATATTCTGCCCGTTATATTACTTGCTTCCTACAGTACTTTTTTTCTACCTTTCACTTTTCTTCATGTTTCCTTTTACTCCTTCGTTTTTTTCTGAGTGGTCCCATCTTTTCCCTTCTTAAAGCTGCATAAACCAAGAAAGTAAAACCAGGAAATTTAAAACATCAGTTTTCAGGTCTCTGAAGCATGAACAGATGGGCATAAAAAATCCAGTCCTTTTTTTCCCCTTTTCATTTGCCCATCCACAACCTGAATAAATCAAAATTTCCAGCAAATGCATCTTCCAGCACAACCCTCACTTTATGTATTCCCACATTAAATGCTATAGTGCTAAGTAATAATTCACTCAAGTTCTGATTCTATTGCTGCCTAATTTTTGACCCACAGAAATTAACCCTCTTCCAAATTGATATTACAAGATATAATTTTCTTAACTTTATGTTTGAAATAAAGCCTACGTGTACCATGTGAGTGTACTATACTTCTACCTTGAGTTTTTATACTTTCTACAATTTCTAAGTTTTGAAAAAGGGGAGTAAACATGTAACCGATGAGTAAATTGCTGGGTTATTAATAGAATATAACCAAGGCTTGAAGGCAAAGAAAAGTCTGAAATACTTGACCAAAATCCTTAGTGAAAAAGGTTCAGAGGAAAAAAACACTCATTCACCAGTCGAGAAAAACTGCAGTGCCTGCTACGTGCCAGGAAAATGGATGCCCGGATGAAACAGCGGAGTGGATGCTGGATCCAGGAAGAACGGGCATCATGACTATGAGAACCCAGACCTGGAGAGGCATGCGTGCCAAGGAAGGCTCTCTAGAGAAGGCGATCTGTCAGCTGAGACCTCAGTGATGCTTAGAAGCCAGCCAGGTATGGGAGAGAGAGGGTGCTTCAGAGCATGGCATGTGCAAAGGGCCTACGGAGAAAACACGGTCCGGGGGCAAAAAGCAAAATACTAACAAGGTGGTCACAGGAGTGAATGAAAGGGTGGGCATTAAAAATAAGGCCCAAGAAATAAGCAGGGGAGGCTTGCAGCCCTTAATAACCTAAGTGAAGAGGTTTGGGGCCATTTTGAAGTTTATAGTCAGATTGGGTCTGAATAAACACTGACTGCAGGGTGAAGAATGGATTGGGGAAAACACGGCAGACCGAATGCCAATTTTAAACACCCCCTGCTTTTTAAAACAATGGTATGGGGATCTTAAAAAGGCAGAGGCTCTCAAAAACAAAGAGAAAAATTGAGAAAGATGACAATAGAAAAGAAATGTCAACTCAATTTCAGAAGATAGAAAGCAGATGTATGAGTGTTGTTTGAGCAGAGAGAAGACAGCGTCTCTAAGTGCAGGTGATTTCACTTGTGCACATGGTGTCAGCCAAGAAGCAGCGGCGCCTTTGCTGCAGAGAAACTCCAAAAGGCTCAGGAATCGAACACACCAGGTGCCTCTGGAGGTGCATTTGCAGAGCAGAACTAAAAACAGAACTGGTAGCAGTTCTATACAAAGTGAACTCAAACCTTCTGATAACCTCCCCAAGTCTATGCAATCAGGTAGTTATCTCCCCTCTCCGTCCACCTCCCACCTCAACATCAGAAAGGTGGCTTCTTCACTAGAGGGGCTGAACTACAGAGACCAAGTGAGGCCAAAGCCAAGGGCAAGGGAAACTGGGTGAAAGTATGTCCGTTGATGGGTGAGACCTCTCAGCGCCCTTCCCCATTTGGCTCCCAGACGGCTGGAGATTCCCCTTCCAGAAGATTACAGGAGCCTCTCTGGAAACAAGCTGCACTGGCCTAGTGACATGGACAGTGGGAAGGCCAAAACAAAACGAGGAATCCCCGCTTTCTCCGCCTGTGAGAAAGGCCACTGGTCAACAGGCCCTGTCTGGAAAGTTCTGACTGTCTCTCTCTCAGAAAGTCAATGGAGAGCTAGAATGCCAGACATTTGAGGAAAACTTTTAACACACAATAAATATAACACAGCAAACAAGTATAAAAAAGGAACTTGGAAGCACTGAGACAACATGGAGAGTTGAAAACATAAAATAAAAATCCTATAATAGCCACACTGATAAAATAAGATTCTGCATACATGGTGGGAAAAATAGGATGCAATAAGAAAGGACGTTCAAGAATAAAAAAGAGTGTTTGCAAATAAAAATGCCACAGATTAAAAATATCAATAGAAGACTTGAAAGATAAAGTTAAGAAAATCTTAAAGAAAGCAGAATACAAAATCTTATGAAAATAGAAATAGAAAAATGAGAGAAGAGAGCACAATTAGGCCAATTGAAGGTTCATATTGACTAAAAGGAACTGAAGAAAAGTGAATATTGAGAAAATCATGGAGGAGAAAAGTCAAAGAAATACACGACAATACTTTGTACTGAAGGAAATAAGTGTCCAACACAAGAATGACACAAAATCCCATCCAAGTAGAATCATTATAGAAGTTCAGAACACCAGTGGTAAAAAAGAAAATCTAATAACTTTTGGGACGACAAACACAGGGAGTCATGCGTCACGGATCAGAAAAGGACTGGAATCAGAGTTCTCAATAGGAGTTCCACAGCAGAAAACAATGTACCACTACTACCTCCGAGTTATGAGAAAAATGATTTTCAAAGAGCTCAAAACTCAGTCAGATATTGATCAAACGTCAAATCAAATGTTTTCAGACATGCAAGGTCTTAAGAAAGTTTAGCTCCCACGTACATATTTTGAGGAGATACTGGTGGATATACCCCCACTGAAGTGAGAAAGCAATACAAAAAAAGAGAAGGACATGGAATTCAGGGAATAGTTGACTCAAGGGCACAGAAAGCAACCAAAACAAACAGAAGCAAGAGAATCGAGACCTCCAGGGTGGAGGTGTCCAAGGAAAAAAAAAATGAAAATCTTGTATTTCCTGACGTGGCTGGCTGAATCAAAAAGATGAATTAGTGACAGAACTTGAGAATGAATTTGCCATAGTAATACAGAAACCAAGCAAATAAAACCAACGCAATAGTTACCTTCATGAAAAAGTGAATTCTGGACTTTCACCAAGATGGAGGCATAGGTGGAAACACTGTGCCTTCTCCCACAACCAAGTTTGAATACAACAAAGGTTTGGAGAACAAAGACACAGCCAAAGACAGAAAATTGAATTATACAGAAGTCTGACAACAACTAACCATTCAACTGGGATGGTAAGAGGGGCGGAGACAGCAGTGGAGCTGGGTCAGGCAGGACAGATCCCCCGACCTAGGCCCGCAAGTAGCCCGGACTCAGTCAGGGTGTGGGGCAGACTGACCGCAGTCGCACATTCGCACACAGTGAGACGGACCACGCAGGCCCCAGGAGGCGAGGGCTGACGGCGGTGGCACACTCACTTGCAGTGGGATGAAACGCATGGGCCCAGGTGACGGTGGCAGCTGCGGCACCTGTGGCGGAGGCGGTGGGAGGCGGCAGATGAGACGCCATTGCTCCTCTTTGGCCCCGCTCCCACATACAGCGTCACAACCCAGCGACTGAGTTGCCCTGCTCTGGTGAACACCTAGGGCTCTGATCCTGATACGTAACAAGCACGAACAGCCCCAAAGATGGTGCAAGAAGAACTCAAAGTCCCAGAGCCGATAACTCTCAGTGACCAAGAGATTGCCAGCCTCTCAGAAGCACAGTTCAAGACACTGTTTATCAGGATGCTCACAGAACTGGTTGATTATAGTCACAAATTAGAGGAACATATGAAGGCTAAACTAATTGAAATGAAGGGAGATGTCCAGGAAACAAATAGTGATGGAAAGGAAACTGGGACTCAAATCAATGGAATGGACCAGAAGGAAGAACAAAACATCCAACCAGAAAGGAATGAAGAAATGAGAATTCAAAAAAATGAGGAGAGGCTTAGGAACCTCCAGGACATCTTTAAACGTTCCAACATCCGGATTATAGGGGTACCAGAAGGGGGAAAGAAACAGCCACAAGTGGAAAACGTATTTGAACAAATAATAAAGGAGAACTTCCCCAGTCTGGCAAAGGAAATAGACTTCCAGGAAATCCAGGAAGCTCAGAGAGTCCCAAAGAAGTTGGACCCAAGAAGGAACACACCAAGGCACATCATAATTACATTAGCCAAGACTAAAATGAAGGAGAGAATCCTAGAAGCAGCAAGGGATAAGGGGACAGTCACCTACAAAGGAGTACCCATCAGACTGTCAGCGGATTTCTCAAAAGAGACCTTACAGGCAAGAAGGGGCTGGAAAGAAGTATTCCAAGTCATGAAATCCAAAGACCTACAGCCAAGATTGCTTTATCCAGCAAAACTTTCATTTAGAATGGAAGGACAGATAAAGTGCTTCTCAGATAAGGTCAAGTTCAAGGAGTTCATCATCACCAAGCCCTTATTATATGAAATGCTAAAGGGACTTATATAAGAAAAAGAAGATGAAAAATATTAGCAGTGGAAGGACAGCAAACTCACAGTTATTAACAACCACACCTAAAACAAAAGCAAACCAAGAGGACAGCTAGATCAGGAGTGGAACCATAGAAATGAAGAACACATGGAGGGTTAGCAACAGGGGAGAGGGAGGAGGAGAAGGGGGGAGAAGGTACAGAAAATAGCATAGATGGTAGGTAGAAAATAGATAGGGGGGAGGGCAAGAATAGTGGGGGAAATATAGAATCTAAAGAACTTGAGACACGTGGTCATAAACTAAAGGGGAGGAATGGTGGGGGAGGGGGTGTGCAGGTGGAGGGGAATGAAGGGGGGGAATGGAACAACTGTAGTGGTATAATCAATAAAATATATTTAAAAAAGAAAAAGTGAATTCTTTGTATATTTTGGAGATTAAACCTTTGTCTGAGGTATCACTGGCAAATATGTTTTCTCATACAGTTGGTTGTCTTTTTATTTTAATGCTGTTTTCTTTAGCCGCACAAACTTTTTATTTTGATGAGATCCCATTTGTTTATTCTTTCCTTTATATTTCTTGCTATAGGGGACATATCAGTAAAAATGTTGCTGCGTGAAATATCTGATATTTTCCTGCCAATGTTCTCCTCTAGGACTTTAATGGTGTCACAGCTTATATTTAAGTCTTTTATCCACCTTGAATTTATTTTGGTGTATGGTGTAAGTTGGTGCTCGAGTTTCATTTTTTTGCATGTAGCTGTCCAGTTCTCCCAACACCATTTGTTGAAGAGGCTATCTTTACCCCATTTTATGTTACTGCCCCCTTTGTCGAATATTAATTGACTATAGAGAGTTGGGTTTATTTCTGGGTTCTCTGTTCTGTTCCATTGGTCTATGTGCCTGTTTTTATGCCAGTACCAGGCTGTTTTGATTACAGTGGCCTTGTAATACAGTTTGATATCAGGTATTGTGATCCTTCCTATTTTGTTCTTCTTTCTCAACATTGCAGTTGCTATTCGGGGTTGTTTATGGTTCCATCTAAGAAAACAACTAACCCAATTAAAAAATGGGGAAAGGACTTGAACAGACACTTCTGCAAGGAGGACATACAGAGGATCCAGAGAGACATGAAGAGATGCTCAATATCACTTGCTATCAGAGAGATGCAAATTAAAACTACAATGAGATACCACTTTACACTGGTGAGAATGGCTATCATAAACAAAGCAATAAAAAACAAATGTTGGAGAGTGTGTGGGGAAAGGGGGACTCTGGTCCACTGTTGGTGGGGTTGTAGACTGGTACAACCATTATGGAAAACAGTATGGAATTTTCTCAGAAAACTAAAATTGGACCTACCTTTTGACCCAGCAATTCCACTGCTAGGATTGTATCATAAGAACCCTAAAACACCAATCCCAAAGAACCTATGCACCCCAATGTTCATGGCAGCACAATTTACAATAGCCAAGAGTTGGAAGCAACCTAGGTGCCCTTCAGTAAAAGAATGGATTAAAAAACTATGGTACATATACAGGATGGAATTCTATGCAGCAGAAAGAAAGAAGGAGCTCCTACCTTTTGCAACAACATGGATGGAACTGGAAAGTATTATACTGAGTGAAATAAGCCAGATGTTGAAGGACAAATACCATATGATCTCACCTTTAACAGGAAGCTAAACAACAAAACAAACAAGCAAGCAAAGACACTGAAACAGAGAACAGGCTGACAGTGACCAGAGGGCAGAGGAGAAGGAATTTCAGGGGAAATAGGGGAGGGATTTAGAGGAACATATATAAAGGATACATGAACAACAACTAAGAAGGGTGGAAATAGGAAGGAGGGGGGAACATAGGATGGGGGTGGGCTGGGATGGGAGTAATAGACAGAAAACTGTACTTGAAAAATAATTAAATTAAAAAAAAGAAAGTTTATACTAAAAAAAAAAAGGACTTTGTAACAACCATAAGACAAGGTTCAAACACAGGACCTCCTCACTTCCTGTCCACAGCGCCTTTGCAGCTGCTTTTATTGGAAGGAGTAAGACTTGTAGTTGTTCTAAAATAAAGATTAAATCTTTTCAAAAAAAAAAAAAAAGAAACAGTGAAGAGTTATTCAGGAAAGGAAACCTAATTGCAGAATACAATGCTGCTCAGCAGGGAGCAGTTTTTATGTAGCAACAATGCTAGAAACACAGAATCTGTGATGAACTAAGAGGGGAGATGCGGCCGTGCTGGAGGGACAGGGTTGTACGTGCACACATGCATGCGCCTGTGTGACAGATGCAGCTAAACCATCACTCCCACTGGCAGGGAGTCAACAGAGTGATGGTATTTCCTATTTAACAAATCAAGAAATAGCAAAATAAGAAACAATTAAGAGTTTTGTTAGTGGTAGCCTCTGATGGGGAAGAAGGAACTTAGAGGTTAGTAGGACTGGAAAAGGGGATTTTCCTTTGTATTATAGACTTGTACTCTCTGACCTTTTAAGACTAAATAGATGTATTACTTTGAGAATTCATGATTTTCATCATTCCTGATTTTTTTTTTGCCCAAATGTCTCTGAATATTGCCTCTAATATTTTTTCTAATATTTCCTTCTGGAACTCCTATTAGACATGTGTTTTATTTTTCTTATTTTTTAAGATCTAATTTCTAGGTCACCAATTCTGTCTTCGCAAATGTCTAATACTTAACATATCCACTGAGTTAATTTTAAGAAATATATAAAAATTCTATTTGTAATTTTATAGTGTATTTTCCTATTCTCATGTTTTCAATTTATTTTATGCTTTTCACTGTTTTAAAAACCCACTCTGTCTTCTCTATACAGAAATTTGAGCATCTAAAGTCCTTAAACATATAATCTTACAGTAAGTTTTCAGATTGTGAGGCAATGTTCCATTGTTTTCCAATGTGCTAAACTGGAACAGATACCAGACAGAAAACATCAGAAGAGAAGATTCTGAGGAGAGGCAGGAATGATGGTTAGTCCACATTTAGGAACTGATCATTATTCCTGGNTTTTATAGTGTATTTTCCTATTCTCATGTTTTCAATTTATTTTATGCTTTTCATTGTTTTAAAAACCCACTCTGTCTTCTCTATACAGAAATTTGAGCGTCTAAAGTCCTTAAACATCTAATCTTACAGTAAGTTTTCAGATTGTGAGGCAATGTTCCATTGTTTTCCAATGTGCTAAACTGGAACAGATACCAGACAGAAAACATCAGAAGAGAAGATTTTGAGGAGAGGCAGGAATGATGGTTAGTCCACATTTAGGAACTGATCATTATTCCTGGGGAGACCTCCAGATTCACAAGAACAAGGCAAGAGAAAAAGGGTTGTACCCAAGTTTTACTTTTCGTTAAAAAAAAATGTCATCAGCTTCCTAAATTCTAGATATTTACTTACTATTGAGCCACCAGCAAGCATTTATAGAGTGCTCTCTCAAACTCAAATTGCTGCTGTTAGAGGAAAAAAAATAGAAAACAATCAGACATTTTAATGTGTGGTTGGATTTACCTCCTGTAAGCTTTTTAAAGAGATGTATGCTGGTTGTTTAAAGATCACAACAAGCTAAGGTCAACTTTCAGGACATGCTGCACAGTATTTTGATGTTAAACATTATTTGCAAAGAAATTTTTTATTTTTATTTTGTTAAATTTCCACCCCCAAATATCCTTTCTTTGAACAGTGGGTTCATGAATATGGCAAATACTTTCAGTAGAGACTCATATGAGGGGGAGCCTTCCAAAAATGGAATTTATTTATTAAAAAATTGTGTATTTATTCTTACATGTTTAAATTTCAGTCACTTTCAAAGTACTCTCCATGTGATGCAATACACCTATTGAGATGCTTTTTCCACTGCTAAAAATAATTTTTGAACTCGTCAATTTTGATGCACTTTAGTGCTTCTGTTGTTTTTATATTCCCTCTTCCACATCAGCAACATGTTTCCCTCTGAGGACTTTTTCATCCAGGGAAACAAAAGAGTTCCTCAGGGAGAGACTGGGTGAACAGGAAGGGTGGGGCATGGGGGTCATGCCAGTTTTGGTCAAAAACTGCTGAACACTCAGCACAGTGTGGGCAAATGCACTTGTAAATCACCCATCATGAAATGGGCAAGTGTGTTGAAAGGGTCTTTAAAAAAATTCATTGAACCCTAACACGGCCTCTCACAACAACACCAGATGGTACACTGATACAGACTGGTTCCTAGAACACTCACTTAGCAGGGGAAGCCTGTACTACAAGGGGCCCACCCTCCAGAAGACAATTCCTGTTCTTTGTAGGGTCCCCCCTCATATATCCATTCACAGTTTGTACTAATATTATTAAGGATCATAATCACGGAGATGTATTAATATCTCTTTTTTTTAAATATAATTTTTATTTAATTCTTGTTCAAGTACAGGTTTCTGTCTTATAATCCTTTAAATACTAAGTGAGATACAAGGGGAAACTGTAGACCTTTAACCATATAGTAAATGTCCTAGGAAAAGTAACTTCTCAGTGGCATTCTCATATAAAACAAACAAAAACTTTCTTGTAATCTTAAAAATGTAATNTAACACGGCCTCTCACAACACCACCAGATGGTACACTGATACAGACTGGTTCCTAGAACACTCACTTAGCAGGGGAAGCCTGTACTACAAGGGGCCCACCCTCCAGAAGACAATTCCTGTTTTTTGTAGGGTCCCCCCTCATATATCCATTCACAGTTTGTACTAATATTATTAAGGATCATAATCACGGAGATGTATTAATATCTCTTTAAATACTAAGTGAGATACAAGGGGAAACTGTAGACCTTTAACCATATAGTAAATGTCCTAGGAAAAGTAACTTCTCAGTGGCATTCTCATATAAAACAAACAAAAACTTTCTTGTAATCTTAAAAATGTAATTATTCCATAATTGACTTGTATTGAGATTCCACATCTTGTTGGCATTGCTATTTTAAAGTATCACAGAGGCCAACTGAATTATCCATACACGCCCTATTTATACCTATTTAAAAGCACAGTCACCTATGGCAGGGTACAACTGATTCCTAAGCGTCAGAAACCAGATTCTTGTAGAACTGGCGTACAGATCAGGAACAGTCAGACGGCCCTGGGCACACTGCCAAAGGCCACGTAAAACCAGTCCATGTGTAGGTGTATTCCAACAGAGAATTACAGACAACAAGCCAATGGGACATCCAAGTCTTACTATAATATCGTCTTGGTTAAGTCAGAAATAACATTTCAATTTTATAGAACTGAAGTTAAAACCAATCTTATTCTTTATTTCCCCATAGTAAGTAATTGAGCAAAATCAACACTCTTGACTCCCAGGTTTATGGCCCACAGTAGATGCCCATCATGTACTTGCTGAATAAATGCCTTGGTGTGAGGAAGTGGAGAGGGTTATGCATATGCTACTATACACTGTCCTGGGTCCTGACTGTACACTGATGTGCGGTTTGCGCGTTTGAATGGGTTTTATCTAAGTGGTTGGCATATACGAAGTACAAAGAGGTAAGGTTGGTTGAAGGGTAATTATTTCTTGATGGAAGAATATAAAAGTATAAACAGCTCAGCTATTCCTTAAGCAAACTCAGCTCTTCAATTCTGATCTACATTGAAAATAGTATACAAAATAAGGTTTTATTAAAGAGTGACTGTCACATTAACAGGAAAGAGAATGAAGACCTGCTATGCACTATTATCAGTTATATTGAATTTGTTGTTACCAAGATCAACAAAACACTGCTTTGACGGACTACACGCTGTGACATGGAAATAGCTTTGCAATCCTGAACCCTTCTTTGATATCATTATTTTTTCATTTTACTGTAATGGAGTTATTACACCTCTGGGAGTAATGAATACCCATTTATTGATAGCTTGGGTCACTATTTAAAAGGTAATAAAGTAATTAGGAAGTATCTTTAAAAACATCATCAGTGCGAACTGATGATCCATTTTGAAAGAAAAAAATAGAAACTATCTCATGATCTGTCCACAACACAAAATGCCTGTGTTGTACAATGTGAAATGGTGCTTTTTCTGTTATCTTGGCATTTCAGCTGAGGTCCTAACACCAGGAATCAATACCTACCAATGCCAAACAGAGGTGCTCGATGCACCTCTGCAGGACTTGCTAAAGGTGAAAAAATGCATGCCTTGTGACTCTTATTCATCACTCTGTAGCAGCATAACTACAAGGGAAAAGTTCGCAAGAGCAGAGGGCTTCATGAGAACCTCTCCTAGAGATTTGGGATGTCTGCCAGAGGGGAGACTGGCATCTCTTTCCCCAAACTGGATGACTGCCAAGCTGCCGAAACTGAAAAGCCTGCCTCCTCCACTTCCTAGAATAGAGCTCAGAAGTGTTCTTGGGAGAAGCTACTGCAAGCACCCCTAAAAAAGCAGGCACAGATCCTGATGACAGCCCTGCCTTCCAGACTCCCAGGTGGAAGGATGACAGAGGTTGTCCATGTGGCGGGGCAAGAAGTAAGGCAGCAATGGAAGCAGACTCCATTTTTACAGTTTGGAAGGGATAGGGTCCCTGTGTTTTTTCTCTCTGTGGAGTATGCTCGAGAAGGCAGACTGAAAAGCAAGAGATACTCCTGGGGCAGGAGCTGAGGGAAGGGGGTGATCAGGGGTTACCCGGGGAGGGATTCATTCATGACAGGAAATACGTCTGTGCGTAAGTCTCCATGGAAGCCTCAAGTCTCAAAAACAACACACCTACGTACCACACGAAAGAGCTGGTATTCGGCCATCTCCCAGGAAAAGGCATTTGCCTCCCACGAGAGAGCCCCGCACAGCACTGGCTACTGACAAACCTTCCCCTCTTCCTCCAGTCCTTCCCCCTGGTCCAGACCCTGCACAGGGGCTTGAAGGAAGCGGTCGGGGTGGGCGGCATGAAAAAGGGTGTCTAACTGGGTTATCGAACAGGTTGGATGTGATGGATATAATGCGGGAACAACTTTATTTTCCCTTTCCGACACGGCCTTCAAAAACACGTTTGACTCTCCTTTTTCTTTCTGTCGTTGACAACTTCGGCAGGTACCTTGGCTTTCTGGCTTTTGACTGTTTTCTTCTGGTACTGTAAGCATTTATTTCTTCCTCTCATGTATAATCTAGGAATGGAGAAGGACTTTTAAACTATGGCACTGGAGATAGAAACCATAAAAGTAAAAAATTTGTCTGTGCAAAAATAAAAGGTTTTAATATATCTAAAGCCTCATAAATCAACTGACAGGCAACACACAAAAGTGAAAGAAATATTTGAAGCATATACAACCGATGAAGAATTAGCCCTGACTGGTGTGGCACAATTGGTTTGGCATCGTTCCACAAAGCGAAATGTTGCTGGTTCGATTCTGGGTCAGGGCATAGGCCTGGGTTGCGGGTTCCGTCCCCGGTCCAGGCACATACAAGAGGCAACTAATTGATGTTTCTCTCTCACATCGATGTTTCTTTCCCTCTCTTTCTCCTTCCCTCCCTCTCTCTCTAAAATTAAATAAAATCTTTTAAAAAAAGAATTACTCAGTTAACTCTTAGAAATCGATGGGGCTAGGTGTCAGAACATTCCAAGTTCAAAGAGCTTTGCTGCTGTGTAACCCAGAAGCTGTGTGACTTAAGGTGATTCATTTGACATCTGTTTCCTCACCTGTAAAGGGGGATTGATACTACTGCCTACACCAATGGGTTGTGAGGAGGGTTACATAATCTAAGGTATGTGAAGCATTTAGTGCAGTGTCCAGCAAAGAGTCTGTGCTCAAATAAAGAACAGGTTTGTATCCTGATGACCATCATTATATCTTCAAGTGGCTATTTATGGGCAGTGAAAATCAATTCATGAGCCTCATTCCCATCATTTATAATCTGTATTGCCATAATTGTCTACAATAACTACAGATTAGTTTGAGAAAATACACCAACTATTTAAAAAACAAAGAATGAGAATAAAGGCATTGTGATCAAGAATATCTCTACCAATGTTTCAGAGAAAGGCAGCTACATGCTTCTTACTTGGGCTAGAGTTGAAAATCCCATTTAGTTTGTTATATGTAACATTCCTCAGAGTTTCTGAATAGGCAGAAGGGTTCTCTGTCAACACAGGCAAGAAGCATCTGGTCATTCATTGATAGAAATAAGTATCTAAGCATGAATTCTGTTTCCACCGATCAGCGTATGTATACACCAGACAAGCAAAGGGCATAAAAACTTTAGAAAACATTCATAGGAATAGGATCAAGCGTTTGGTCTCACAGCGTTATGTTGTCATGTCAGGTTTTACTTGGGTATCATATCATTTCATTTACTCTAACGAAAAATTACTCCCAGGACTCAGTTTCCTTTACTGGCATCGCCATTCATTCCAGGCACAATTTTATGAAAATAAGACGAATGGAAAGATACTGATGTCATTGTCAGAGGAAGCAAAACCACATGAGAGGCCGTGGCTCTGGTGCTCATTTAGGTTAGATCGAAGGAAGAGGGAAGACGTTCTGGGATTTATGTGTCATAGTATTTGAAATGGCCGCCCTCCACAAACAAGCCCAATTTACAAGAGAGGAACATAGAAGGTAGAAGAGGGTTTCAGTTTTTAAACTATGTTACCGAATACACATTTGCTTCTAAACTTTAAAGCTGTGCTGACTCGCATTTGGATAGAGTTATAGCACTGCTTTAAACACACACACACGCAGACACACACACGCCATGGAGGTGATCCAGTGACTCCTGCAGCGCAGATGTGAGCAAGAATGCTCTCCGTGATTAAGATGGGGCTTTAAAGTTAGTTAATTAGAAACATTTCTCTTTCTATGATCAACAATGATACCAAGGCTCTGAGATCTGATCGGTGGAAATTTAAATTTAAACTTAGATTTAAAATTTAAGATGCACAGATACCCTCTGGACCTGCTTGTGTGTTTACATGCCCTAGTGTGAGGGCTTTGAGTACCTGAACTCCTTCAATCAGGTCTAACATTTTAAAAAATAGAATTCTACTCATTTGATATTATTAAACGGAGTTTCTCCTAAGTAGTTTTTATCCTTTCTTGGAAGGAAAAATCACAAAGTCCTAAGTATAATATTTTAAAGCCTCTCTTGCCACAAAGAAATCACTGTCATCCCACAATCCACACCACGCTGCTCTCCTGAGTGCCCTGACCCTTCTTCAGAAGGCCCCGGTGCCCCGGGAGGGCAAACACACCCACCTACAGACAATGGTTTAGCATAGTGCTTGGTACAAGTAGTTGCTTAAAAGAGCTTCGTTTTGCAGAAATGATGGTTATGCCAAGGAAAGTGAACCCAAAGAGTTAGAATAACGATATGCTTATTTTTGAGTTCAAATTTAATTTTCATAAGACTTAATAAATAACCAAGTCTCAATCTATATGCTACACTGTAAAAACATTTCTGCCACTGGAGATTTTAAAGCTCCAGTCGCATAAAGATCTGAAAGGTCAACTGAAACTGCACGTCCAGAGAGAGCACAGGGTCCCTCCCAGTCTCCTGGGATCATGTCGACATGGCCTTGCTTCCATGGATTAGCAGAACAATCCACCTGCCCTGGTTCACCGAAGAATGGATCAACTTAGTTCACCTTCGAACAGATATACGCGTGTTACTTGTCCACTGGAAAATAATAGGAAGGTACTCTCTGAAAGAGGTACACTTGGTCATCTCTACTTGCTAGGGTTGAGGAAGCTTCTGGTGTTAATGGCATAGGTACTTATGTGCAAAACTGTGTACTTTCTGTTGTTTGTTTGTTTTATTCACCACTCCAGAGCGCTTGACTTCCGTGCCAGTTAAATTCCACTCTCACTGGTATCACATACGTCCTCAAAACAGGGCTAGGAGAAAGTAGGTTGTGTGTGGAAAGGTCCTTCAGTATGAGAGGGTGTTTACTGAGGTGCCTTTAGAAGCCAATTGCCTTGGACTCCAGTTTCAGTGCCAGCACCTAACAGGTAAAGTCACCCTTGGTCAGTAAAACAACCTGGTTGAGCCACTGGTTTTTCACTTATTAAGTGAGTTTCTTGTTCCTTCTGGCACAATTTGAGGTGATTCTTTTTATTTTTCTTTAACTGTATAAGGTTACATAGGTAAAGTACAAAAGCCACTAAATGGTATTGTGAGATAACATTATGATTTTTTGAAGAATGCTCTGCACAAATATCAGTACATTAATTCATTTTCCAAGCCACATATAATAGGAATGAACTGGGTTGAAAAGCTGTCTAGAACAGACTTTGTTCTGTGTCCACAGAAACAGATATCATCCTTCACAACAATAAAATCTACCTATAATGCCTTTTCTAGAGAAATTTTCTACAACTAGCAAAACTTGATGGCACAGTTCTTTGTAAGTTTAAATCACGGGAAAGGGTGTGAGTAATTTTCAAGACATAAATCGTGTGTCACATGTCTTCAAATCACCAATTGTTAACCTGAAGACCCTAAATAGGCTTCTGGGAGTCCTTGAACCCCCTGTAATTATACAGAAAATGTTGTGTGTATGTGTACTTATTTGCATTTTTCTAAAGAAAGAGCCAATAAATTTCATCTGACTTCCAAAGAAATTTATGACACCCCAGATGGTTGAGAAGAATTTATTCATTCCATAAATATAGCTTATATGACTACTCTTTGTCAGGCACTATGCTTGGCATGGGAGCACACGGAGGCACAGAGCTTGACCTCTGCCTTTTGGTGGAGCGATTTTCAACCCATGTGCCACGCCATGCTGGTGGGCTACAAGGATTTTTAATACATGCTATACCTGACTACTTAGTCAGGGGCACTGACCCCCTTTTACCTTAGGTTGTTAAACAACAAAAAAAAATGACATCAACCAACCCAACAAGAGCTCTCAGTGGGAATGCCCTGTCTTGAACCATACATATATAGGCCACCTAATATAGTTGCAGCTCGTTGGTCATATCACATAAAAAGGTTGTATCTGATTGGTTAATTATGGGTACCAGAAATCCTTATATGCAAGTATAGGCACCTGATTTTGAAAAAAGCTACCCTGGAGCAAAAAGGGTAGGTAATTACTACTATTATTTTTTTTGTAAATCAATCAAAATTATACCTACTTTTTGGTGTGCCACAGAATTTTAGTACCGTATTTTTGGGTGTGCCACAGAATTTTAGTCATTCATTTATGTGTGCCATGATAGAAAATAATCTGCAAGTAGCTGTTTTAGAGCCCAGCAATTGATCTGACTATGGGTGGTGGGGTAGAATCATTAATCTTGCCATCCTGGAAATTATCCTTCCCTTCTTATCCAACCCTACTCTGTTGAATCTTCTTTCCCGGATCTCACAGTCTCCTGGGGACAAACTCTCCTTCAAAAATCCAAACACCGCACCATCACTGACTTCGTCCTGTCTGCTCTTATCCTGAAAAGTGCAGTTCAAGGCCCATGCCCCTCGAGACGGTTTCTCTGAAGGTTGATGACTACACACAGTTCTGCCGCCTCCAGATACCTTCGTTTTTCTTTCTCAATTAAAAAGTAAACTCCAGAGAGTAAGAGTCATGTCTTACAGATGATACTTTTGTTTGTGTTCCTGCCTGGGCTGGGTCTACTCTAAATGCTAGTTTGCTGGATTTCCTGCTGGAGAAGATGAAGAGACTTCAAGATGTTCCTTTAGATTAAACAGACGCTGAAGGAGGTCTTCTTAGAAGGAAATCCAACAGGAGGAAAGAAGGTAGATAAACGACAAGAGAAGAGTCAGCAAAAGAATATGTGCCAAGAGAGATGGGAAGAAAAGTGCACAACTGGAAGTCACCAAGTTCTGTGCTCTCCACGGAGGGTGATTCCAGGGCACCACGAAGCTCTAGGAGTATTCTCAGACCTTAGGAGGTAGGCGCAGTGCTGTTACTAATTGCAGTCAGCAGGTAATCCCCACGGAACTGTTCATTCCTGTGAGCCAAGCTAAGGAAGAGGCAAGCCGTCTTCCTACAGCATGCATCTTAGTGGGCGATGGAGCGTGCCGAGATTCGAAATGTACCCACTTCTGCTCACTTGAGTGGGGATGGAAACAACTGCCACGCAGAACTCATCATGCTGTGCAGCTCACCAGCACTGTGCATCAGAAGTTTCAAAATACATTTTAGATAATATCAAATGCGAAGAATGTCCAAGACCCACCCCCGGAAACCGATACAACTGGTACGGGATGCAGCCTGGGCTCTGGTGCTCGTTCAGACCAGGTGGTTCTAACACTCTGCTGGAGCTGGGAACTGCTGCAATTACAGTCTAGGAAGAGAGTTCAGGAGCTTGGTGGGGAGGAGGTGGTGGGAGGGCACGACTGGGTGGTGTTTCTCTTTTTTTGAAAGGAAAGGTCATAACCTTGGAAAAGAAAGTAGGCTCTAAGGAACAAACAGATGACTGCATGGACAGTACTAAGAGTTGGTTTTATAAACTCCAACCTAAGGATAGAATACATTAGAGAAAGTGCTTTTCATGAACTTAAAAAAGGATATCCCTAATTTGCCAAAATCATCAAGAAGCCTCTAAGGTGAATTTTAGAAGAAAGAGGGGCAGAAAAATACTCAGACATAATTGTAAAACCTGAAACTGTGGGGCTAAATGAAGGCAGCAAGCGGTAAAAATGCCCTAGTTTCAGGAAAAAAATTGAAGGGAAACCGACTAGGATGAAAATTCTGAGCCTATGGGGTCTGTGCACCAATGCATGAAACGTGAACGAGAGAGTCAGGGGAAACCGTGTGACGACTCCAAATGCAAGGTTTGGAATTGCTGGGTGCAAATCCTGTCTCATCAGTTAACTTCTCCAGGCCTCAGTTTCTCCATAGGTAAACTGAGAGAAATGTATCTACATCTCAGAAATTACTGCTAGCTTAGTACATTTAGCATCAACTGAATTTATAGACATTAATAATCTAGGACTGAATGTGTCACATACAAATTACTTACCAGATATTAGCTTTTTAATATTAGTGCTATGGTTAAAAATAAACCCTGGCCAAAAGGAAAACTTTGTCCAAAAGAAAAAGATTTGCTCAAAGGAGAGAGCTAACGAAAGTCACAAAGATCTTAACATCTGTCGTGTAGATTACACACCCAAGGGTGGAAGCGTTTCGGAGAAAAGAGGAGAAATGGCGCGCTGTGTTCTGGAAGCACACTGCAGACTGCCAGATGAGGTAGGGAGTACAGTTTTGTAACAGAGACTACAAAGCTGGCACAGCAGTAACGTAAAGTAGTGGTGCAGGGCTTCAACCATGAGGACACCATCTGGAAGTCTCGCTTGGCAAAAACACAACATTGGATACATTCTTGACTTATTTTTCTAAGAGTTTAAGCTCTTAGAAGGCAGATGAAGCAAGTAGGGAAACTACTTTTCTGGACTGAAATCAGACAATCTGAGATGGAAGGGTGAGTAAGGGATGTGGAAATGATCAGGAACTTGAAAGAATGTGGCCAATTAGCATTGTGAAACTCTTAGCAGCACAGGAAAAATATGGTGACTAAATGGAATTTGTTATATGCTTAGGTTAGAGAAACGTTTCAAAACCCTGAGAGAATACATTGGTATTATCCCATGGAAAAGATGGCATGGAAATTGCAAAACACATTCTAGATTATAAAATAATGGCTAATTACAGAGAGAGAAAAGTGAGAAAAGAAGTCTGAAAGCAGACGGAACCCAGGGTGTGAGTGAAGCCATGCGGATGTAGAACAAAGCTGAGAAGGGGAAACTTCGTATCTCCAGGATTCTGACACAGTCAAGAAACCCTCTTGTTTTCTGCTGCTTGTTCTCTGTTCAAGCGGGCAGAACTGGGGCGAATGGGTTTAGTGGGGAAATCTCATGTTCAATCTTTCTAAGGCAAAATGTATGAATCATCAGCGCTGTCCTCTTTAAGTGAAAGGATGCCTGCCAGTAAAGAGTCTAGGATTATTTTTAAAATCTCTCACTAAATTAGCCCTGGAAATAGCAATGCAAGTCTGGCTTCCAGGACTTCGATTAAACCCCATAGCGAAGTTGGGGGTTTCATCCATGTGCAAGCAAGCCACGGCACACCCCTCTCCCCCACTTGGTGGTTTGCCTACCGGCCGTGCCAGCCTATACGCTCCAGAGGTGATTCCCCTTGGCTCACTTTGCAGTGAGGCACGTAGCCCTAATCCCGGCACTGGGACAGGTAATCATTTGTTCTCAGACGAAATTCATACACTTAGTGGCCTGTGTCTTAGGCCTCACTTTTTTTGTTCTAGTTGCATGAGGAGAGCCATGGTCTCCGGGTGCCACACATGGTCCCATCTCTAGTCCATTTTCTCAGAAGATTTTGTGTAATCGTGGAAAATATCCCATGTGTTAATTGAAGTTGCTGATACTCTTATTCCACCATCCTAACTAAAAGAATGACCGTATGTATGTTTCATTGTAAAGCATCGTTTAGTTAAAGTCAGCATGGTTCCGTCTCCTTTCAATTCACTCTTGCCGGTGCCTCTGTTTTGCTTTGTTCCATTTTATTTTGTTTTAAGGGGAGGAGGGCGCAGGAATGACCACTTCAGTGACAGCCTGAAACAAACCACCTTTTCTCTAGGTTTGGTCTCTCAAGTACTTTCCCCAAGGTTCATGACAAGGAAATGTCTCCACTATGATGTATGGCTTAGCCATATCCCGGTCATCTGTGATTATAGATAGCACTGCAGACTTCCATGAAAATCGTTTTTAAGCTCAAATATGACAAAAATATTCTATACTTCTTAAAAGCATATATAGAATTGCTTTTATTTCCATAGTCAAGAGATTATAACTTTAAAAAGCACTGTAGTTTTAATAGTGTTACAATTTAAATTTATAAAAGACCATAGACACTATATAATAAATCTTCACCATTGAGTATCTAATCTTTATGTCAAATGCAAAGACTATAATGAGTATTAATTCACAAGGGAACCTCATTTAACACTTGACAGATGTTTGGAACTTTGGAGGTACATATCTATCAAGTTTCAAAGAGGACAATTATAATGGTATAAGTAAAAGAAAGGTTTAAACATTTTCTTCATCTCAACAGTTTTGAGAAAAGTACTGGGTTATAATCGAATTAGAAATACTGCTCAAAAATAAAATATCAGATCAATTTAGTTAGAGCATATTTACTCTGAAAATTCAGGTCCTTTTCCATTCATTCAGGAATTTTTAATGTAGCTTTGTTAAATAAAGCTGCAATGCAAATGGGCATCTGAAAGCAAATAGTCCGAAATCACCTAGCCCCCCCTTATTATATGGTATATTTTTATTAAACTAATACCAGGACACTAAAGCAGATAATGTCCTGGTTGGTGGAACCCTCTCTAATCGTGGTATTTAGAATTAATATCTCCTTTAACTGGACTTTTTATTTTGTAAACAACAGAGAGGGAAATGCTATCCTAACACTTCAATAGTTAAGAGACTTTATGAGAAAAATAGGTTCCAAATGTTTCCTAAAACCTTCCAAACCGCACCAAAGAACATTATCGTAATATTGTGTTTCCTCATTGCTTCCATTATTTAAGTTTGCCTCTCTTGAAATGATACTTGGATGAGAAACTTAGGTTTATGTAATGTATAAATTGTTTCAAAAGGAAAAGCCTTGGCATAATTATTATGTATGTAGATATGCCAGATAATTCAATGTTTTCAATAGCTTTTCTGTATTAATTGACAAAAGAGTGTATTTAACACTTTTGGTTACTAAAGCTTTTAAGAAGAATTCATTTATTTTTGTCTCTAACCTAAACTATCCAAACAGGCATTATATAATTCTATTAAATATAGTGCTGAACACAAAAATGTCATAAATAATTAGATATCATATTACATAGTTTTCTTAGAGTAGATATGTAAGCCATATGCACTGTAAATCATTTTTAAAGATTATTTATTTATTTATTCTTAGAGAAAGGGGAAGGGAGGGAGACAGTGAGGGAGAGAAACATCAACACATTGATGTTTCCCATATTCCCAAATAAGGACCTGGCCCACAACCCAGGCATGAGTCCTTGACTGGGAATTGAACTGTTGTCCCTTTGGTTCAAAGGCCAGCACTCAATCCACTGATCCACACCAGCTAGGGCTGTACTGCAAATCATTTATCAAAATAACAAGAATACATTTCAGTGAGCCCAGCACCCAGAAAAACATTAATGGCGGGTTAATGAGACATGGAGCCCTGCGATGCTCCTTTTGCAACTGTAAACTGCCCCATTTCAGTGCTTTTGCAGTAGGCCTTTGAGAGTAATTATAGGCACTGTGTGCAAAAATAGCCCAAATGCCCATCAATGGATAAGTGAATAAGCAAATGACAGTACACACATATTGTGGAATACTATTCAGCCACGAAAAGGAATGAAGTACTGATACACGCTGAAAGAGGGATGAAATTTGAAAACATGTTGCTAAGGGAAATGCCTCGTAGTGTGTAATTCGATATAGGTAAGTAGGTAAATCCGTAGAGATAGAACACAGACTGGTGGTTGCCAGAGTCCGAGGAGAGGGAGGAATGGGGAGCAACCACTTCAACGGGTACAAGATTTTACTTTGGAGGAATGAAAATGTTTCATAACTAGATAGAATTGGTAGCTATACAACATTCGTGAATGAACTAAATGCCACTGAATTATTACTTTAAAATGGTTAACTTTTATGTTATATGAATTTCAGTTCAATATATTTTATCAAAATATTAGATAAAAGATATATACTGTCTACCCAACTAGAACACAGAAAAGTAGGAACATACTTTATGTGCTGGGGTCCCTGCACCCTCCACTCAAGGCCGGCTTGTCTCAACACCTGGGCGGGGGGGCGGAGGATGTTGTGCACGCTAAGCACAAGGACCCAGTGGTGGCTGCACACACATCACACAAGAGAGGAAGAGATGCTAAAGACTGTGGGGGCAGGAGCAGAAAAACAAACAAACAAACAAAACCAGTGCCACTAGTTACTGCTGTAAACCTTCAACGATCCTCAGATTTTACTGTGCTCCACACACACGTTTCAGGCAACTGCCTCAAAATATAATAAAACTCATCAATACCTAAGAAAAACAATTTTCTACTTTATTATCAGAACTTTCTAGACATATGTGATACATTCAGACAAAAAGTGAAAAGGATTCTGGAATTCTAGTGACTTGGTAAAATGGATATAGAGGGCTTCTTGTAACAACTCAAGGGTTGAGTTCTCATTAGAACTCTTTCTGTAACAGAACACTTCCGTAGCCAGACAATTTTAGAAGAAAAATAATTCCACTGTTTCATTTTGGAAAGAGTATGGACTTGAAATTAAAAGCACTTGGTTCAAATCTTAACTCCTCCACTAACTGTGTGACCTTGGTCAAAATATCCATCTCTCTGAGCCTCAGTTTCTTTATCACAAGAATTCTGCTGCTGCCCACACTTTTGAGAATTAAAGTATAATGCTTATGCCTGACACACAGCTAATTCTCAAGAAATGCTGTCCTAATACCACATGCTTTGTTCCACAGGAAAAATATTTATTCCTAATTATTCATTGTTGTAAACATCATGTAAAATCAATAACCAAGAATGACTGTCCTGTGATAGGAGTTCCTTTATTATTCTATGAGACTTTTCTCAAAGCATTTGACATTCACATATATCCTGGGGAGTGGAGGGGAGGTAGATAGTTGAATGGTAAATGGTTTGAAAAATATCCTCAAAACATTTAATGCATTTCTCAGTGAAGAGTCTAAGAATTATTTCCCATAGTTATGGTGACAGGACTATGACATAGTTATGGTGACATAGTGCACACCTATCACAGGGGGACAGCATTTTACTTTGCAAGTAGGTATTCATTTCTTATCTCAATGTCAGTTCAAAAATGTTTTGCTTCTTCAATAGTTTAAAGTAAGAGTACAATTCTCTCTACACCTGCACAATATTCAAAGAGTCGAGATAAAGTCCTGTAGTTTCCTTTTAAACATCTTGCCCATCATCTGGTAATTGCACAAAACTAAAAAGCAGCTACAGTGCACTCAGTATCGCACGCAATGGAACGTTCGCAAACACTGCAGAGAATGTAACCCCTGCTCTGAGACGAACTTACAGTGCAGGTGAGAGAAGGCAGTAACAACAGCATCAATGATACAGACTTGGGAAAAAGTTCATATTTTTTCCACTGGACTTACTATGCATAGTTCTAAACAGACACTGACAGGAAAGTCAACACGGATCTCTAACCCTTGATAACTAAAAATTAAGGGATTGTGCATGCATTTTTAATCATTCCCAAAAGAGTGTGAAGGAGCACAAGACGAAGAGGAATAATTTGTGTGAACATAAATATGTAAAATGATCTTTGCTTTCACCCACTTACTTTCTGCCAGAAAAAATCATCTTTTTAAGTTTAACCCTGGTGACCACACAACTGAAAATTTTATACAACTATAGAATTTGAGAACTAAAAAGGTCCAGAGAAATTATTTAGTCTTACCCCCTCATTTTTCAGGTGGGAAATTAAACATACGAAAAGCACCTTCTTCCAAAGTGTATACTGGAAAGTACTAGTTCCTTTGGATTTTAACAAGTGTCCTATGGAAAAATATCTGTGGTTAAAGAAGTTTTGAAAATGTCAGATTTAACAAATTTGAACTGATTTATTTACCGCAGGATTTCTGAAACAGTTGAGTGTGTGAACGCATGCTGGGAATATTCCCGGGGAGACACAGTGTGCGGGGCTCTAGTCCCGGAGGGGGAACAGTATTCTCTTAAGGAGCATTTCATGGAACCACGCGTGTAGAACACATTTTTAGGGAACGCTACTCTAGAAAATGTTAACTCATGGACAGGAGTGAAAGAGTTCTTCGGACTTTGTCAAGGCTGGGATCAGAATCACGTCTTCTGGTTTCTGGGCTGGAGACCTTTCTGCCGTCATCATTCTGATAACTCCCTAACTCCCCAAAAGCATACGAGACAGCGTGAGGTTCCCTCTAAAAAAAGAATCGGCAAACTATACTTCATGGTAACTTCTTTATTTGTTTAATAATGAAAGATTAAAAAAAGGATCTGCTGAGAGTCACAAATTAGATGCAAATTTGCTTATGGTCCTGGGACTAATGCCATGTCTCTGATATCACCCACTCTTTTCCTGGCTTTGTCTGTGTCACTCCTATTAAGTGGGACCAGAAAGGCAACGGGGCATCTGTAAGCACTGCACCATGCATTTCAACACGGACCAGCATTGGCCGTGGCTTTCTTAAAACTTCTCTCAACTGATATTTTTATTTTTTAAAGGTGACCTACTGCGTTGAAGGCTAGAAACGTGTACATTGGAAAACACTTGAGAAAATCTCACTGAAGCTACCTGTATGTTCTGGACAGCTGTGGCTGACTTGATGGGAACCTAGTCTGCTGTAAAACGTGGGCACTCTGTCAGCGTGATAAAAATAGGGGGGTTGTATTCTCAATTTCTAATAGCAAAGAGTTATACAGGTTTAATACGTCCTCCTTTGGAACAGAAGTTGGCTTTTTGAATACTCTTAACATATTGTTAGAGTTCAAAGCGGAAAATGCCCAGCATCCCATTTTAATTACATATGCTCGTGTGTACAGGTACATGTGCATGTGAGTGTGTCTGCAGTGGTGACTGTGTCATTCTTAGAATAAGACAAAGCCTTACAGCACTGTTGTAAAGAAACTATGCCCTCATACTTGTTTTACTGCATTATCACTTGCTTCACCTTGAGTTAACTTGCACTTGACATTGTTCATTTCAAGGACTTATGTCACCTTTTAAAATATGAAAACAATGTTTAAAATGATTTCTCCCTCTCTGCCCTATTTGAAGGTCTAGGACTCTTAAGTGCATTTTTTAAGGACACCCTTCTCTTGTCTACTCTATACATGAAAAGTTTCTACACTAGTGAGCTATATATGTTATTAAGACCCTAAGAGTTCATGGCCATGAAGATAAGAGGATCCCGCAGGAAGGTGTCAGAAAAATCCAATAACTGGAATGAAAGAAAAGAAACAGAAAGAAAGATGGAATGGAGCAAAATAAGAGTTTATGAGGAAAGAAGCTTAAGTAGTTGAAAGTCCAGAATCCCAAGGGCTAGGAACTGAAAAGGGAGACTTCAAAGAAACGACTCAGTTATCAGATGAGGGAATGAACTCAAATCCAGACACTGACACACCTGTCAGTGACTCAAAGCTCCTTAACCAACACAGAACGTGCAGGGCAGGACTCTTACACAGTGACACAGATTTACTATCATTACTTTTCATTTTGCTAAAAGAAGTACAATGAAACAACGAAGCCCTTCCAAAACGTACTCAATTATGGTGATATCCTTGAAAATACCTGCATATACTTTTGATCTTGAAAGTTTGTCACACACTTTTCATTCATTTGTTCATTTGTTTGCTCACGTCTTTAAGAAAGATCTACTGTCCCACATCCTGGGCTAGACACCGTCATTGCCCTTAAAGTTCCCACAGTAGTGCCTGAAAAATATACTACAATAGCCAAATTCTGGTGTGGAGACATTTTAACTCACAACCAGAAGTTAGAGTTCAGAAGAAGCTCTCTGTGATGACTGACCTGAATGACATCTTAGCTCACAATCAATAATAACGCTGATTTTCTTGGGTGGTTTCTAAACTACTTGGGAAGAAGATTTCCCAAAATATTTTGAGAAAATTATATCATCAGCATTAAAATAAATGTGGTTTTGTGAGAGCACAGTTTGAAGAACAATATTCATCTGAATAAATAATTTAATTCAGGAGAAAAATACTGAGTAAATCCCTGCCACATATTATGGTACAGTATACTCCCAACATAAAGCTCTAGAAAGCACAATCCTTTTTGTTAGGAAACTTTTTAGTCTTAATAGAAAATAGTTATAGTTAATTATAATACAGACTCTAAGCTGTTCCTACTATTAGCAAATCCCAGTAGCATTTTGGACTTGGCACTGTTCTGTGGATATAGTGAGAAACAAAACGTGGCCTTTGACTCCAAGGAGCTCATAGTCTAGTGGACTAAACAAAGCAGTAAAAAGGGCAATTTCAGTGTTAACATAATGAGGGCTAGGAACAGGGTTGGCCCAGAACTCTGTAGGGAAAGAACAGGAACCAGTTTAGAGGAGGCTTCCCAGAGGAGCTCTGTGGGAAAAGTAAGAGTGAGCCCCTGGGGAGGGGGCGCAGACAAGAGGACACCTGAAGAAGGGGAGGGGTGGAACGCTGTGGGGAGAGGGAGGAGCACAAGCACCCGGTTTGGGAACTCTGTTCAGGGGACAGAGCTGCACTATTCATGTGTGTATGGGGTGGCGGGGAGAGGGGGATGGAAAAGAAGACTTTAGAGAGCACCACAAAGGCCCATGCCCTGCTGTGGACTTGGGCCTTTCATAGGTGGCAAAAATACTAGATAATTCTTTATGGGAATTCTGAGGACACTTTTGGTTGGTATGTTCTTCCAGGGAAACTTTCAACAGTATGAAAGACACAGGATCAGGACAGGCAGGCCTGTCAGGTGGAGAAAGAAACTAAGGGCTAGGTTGTATCTGGGCCCTTGGGAACCATATGAGAGGAAGTATAGAGGAAGGAAGTCAGTCCAACCTGAAGGAGGGATAGTGACTGGTGATCGAGAAGTGAGATAAGACAAGAGATTGTGGAAGGCCTTGAGGGCAGATGTGTTAAGGAGAGTAATTGTTGTTCCACTGGCCAATTAAGAGAGAGCTTGAACCTGATGCTACTGAACAGAAAACAGTAGCATCATTTACAGCAAGAAACAAGTAAGCCAACCCAGAAACAACGATGACCAAAGCAGAGACAGAAGGAAGAGGAGCTGGTCTTAGAAAGACCACAAAGAACGGAGTTGAGGTCTGGTCTCGCAGATGGGTCATCACACCTCCCCAGGTCCTAGGTATAGCAGACAAGGGAACTGTAACTTAGGGTCTCTTTTTGTGCGTTTTGTGTTGTCTGCCAGTTTGCAGAAAAAGCCAGCTGTCCACCAAAAGATGCAAAACACCAAAGGATTTCATAAAGGCCTCCCGATGGCTAACTGGGCTTAAGAGCTCCCAGATACAGGGAAGCCTTTTTAGGTTACCTGCAGGAAGTACAAGTATCGCTCCCCCTTTTTCCTTAATGGGAATATCTGAACATCTCATTCCTCCATTTTGAAATGACTACAGTTTGAAGTGGTTAGTTTCTACAGTAATTAGAGTCTTTAAAGTATAGAAACGTGTGTATGTGAACATACAGAAAAATATTCCACCAAGTAGCAGATGGGAAGATTTCCATTAGGAAATACACAATGCACAGGTCCTTCTGAAGAGGAGCCCAGCTCTGAGGGCAAGGTAAAGGTCTTATGCCACCTTTTCGCTGTCGTTTTCTAGCAAACTGTCAAACAGTCCTGAGTCCCCTCCACCCTGTTACCAGCTAACAGAGGAGAGGCAGGTCATTTGGGAGGGAATGCTTAACATTAATTGAACCCTCCTTGACTTTTGTCGATGGTGTAAAGCTGCATTTATATCGCAATACCTGGAACCACACGGCTTCAGGAAAAGGGACAATGGCTCTGAAGGCCTCTGAGTGCGCGAGGCCTGTCAGATCTGTGAACCCAGCCCCGGCACCGCATTGGTTTTGTTAGAGCAGGGGTACTTGCTAAATTATAGCAGGAGACAGGTTTGTTTTTTCCCTTTTCTTTTGGCTGCTTAGATCAAAAGAAAGGTGTACACTTTATTTTTAATCCCATTACTTCACATGAGGCTAGACAGAACATCAAAGACAAGGTATGCAGGTTTAACCATTAGCACCAACCTAACCCAAAGTTGAAAATCTCTTCCAGATAGCTACCTCACTTTGAAATAGATCACGTTCGTGTTGTTCAAAGTCAATATTACTCTTCGCTGTGTTTAAATTTTCACTGTGCTTAAAAAGAAAAACATATCCCAGATATGTGATTGTGCCCTACAGCATCAAACATGAGTTTGTAGGGCAATCTAATATTATTAGAATAAAATGCGATTCACATAGAGTTTTTTGGTTGGCTCAGCCGTCCATCTCAATTTCATGAAAGGAAGGAAAGTGAATCAAATGCAGTTGCAAATCGTATTTGAGGAGGGCAATGCTTCTCCACATCTGAAGTCTATTGAAAGCTCGTGAGTAAGAACTTGGGGAACAAATCCTTTCTGTTCAAAAGATGTGTCAGTGGAGAAATTCTCAGAAAATAGCACACAATTCATCAGAAATCACACATTTCTTTTCCAAGCTGGATAATAAAAGAAAGTTGCAGTTTTGAATTCTTTCCAAGGGGAACTAAATATAAGTATGTAAAATAATTTATACAGATTTTTGCATTGGAAAAACATACCCTAAGCAGTACAGAGATTTAAAAAAATAAGACAACTGGTTAGCCCGGGCACCAACCATCAGATTTTACAAGGGTGAAGTACCAGGTACAGATGCACCAGCGTGCGGCCTTGGCTTTGAACATGTACATGGTCTTAGGTGAGGTGAAGCTGGTTTTGCCAAAAGTGCTGGTTAACTTGAGAGTTTCCAGTAACTTTACCATCATCATCATCATCATCATCACACCAGCAAGAACAAATGTTCATGAAGTTTCTGGAGCTTGCGTGTGATGCCACCAGTCTCTGGAAAAGAGGAGGAGTGTGTGTATGAGACAGGACCTATGCCTTCATGACCCCTCCACGGGGCAGTGCGAGTGTGGTGTCTACCTACAAGCAGAAAAGAAACAGGTCACCAAATGACCTGTTTAGTGCTGAAGGGTGGCCACAGATGTTAGAGAAATTCTGAAGTGGAAGCTGTAGCTCAAGACCAGGAAAAATGCAGTTATCTCACCAAGAAGGAAGAAGCTTGATTTAGACTTAAAAGAAAGTATCGTCAGGTCTCAGATAAGAATTGATGAGGTAATTTTGAGAAAAATAAAACTGAATGCTTACTACCAGCAGAGAGAGAGAGAGAGAGAGAGAGAGAGATCATATTACCCTCATTTCATCTTCTCAGCACTTTTGTTCTTATTTTACCAACAAGAAAAAGATCTCTCTGATGTTCAGAGAGATTAAATAACAAGCACATGCATTTATTAAATGCTAGATCCATAATTTGAATCCATTTCTAGTCCATCTGAAGTTCACACACCCTCCAAAATACCAAGGTGCATCCACTAAAAGGTAGAACACTAGGAACAAAATGCAAAGGGAAAAAGAAATGTGGATGATATAATTGGAGGAACATGAATATACCCACTGGCGCTCATAGAGGGGAAAAGTAAGCAGTGAGGCAGGCAGGGAAGGAATGTATCGCTTTGGGTGGCAGGCTCAGGAATACGGCTTTCATTTGTAGTAGCAGCAACTAAAGATTTTAATGTAATTGGGTTATATTGGGCAATGTTTTAGGAGGTTAATTTAGCCACAGTATGCAGGAAAGATCAGTAAGGTTAATTTAGCCATAGTATATAGGAGAGATGAGGTTAATTTAGCTAGGATATATAAGGAAAGAAGTTAAGGCTAGAAGCAGAGAAAAGTATAACAGTAGTTGTACTACTTGGGCTTTATTTTGTTAGTTTAACAAGAATTGAAGAGACATCCAAACATGAGACATACTTTCTAATCAATTATGATACCATGGATTTTATATAGAAAAATTAGACATGATGCTAACATTATCAGGCCACAGGCCATGGTAATTTTATTAATATATGATGGCTTCCTATTTGGACAGAATGAAATATTAGCTAAATAAGAAATGGTAAAATTTACTAAATTAAGAATTTTTGGTTGTGCTTTTCATTATTGTTATTAATTGAAAAATATATACGATCCACTATTGTATCAAAAGCCAATTTCCACACTTGCAGCAGAATTAAATAAAACTTAAAAACATCTTTTCAAAATGTATGTTAAGCCTACATAATGATACAGCATACATTAAGAAAAGTCACCCAAAAGAACTCCAGTGACTCTTCAACTTGGAGGCAGGTGAGCATGATCTTTCTAAAACCAGATGAGATCATGTAATATAGAAAAGTAAGAAGGAAAGGCTAAAGAAAAAAGGTTTTTCTTAGAAGGCTGCCCAGTTAACTCTCATTCAATATTATTGGAAAACAGTCAATACTTACGGTCTTCCACCATAATTAGAGAGAAAGGGAAGAGTGAGAAAGAGAGAGGCAGAGAGCTATTATACATTCATTTTCTTCTGAGCAATCTAATACTCTTTTTGAAAACACTGGAATGTACATACTATCTGACATGTAGCATCTGTTTTGTCTGCCTGCCTTTCTGTCTGTCTGGTCAGGTTTAATCACAGGGTAGCTACTTCCTGGAGTATACATTAAACGGGCAGATCTTCAGAAAAAGAGGTATCCAAAACCCAGACTGATGGATGGCGACACAAGAAGTCCACCCTGAAAGCCCTACCCAAAGGCAGTCGGGGGAGCACAGAGTCAGAACGAAGGCAGAGGCAGCGCTTACACAACCTGTACACAGTCCTCCTTTCCTATGCTAGGTTATAAGCCATGCACAATATTTATATTGATGTTCAGTTCACCTTTCTAAAAGTCACAATAAGATTGTCATGCAAGGCTCTTAGAATCCTACAAATGGAGGACTTCCGCCAAGATGGAGGCATAGGTGGAAACACTGTGCCTTCTCCCACAACCAAGTTTGAATACAACAAAGGTTTAGTAAACAAAGACACAGCCAAAGAACAGAAAACTGAACTATATGGAAGTCCAACGACAACGAACCTTTGAACAGGGACTGGTAAGAGGGGCGGAGCCAGCAGCAGAGCAGGGTCGGGCAGGAAAGATCCCCCGACCCAGGCGCACAGGTGGCTGGGGTAGCAGCTCAGACCCAGTGAGGGTGCGGGGCAGGCTGACCCTGGCGGTCACATATTTGCGCGCAGATAAACCAGCAGAGGAGTGAGCAGTGAGACGGACCACACAGGCCCCAGCAGGCGAACCCAGTGAATACACAAGGCCACAGGCTGACCGCGGTCGCATATTCATGTGCAATGGGATGGATTGCACAGCCTGGCGGCGAGAGGCAGCAGAGGGGACAGTCATTGCTTTCCTTTGACCCCGCCCCCATATACAGCATCACAACCCAGTGACTGAGTTGTCCCGCCCTGGTGAACACCTAGGGCTCCACTCCTCAAAAATAACAGGCACGAACAGTCCAAAATATGGCTCAAGAAGAACTCAAAGCCCCAGAGCCGATAACTCCAAGTGACCAGGAAATACCAAACCTCTCAGATGCACAATTCAAAACACTGGTGATCAGGATGCTCACAGAACTGGTTGATTATCATCACAAATTAGAGGAACATATGAAGGCTAAACTAATTGAAATGAAGGGAAGTACACAGGAAACCAACAGTGATAGAAAGGAAACTGGGACTCAAATCAATGGAGTGGGCCAGAAGGAAGAACGAAACATCCAACCAGAAAAGAATGAAGAAACAAGAATTCAACAAAATGAGGAGAGGCTTAGGAACCTCCAGGACATCTTTAAACGTTCCAACATCCAAATTATAGGGGTACCAGAAGGGGGAAAGAAACAGCCACGAGTGGAAAACTTATTTGAACAAATAATAAAAGAGAAGGAAATAGACTTCCAGGAAATCCAGGAAGCTCAGAGAGTCCCAAAGAAGTTGGACCCAAGAAGGAACACACCAAGGCACATCATAATTACATTAGCCAAGACTAAAATGAAGGAGAGAATCCTAGAAGCAGCAAGGGATAAGGGGACAGTCACCTACAAAGGAGTACCCATCAGACTGTCAGCGGATTTCTCAAAAGAGACCTTACAGGCAAGAAGGGGCTGGAAAGAAGTATTCCAAGTCATGAAATCCAAAGACCTACAGCCAAGATTGCTTTATCCAGCAAAACTTTCATTTAGAATGGAAGGACAGATAAAGTGCTTCTCAGATAAGGTCAAGTTCAAGGAGTTCATCATCACCAAGCCCTTATTATATGAAATGCTAAAGGGACTTATATAAGAAAAAGAAGATGAAAAATATGAACAGTGAAAGGACAGCAAACACACAGTTATTAACAACCACACCTAAAACAAAAGCAAACCAAGAGGACAGCTAGATCAGGAGTGGAACCATAGAAATGAAGAACACATGGAGGGTTAGCAACAGGGGGGTGGGAGGAGGAGAAGGGGGGAGGAGGTATAGAAAATAGCATAGACAATAGGTAGAAAATAGATGGGGGGAGGGCAAGAATAGTATGGGAAATATAGAATCTAAAGAACTTGAGACATGTGGTCATAAACTAAAGGGGAGGAATGGTGGGGGAGGGGGTTTGCAGGGTGGAGGGGAATGAAGGGGGGGAATGGAACAACTGTAGTGGTATAATCAATAAAATATATTTAAAAATATTAAAAAAAGAATCTACAAATGTCTCTAATTTGAAATAAAATTTATATGATTTGAAAACTTCTAAAATGCCAGTTGGGTTCTAGTCCATATTTGAACAGAGTCAATAATCTGATAACTAGTACTATGTCTTCTCTTTATGTTCCTAACAACATTCCATGCATTCATGCAATTTTCTAGCTTGGTTTCTTGGGGTTAAATATTTGATATGCATTTAATTATAAAAATTAAAGATAATTATGAAGAAACTGTTCAGGAAACTACGTGTGGAGTATTGGATCATCTGCAGCCCTCCTGTTTCTGTGCAGCACAGTAGCTTACCGAAGGCCAAAGTGGCTTTATTTCACTCTGTAGAGTAGGATAAAGTTTTCCTCCCCCACTGGTGAAGCCATTCTGCTATTATTCCAAAATACTTTCCTTGGTAGAGAGACAATGAAGCACTTAACCCTCTACCCAAAGAACAGACTGAAAGTAACACGACAAAAAAATAAAACTACTTAACTGAAAACTGAAATCCTTGCAAAACTTAGGGGATTTTAATGACAAGGCGCGTCAACATTCTTTAGGCATATACTCTGTACTATCTCTGTCCGTGCCGGAACAAATACATATACACAGAGGGGGAAAGCAGTGATACTCAAGCAGTGAGATCGGTTTAACATGCTTTGTGAATTAGCTATGAAAGCACTGTGTGCAAGCGGGTATTTGCTGTTACTGAGTAACACTCTATGGTGGCACCCTTCCAGAGTTGTTTATTATTGTTGCTGTTAGAGACAGCTATAAGGAAATTGACATTTGCTTTTCAGTGTGAAAACGTATTTTCTTGAACTTAACCTGATGTGCCATCAAGAAATGGAAAACCCATCAATGATGATTCACTCAGTGATGCAAAGCAACTGTAACTTGTAGAAAGTTTTCTCTTAAGGATTAAGGGAAATACCAAATCACTCTATGCCTTTCGATTATTGGGGGAAGTTCACTGAGTCTCTGAAGAATGAAATAGTCTGATGTTTCAGACTGGATGACAGAATGCTGTTTCTCACATTGGTTTGACATCTACTTAAACACAGTAAAGACACAGAGTATGTATTAAATGCCCAGTGGATACCTCACCAGATTAGCTGCTGAAAAGAAATGATACAAGGACCCTGGAGAGTCAATAAACTAATATGGAGCTACATACCTCAAACAGCTAAGGAGTAACACAATACATCATACAGCCAAGTGATGACCTGAGTGATTAATATACACAGAGTGCAGGAATCCAGAGACAAGAAAAAGCAGAAGAAGATGGAGGAACTTATGATGATGACATGCCAAATGCAGAAAATGGGTCTCTTTCTGTCCTTCGTTTTCTTTCAAGTGTTCAGTCACTTTACAAATATTTGTTGAGTGCTAAGTTAGGAGTGGTGGCAAAGGAGCTAGAAAGAGTCGTGTTACTCAGTGTTGACCGAGCCATGTGGAAGGTCAGTAAAGCAACAGTTACATATGTAAATTCTGGTAAGATTATTTAAAACTTGTATTGAATTTCTACAAAAAATAAATGTAGCTTTTAAGTATATCATGGGTAACGTCATGCTTTTTAGAAGCAAATCACATGGCCCAAAGTCCCATGATGTAACTTTACTTCACTAGCTGTTGGCCTGTGACCCCAGACTGGTGGTATGACGGACGGCTGCGCTCCGGGTTCCCTTCTCTGCACGGCTCTCACATCACCACGTCTGCATCACCCCTCCCATGCACTCTCTCTTTCTCCCTCTCCCTCTCTCCACACACACATAGGTCTTATCTGACATATACCTTTTCACATAGAAGTATCTTCTTTGTAACTCAGAGTTAAAGTGATGGGGTAGCTAAATCCCCAGAAGAAAGTGAAGAGACAGTTTGCCTACTGGTGTTAGCATTTGCTGTAGCTATTCCTGGCAATGGGCAACACATGTTTTTAATAAACTTGTAAAAACAGTGCAGATCTAGCTGTAAATATGTTTTGCTTGGTAATGCAGGCTGAATATAATGACTAGATTGACAGTTGTTGGGTTCCCCCCCTAAAAAAAATCACAGTAAAATACAAAGAGAAATAGCTTGAACGATGAGGTCTGAGGCTGTGCCACGACACCAACACTGTGTTGGTAATTATTGTTTATGACAACAGTCAATTTACAGTAAAAACATGCTGCTGTTTTCCTTGTTCAGAGCACTACATGTTTTGTTTAGTCTCCTAGAAATACCCAGCTCCACGTGAGGTAGCCTATATCTATCATTAGAAGTAGGCCACACAATCAGATGTCTGTCAATATTGTAGCAAGCAGCAAACACAAAACAAAAGTTGAAGACACAGACAAATGACTTAGAGAAATTATTCTTTAAAGCAATGTACTTATTTTGATTTTTGTTACTGTCAATAAAATATAAAGATATGTAAAAAGTTGGTCAAATATATACATAATGAATAAAATAATGGCTATTGTCTACTAGTAGTATATTAATAATTAGTGAGTTAAATACACACTTGGTATAATACCATTTAAAATTTTACATAGATATTTAATCAAAACTTTAGAGATTTTAAACTTTACTTTCGAGGACTAACAGATATGTTCTATTTAAAAATCACTTGTCAAAAAGGCTCTCCTTTAATGGCTAACGAATTACTGTGGAATTCCCATTCAGAGTCAAGTCACACAGAAAGTCAGCAGCCTAGTATTCTTTCATGGTGAAATATCAGAGATCAGTATTCTTAGGCTTTGAGTCCACCAGCCAAATGTTGCATTTAGTATGTCAAGAGAACTCTGCTGTATACACATAGGTGGGTACAATGAACGAAGCCGTCTATTCAATAAAGACACGATAGGCACATAATAAACATGAAGATACCATGGTAGAGTGAGAGCAAGAGAGAAGAGACCAAGATCTATCAAACAAAACCCCCTCCACAGAAACCAGTAATCCTGACCATTTACAGTGAGTCGCAGATCTATGGACCTCAAGGCCGCATGATAGTAATAGTAATTATAACACCTAGATTTGGAATTAAGTCTTAATTAAAATCAGTACTGAATAATTACACTGTCATACTTTTGTTTTTCTGCTGACAAAACACAAATGCTCAGAGATCTTTTTAAAATTAACTATATGTAGATAAATTGTTAGAACATGAATTTTAGATAGGCTGTCAAGAGAAAAATGTTCTATATGTTCCCAAAGGGGAGCAGTAAGAATAATGAAGGAAGTTATAAGGAGAGAGATTTTGGCTCCAGGGAAAAATAAATTCTAATAACTAGAGTTTTCAAAAAAAATCAGCAACTTGACTAGGTAGTAAGTTCTCTACTACTGCATAAGCAAGCATTGACTGGGCGTGTCCTCGGCAGGGATGGGAAAGAGGATTAAAATAGTTGAGAGAGGAATATCTTTATGATTCAATGGATGAAATGTTAGTAAAACATTTCATCCATTGATGGATAAAACACTCATCCAAATGATGACGATGGCAAAAGTGATAGATTTATAAAGAGTATAACTTGAAATTTGAGGCAAAAATGGCAATTAATTTTTAAAAATCCACTTTTCTTTCATTCTTGTTTTAAATGCCATTAACTGATGATTAACAACTGGCCTGACTTTTATAGGAATCTATAAATCAATCCTAAAATAGACTTAAACTTTATTTTTTTTGTTAGTAGTCAGTTGTATTGGTGAAGCTGGCTTACTTTCCTTTTAATCAGTACAGGTATACACACACACACACACACACACAAAAGTAATTTTGTCTCATTATTTCAAAGTATATATATTATTCTTTAGCTTTGTTTTGTTTTTGTTTAAACAGCAATATACTTTGGCCATATTTCTGGAAATAGGGACCTACTTTATTCTTTTTAACAACTGCACAGTATTCCACTGGATGTATGCATCATAATCTATGCTAAGAGACATTTAGGTTGTTTCTAAAATATTCCTTGAAAAATGCTGCAAAAGATTACAGTCATCCTTATACATTCACCTTGATGTTATACTAGTATCTCTTTAGAAAAGATAACTCTAAATGGAATTATTAGGTCATAGGGCATGCACATTACACATTCTGGTACAAACTGCCCGGTTGCTTTATCATTGTAACAATACCCTAACAACCAGGTATGAGAACACCGATTTCCTCACCTTCTTACAAACAGCTGCATTTTTCTGATCATTATCAAGTACAAGGTACCATGATAGGACCATGACTGCTTCTCAGAAAGATGTGCCATTTTTCCCCATGATCTTTTGCTGAGATTAAAAAAAATGCACAGGAAAAAAACAGCTAACAATATGAAGCAGCATAAAGAGGTAGTAGAGACAGAAAACACATAAGGAAGTAGAGGAGACCGTGCTAAGCTTGGGGAGCAGGGGGATTTAGGCAGAGCTGTGAGGACTGGGCAGGCCCCTGGAGGGCAAAGAAATGGTGGGACAGTCTATACAGGAGGGGATGGTTATAAACGCCGGCACAAATCACTTTTGGTTAAAGCAGAAAATTTCAGTATGTAAAAGAGTTTCAGAATTTATTCTCTCTTACGCTGCTTTTTCTTCATGTCATTCATCACTACCCAAATTATGTATAGTTAGACATCATCTAGTTCTACGAGTACCTGTTTACTGCCCGTGTCCTTGCATCCCCCAAAGGGATGCTTGACCCGTGCGCCTGGCTGAGCCCCAGCGCTGAACCGGGCGGCCTGGAGTGCCCCTCAGTGAGTGAGTTTGCTGAGGAAAAGTCTGACATCATACTGACATCACTGAGAGGGGTTGGAAAGGTCAGGTTCAGAGTCTGGATTTACAGGCCTAATGTAGAAAATAATAACAAAATAAAATTGGGAGTGTGAGGGGACACAATTATGTGGTGCTTATGAGAATTTAATCTGGTTTCGTTACAGAAGATGAACTGGTAGAGGGGCAAAACTCTTAGGCCAGCAAGAAGATTTTTTGCACTATTATAGAAGGGAAGAAAACAAACCTGAGTGTAGGTGGAAAGACTATCCTGAAGGAAAGAGCAAAAGCTTGGTGACAAAATGACTAATAGTTGCTACCATGTAAGTATTTAACTTGTGCTTATTTTGTGTTAAGCACTGCAAATACATTTATTGAATCCTGTGAGATAGATCTTGTTATCCCAGTTTTTGAAAAGAGAAAAACCGAGATACAGACAGGTTCAGGGACTCACTCGAACTCACACAGCCCGTGAGTCCCCCCAGCCAGACTCACTCCTGATCCTGTGGCTACAAAGCTTGTGCTCTTTTCCTTATCCTAAAGGAATAACTTTGGGCCCCAGCCATCAGGGGGGTGATCTGGTGCTGCAGTGGTACTGTGCATGCATATGCATGTCCAAAGTCTAGTATTCCCAAGGAAAAAGAAAATAATTAAGTTTGTGCTAGGTCAGTGTTTTCATGTCCAATTAATGGCTCATGAAATCAATTTAGTGGGTCGTTATCAGCATTTAAAAAATAAGATAACATAAAAAATATTAAAGCGAATTCCCCAAAATATTGTTTCGGATATATATGTATTTGTGTATTGTTTCACAAAAAAACTTAGCACCCTGGGTGTGAATGAGCATCATAGTTCACAGATCCTCACTGAAACCTGGTGTTGTTTCCATCTTTATTTTCATAATAAAGAACATGAAGTTCAGGGAACAGAGCCAAGACCTGAAACCAGGGCCTCTGCCTCCCCCCACCACCTGCCTCCCCACCAGGCTTCTCTTTCCAATATAGCATCACTGTGTCAGCAAAACGGGAGAGCAGATTCAACAGAGATGTTGCACCTTCGGACTTCATTTGGCCAAGGCCGCACTGAGGGTCTACAAACTTTCTGCCCTGCAGCACTTTTAGGAACATTAAGGCCATCTCATTTTGTATCAAGGAATTAGGAAGAATGAGCCATTTCACGCAGAGCTGTACTCTGAGCAAAACATGATGTTAAAACAAAGTTTCTCTGCCTAGGCTCAGGCCTTAGGAGAAACAGGGAGAGAAACCCTAAAATGTGAAGACTCAGCACAGAGAAGGTTCTTGCGTACTCATAATAAATATATTTATGAAGAAAATATAAAGGGAATTCTATTTTCCCATTGCCTTCTACATCATCCCAGAATGCTAGAGCTGGCAGGTGCCTTGGAGATCATTTAATCAACCCTCACACTATGGAAGAGGCAGCAGAAACCCGGAGAGGTGAAGAAGGTGAACCCAAAGTCACACAGCCGAGTAGCAGAGCCCCCAAAGGCTCTCACTAACAGGCATGTTCTTTGACAATGCACAGCTTACTTGAAAAATGTTAAAGAGGTGTGGATTTAGGTTAAAAAAAGAGTTGGCTGTGAGGGTTTTGCTTTGTGTTACTTGAAGGCTGATGATCTCTGGAGACCTGGCCTGGCCGGGACTACAGGGCTGACACAGCCCTTGGACCTGAACTAGACCCCACTCCTGCCTCAGGCACTGCACCCTGCTCAGCTGTTCTGGGACCAGGATCCCAGCCCTGCCCGGGAGGCCCCCCAGAGACTGGATGCCAGCCCTTATCCCAGGGTTAGTAATGCCACTCATTTCCCCTTCCTGGCTTGGCTTCCTTTGAAGCCAAATTCTTTCATTAGCTCATAATGCTGACAAGTATCCACTGATCAAACAGCTTGAAAATAATATGAATTTTAAAGATATTGCTTTATAATAAATATCTGTCTCTAGAGACTATTGCTAATAAGATATTTAAAACCCAAAATTGGCCCCTAAAAGCTTGAAACTACATCCAACTTATGTTTGATATTCGGTAACTAAGAAACAACTTTTGAAAAGGAATAAAAAGATAAAAAATGAACTTAGGCTAGCATAGTAGATGCCAAGTTTAAGTCCCTGGAGCTGTGAAAACCTTCCAATCGGTCTGTAAGTGAGGTAAAGGAGGACTCATGCACTGCTAAATATTTATTGTTGCTAAGTTTCATCACTGTTAATGTACAGGTAATGAACGCCTTTTGTCCTTTGAAGTCAAACACTACCACTTACGTGGTGACAAGCATTCAATTCCCTGAAATGGACACACAAGCACACACACACACACACACACACACACACGCGCGCGCATGCCCGCACACACACAGACACAACTCACTTAGAGTTTTATCTTCTAAAACCGATGATTCAAATGGAATTAAAAAAAAATAAAAGAGGAAAAAGGAAAAGATTATTAGTGTTCATTTTTCATCCTGTGTTGGATATTTTACTCAGCAAAATGCAGTTTTTGAGACCCTTTGTTCTTATCTCTGGATTTGTGAGGAAGTCAAGACAATCGCGGGGCGCAGAGCAGGAAACCCGGTGAGGCAGAAGGACCTCTGCACTCGAGGGAACCGCCCTCGAGGGCGGGGCCTGCACGAGGGATGGGACTCATCTGCAGAGGGCAGACAAGTAGGCACAATGGTGGGACGTATTAATGCTCCCTTACCCTTGGAGCAGGATCTACTAAGAAGGCCCACATAGAAGCCTATGATGACTCCAAATCTTGAGGCAGTCATGCCTGGATCAAGAATCAGCCCTGGAGTCTCAGTCCCATCACANCTTGCGGGAACCGCCCTCGAGGGCGGGGCCTGCACGAGGGATGGGACTCATCTGCAGAGGGCAGACAAGTAGGCACAATGGTGGGACGTATTAATGCTCCCTTACCCTTGGAGCAGGATCTACTAAGAAGGCCCACATAGAAGCCTATGATGACTCCAAATCTTGAGGCAGTCATGCCTGGATCAAGAATCAGCCCTGGAGTCTCAGTCCCATCACATATAAATGAATGGACTTTACCAGGTGGCAGAATGGAAAACAGGCATAGACGTAACGGTTAGAATTGGACGTGGAACTCAGACCTTCTAGACGTAAGTACAGGCTCCACTCCTTACTAGCTTTGTGACCTTGGGCAAAAGTGCCCCTATTTAGCGCTTGCTTCAGAAAGTTGCTCTTAAAATTAAATTATTTAATACATTCATGTTAAATTCTTAGGGCTGCTCCGGACACAAGGCATGCACTACACTGAGCACATATTACTATATTAAACTTTTCTTTACTCTAGCTTTATGATGCCTGTTTAAAGGGTGCACCTAGTACCAACTTTAGCTGAAGCTGGAACACTGTCCTATCTTCCAATTTTTCAGTGAAAGTCAGAAATTTGGACTTTTATGCGAAATGTCAAGGCTTTTTAATGTCAATGCTGGGGACTAATTCAGGTTTGGTGTTTGGTTTATGTTTGAACGACTGTGAGGTCTAAACGCAACAGTCTGCAGTCTGGGAGAATCCTGAGGCTTGCCAGTTCATGGCAGCCGCCAATTAACTCTTCAACCAAAGCTTCAGGGTCATTGGCCTGTCCCCCACTTCTTTCTTTTCCGTAAAACTTCTCACAATCTTACATCCATTTTACTTGTTTACCTTTTGTCTTTGGTCCCTCAAACCATCACGCAAGAATGGAAGCTCCTTGAAGGTGAGAACTTTGTTTTGCTCGCTGTTTTATTCCTGCACCCCAGAACAGAGCACTGTATGTCATCTGTGTTCATCGGGAGGTGAGTAAATAAATGGTCATCTCTTCATCCTCACCTTCTCCCTCCAGGGCTGGCCTAGTCTTCCCACCTCACCTCCTTTCAGCAAACTAATCACACGAAAATGAGGAGAGTGGAGTCTACAAGTGCAAGCCCCGAGTGTATCGTGGTTTCTCTGGAGGAAGCCCAGTGGGCCTGGCTTTGAGGACCTACAAAACCTGGTTAAAATAACAGAGAGCTACTGGTGCTGAAGAATCTGAGGACTTTTCAAAATACTTAACAAAACCATCACAAGTAGTATCCAATAAAACATTTTACAATGGCAAAACAATCTCTCTCTCTCAAGACATATTTGACAAGGTGAATTCTGTATATTAAGATGGCTTAACTTCCATCTGGAAATCCAGCCAGAATTATACCTTTGTGTAATACCTGAACAAAAGTAATTAGAGTCAATTTCTAATAATGGTCCTAAAGCATCCCCATGGCCTAGAAATTTTTTTTAAATACAAGGTGAGCATGACACTGAATTTCCCTATATGAACAGGAAAACAAAACCTGTGTGTGTATATGTGTGCTCTCACTTAAGGCAATTTAATTGGCTATATGGTAACTAAATTGGCAGAAATAATAAAATTGTAAAACTCACTTTCAATATATTGGAAAAATTTCTTCGATAATTCTGTCCACCCACCCATCCATCCACCCTGCTTTCTAAAGAATACTGCTGTTCTTCCTATTTTAAGCCAATGCTTGCTACCTGTTATTCATCAAATATAAGAGGCAAGGTGCCAAAGAGTGAACAAGACATATGCGTAAAATACACAATTCTTGCTTTTATGGAGCTTACAGTCTCCTGTGGGGACCAAACATTAAACAAATGCTCGATGATCCCAACTGTTTATCTCCCACATGGCCCGGTCACAGGCCCAGGAAGGGCAATCTGACCTTCAACTTAACTTTGTGTGCCAGTGTTTCCTGTGCCTACTTTTAGTTTGACGAGAGTGAACTTCTTCTAACCAGTAACATTGCTGGTTAGAATGTTGATTCAAAACTTTTTAAAAAGGTGCAAATGAAATAAAACAGATTTTAGAGATCTATATAGTTTATAGAACATCAATTACTAACTAATTTATATTTTGACAAGTTTTAAAATCTCTGTCTTTAGTTCTAACACTCTCCTGAGTTCTAATACACGCATTCAACTTCCAACTGAGGATACCCCGAGGTGCTCCTGTCTTCCTATTGGAAAGTGTTAGTTCAAAACTGGCTCCAACAATCCCACTCATTTCTCCTGAATCCTGTCGAATGACAACACCCTAGGTTCCACCTTCCCTTTCCCTCCCTCTTAGCCATCCCCATTCAAACAACCAACAAACCTCATGTTTTCCTCAACTCCTTGGTCTTGGTCCCTTCATCTCTTCCAATCCAGACAGTTAGCGTCTAACTCCAACTACACAGTAACTTTCCACTAATTTTCTCTAATTCAACTTCATCAGCTCTGCTACACTCAAATACCATATATAACAAGGGAAGCCAATATTGTATCCACCCTACTCACCGAGTCTTGTTGGCTTTCTATCGTATAGCATAAAACCTAACTCCTTATCACAGCAAACAGGGACCTCAGATCCTGGCCTCAGATTGCTCAGCTAGCTTCTTCTCCACTCAGTCCAACCACATATCATAACTTTGCAGAACGATCTGCTTGTCAGTGAACTATGCTCATGTCGTTGATCTTTTGTGCCTCTGTCTTTAATACTTCCTCTCTCCTTTGCCTGAAATACCCTCCTCACTAGTCCACTTGTCTACTCAGTCAAGCTCTACTCATCCTTTAAGCTTCAGCTTGAGCCATCCCTGTCTTCCTCAGAAAGGTCTAGGAACTCCTTTGATTCCAACTGTATGGAAAAGAACAAAGACTATTCAAGACAGAAAAAGAATAATGCTGTTCATCTTTATATCAGAGCATCTAGTACACCATCTGGTACACTGTGGTGGCTTCATAAATATTTGTTAAATAAAGGAGGAGTGAGCTATGGGTCTGGGGAAGAAATAATGTATAGTTATAGAAGGGGAAGAAAGATACCAACAATTTGGATTTGGATAATCTCTGGCCTGTACTACTGCCAAGGTCTTCTATCTAGACCACCAATTAATCCAATCATGCTTTGCCCCTATTCATCTTTCCAATGGCTCCCAGTAAACTTAGAATGAATGTAAACTCGTTATCACAAGGCCATGCCCACCTCTCCACCTTGTTTCCTGCCCTTTACCCTTCTTATCTGGACCTATTTCTGTTCTTAGAATGTGTCCTCTGTTATTTCTTCTGCTGGCTATGCTCTTCCCTCTTTGGTCTTCTTGTCATCCAGACATGGGGTGAAATCTCATCTTACCAAGCTTTTCCTAATACCCTACTTTCTGTTCTTCACAGGTCTTAACATTATCTGAAATTATTTTTTTAACTTGTTTCCAGCACCAGAATATCATTTTTATTCACCATTCTTGAGCCCAACATCTTTTATACTTTATTCTGGGAGGATATTATGTACATTTTGTGAATTCTTATTTCATCAGTCCCTAAGAAGTACTAGAAATGGAAATCCATCAAACTTATTGATCCATAGGATTTCACTCCACTAAAAAAAGTTTGAACATAATGAATTATGTAACATACACATATAGAGTGTGTATGTATAACAATAACCTAATCCACACATCTCAGTCAAACCAGAGGGTGGTTTATACCATCTCAATACCAGGTTTTGAGAACCTGGTATCGCATAATCACAGCTTTCCCCACAACCAAAATTTGTACTCTCCTCTGGCAGGCAGGAGCTATTTTGCTAGACTGTAATTTTCACATCATTCTCATCCGAACATCTCGGGTTGGAGAAACTGTATGATTTGTCTTAAGAAAAAAAAAATACTGGCACTCTCCCTGTGGGGGGCACGCCGGCACCCTTCCGGGCCCCATTCTCCCTGCACGCGCCTCACCTTCGCTCTTCTCTTTCCCGAGCAACGAGGGCCCTTCTTTTGCTTCTGTGAGCTGTTTCCTGAGCCTGCAGAGCCCAGGTGGCTCACTTCTACTACCTCTGTAACATTCCAAACAAACTTTCTCTTATAATTTGAAGAAAGAGAAACTTATTGAAAGTTAAGCTTTCAAAAATACAGTGGGTTTGACTCCAAAATACCTGTTAATTGTCTAAGCATGTAAACAGAAACATTAACAATGATCATTTCACAGCTCTCAAAATATTTATAAATGTAACATCTATTTCTTTCTAGAGATGAATATCAAGACTTCTCATTTTTAATAATGGCTGCTATATCTTTAGGAAAATTGCTACCGAAAAATAACTTTGGAGGATCACATCATCATATAAGAAAGTGGTATTACTTTAGTGAATTGCTTTTTAAATAAACTTAAAGTTATAGTTCCCAATACAATGTCCTTATTAAGTATAAACATTTAAAATTTAAATATTTGTGTATCTGGAAAAGGTCAAAATATTAGAAAATCGTACAATTTCACTTTTATAGCTGAGAAGTTTAAGAACACAAAGTATTTACGCAAGGGACTCTACTCTTACAGTTCATATAGGTGAAATAATTTTAGGTGATAAGGTTTACAACAATGTACCAGAATTTGAACAACTATACATATGCTGTGGCTCCTGTCTGAGAAAGGCTGCTTTTGGAATACATGAATGTCTTCCATTTCTGCATTTTCTTTGCATCGCCCTGTTAATTAGATGGCCTGAAATAAAAATAAAATTTCCAACTTATAAAAGTCTATCATTAAAACCTAAACATACATTATTGTGGGATCATTTGGTTGACTCTATAAGCAGATAATAATGTACAGTAATTATGAAGATAATAGTAAATGACGAAATCTCCTCCTCTTAAAATTTATTGAGTGTTTTTTTATGTCCCAGGTACTAATATGTTTTATTTTCATTCTAAAATATAGGAAGTAGCTACTCTTAATGTTACCACTGGACAGATGGAGAATCTAATACATAAAGAGGTTAAGCAATTGCCCTTGGTCACATGACCTGAAAGTCATGCAGAGCAAACCCAGGCAGTCTGACTAGAGAACGCTTGTTAGTAGCACCACATTCATTAAGAGTTAATATATGGGACACTTTAAAAACTGAGCCTGCACAGGGCAAAATCTTAATATTAGCAGCATTACATTGTTTGTATGTTTTTATCACCCATTTCATCATCAGAGCTATATCTTATTGACAGTATCCTTCTTATTTATAAATATAATAGAAAAATATACTTTACTGAGGGCAGTCTGTTGTCTCTAAAAATGGTAACAAGAATCTAAATGTTACAACACATCAATGTAGTAATAGGTTAACTTTTTTAGAGTTTTGAGATAGGTAGAAATAATTATTGTACTCAATTTCCATGTAAGACCTGGAGTAATAAGGAAACTGAGTGGCTTTCTTATGTTTCCAGGTCCCTTCCCCATGATAAATTCATTGCATGTGATTCAGAAATAGCTGATTTCTGGACCAGAACCAGTTTCTATAAACTTCCCTCACAAGACCGGGAGGAAGGGCCACTCGGTAAGTCATGTGAGGACAAAGGAGTTATCCACCAGACCCTAGGTTGCAGTAGTTAGTTCAGGGATAGTGTCTTAACCAATTAAAGTCATTTAGAGACTCTTTTGCCAGGCAGGGCTATTGGACAAAATTTCTGTTTTCACTGGGATACTTTGGTGTTAGGATGTAAGACTGGAACAACTAGAGGCCAGCTTATGCCCATGGAAAAAGCCATTCTGAATGACAAGGAGAAAGGCGTAACTGGAGACAGTGCTCAAGCCTTACCACCAGCTATACAGGACTCCAGAGTAACCCTAGATAACTCAGGTATCTGGTCATATGAATTGGCACCCCCTCCCTTACAACTATGACTGAATTAGTTGATATTGTGCTTTTGTCACTTATAAATTTCCATCACCAAGATCACTGTCATTTTTTTCATGATTGTTGTGTTTTAAAAAACGGTAAATGCCAAATACCAAATTACTTAACCATTAGCTTGATTTATCAAGAGGAAACATAGATTGGTAAAATTCTTTGGAATTTTATCAGTGGAATTCTGATTTGCTGGGTAAGTTCATAATCTATGTTACTTAACATATTGTCTTTGAATATTAGAGCAGCTTATTTTTATTTAAAAGGCTCCTCAAAATCTAAGTAACCTTGATTAGCAATTTATGTTCCAGAGGCTAAGCAACAAAATAAAACATAAAGGAAAATACCTGATAGCTCTCAAGGAGCTGAAACTATTTGCAAACTATTGAAAACTTTCTTGACCTCCCCATTCCCTAATAAAACTTCTTCAAGGAAGACAATCAGTGCAATTTAGTAATCTGAATAAAACATTCAAGCGCGATGAAAATTAACATCTAAGCCCTGAAATCAGGGTGTGCCTAATGAAAATCAGGCAGAGAAGATAATGGGGAATTTAACACAGGCCAAATGTCATTATTGTGTAAGAAATACACTATAATCAAAACGTTTCTGTGTCTTGGCCAATGACCCACAGTAATAATGCTTTGTTGACCTTATTATAAAAATAATTTTTCATTACTAATTCAGTAAAAGAGTCCCTTTTTCAGTCTTCAAGCATAAATAAAAAAGAAAATATTGACACCTGATTCTTTAATGAAGCTAAAGAAGTTATACAAAAACTGACTAGTCAAGGAGAAAACCTAATTCCAAAGCCACAGTGAACAAGGAAAGAAAGAAAATAAAAACAGACGTTTTATAGAAGAAGGAATAAAAACAGTAGACGTAGCCGATTCTGGCAAAAGATAAAGGAGATGTGGTAAAAGCATTGGATTTCATTCATTCTGTTACCCACATTCTGAAAAGTGCAGGGGCTGTGGTCTGTACATTAAAAGGCAGATTGATTACATTCAATCTGGAGAGAAAGAACATTTCTTTTGAATTATTATGGTGTCTTTAACTTAGTTAGAAAAATTACTATCTAGAATAACATGTGAGTATTACAAGATAATGCACCGTCTCCCTGGAGGGCTGTGTGATGGGATGACACCTGGGCCTGCTGCCTCTCCTCTCCTCTGCTTAGTTCTTGGTGGGAACCTGTGCTTTCGGAAGACACATGTATTCTCTCGATTTAGCAATGTAGAACCAGGAGACATGGTAGTGGCCAAGTAAAAATTATTAGGGCAAGCTTTACATTAGAACATGGTGTATTTTGTGCCTTCCAGGGGCAGAAAGAGAATAAGAAAGAGAGAAAAAAAAAAGGAAGGTAGGTCACCTCACTTGAAATTTAGGGTTGGGGTTTTGGCATGATATCTGCAAAGTCCTTTCAAAATTCAAGTATGTTACCTTAGGAAAATGACACATTAAGCCTTCAATAATCATTTTCATAACAACACAGATTTATTCAATTCCGTAGAGGAAAACTGAGCCCAATGGAAATGGAGTTGAGACAGATAAACTCTGATGGGGGCAGAGAAGGAGCGGGGGGCACAACCCAGAGCAAGGGCCACAAGTTCAAATGCCTTTCTGCCAGAAAACAACGCAACCATGGGGACCTGATGAATGAACGTATCAGAAAGTGGTGGGTTGGCCCCCAGGTTAGGTGAATAAAGCAGTTAAAAGGCAAAATTGCTTTCCTGGACAAGCATAGTGTTTCCATTTTATGACCACCGCTTAGATCAATATTCTAAATTGTGCTGCACAGAATAACTAACATCCCTGGAAATAGTTCTTGGGTGTCAAATCAAGTCCAAACCAACACAAACAAACCAAAAGTGAGCCTGACTGAGACAATATTGGGGAGAGCTGAGGTGCACTGGATTACCTTCTGTGTGGCCCTCCAGCACCACTCTCCACCTTCCCTGACTCTGCTCCGTGCCCAGTGAGTTGAACCAAATGGACTGCATTAATGGGCTCCCTTGCCCTCTGGTCCTGATATTGGTTGAAGCCAGTTGGAGAAACAGGCAGGAGATTTTGAGGTATTTATTCTGCTGCGCCTTCCCTGCCAGGATGCAATCTGCNACCGTGGGGACCTGATGCATGAAGGTATCAGAAAGTGGTGGGTTGGCACCCAGGTTAGGTGAATAAAGCAGTTAAAAGGCAAAATTGCTTTCCTGGACAAGCATAGTGGCTCCATTTTATGACCACCGCTTAGATCAATATTCTAAATTGTGCTGCACAGAATAACTAACATCCCTGGAGACAGTTCTTGGGTGTCAAATCAAGTCCAAACCAACACAAACAAACCAAAAGTGAGCCTGACTGAGACAATATTGGGGAGAGCTGAGGTGCACTGGATTACCTTCTGTGTGGCCCTCCAGCACCACTCTCCACCTTCCCTGACTCTGCTCCGTGCCCAGTGAGTTGAACCAAATGGACTGCATTAATAGGCTCCCTTGCCCTCTGGTCCTGATATTGGTTGAAGCCAGTTGGAGAAACAGGCAGGAGATTTTGAGGTATTTATTCTGCTGCGCCTTCCCTGCCAGGATGCAATCTGCTGGCTGGGGCTTTCTAACTAGAGGCATAGTTAGTTGACTCTCTTCAGGTCCTAGTAATTACTCCTTCCATGTGCCCTCTCAGGCCCAGGGATGGTAACACTGTTACTCAATCCGCAGTCCTTCACTGCCTCTTGATGCTTTCCTGTAACCCCGCCCAAAGGTTGGTAAAAAGCCCTTCCATTAAAGTTTTCTCTAGCTGTGCATTTATGCCACGTGTTTCTTGCCAGGAGTCTGACTGAAACACTAGGTAAAACAAACAAACGAACCAACAAATACATACATACATAAGTAACTAAGTCAGTCAGTCTTTTTTTGTAAGACTCTGCAGAATCATTAAGATGATAATGTGCACCTGGAATATTCAAGAATGGACCAGAATGGAGAGATATGATGGAGCGGGTGGGTATGATAGGTCCCAGGAAGCAGGGGTGAGCAAAGCTTTAAAAAGGGTGGCAGTAAAAAGGGAGCAGAAAACACAAACTTTTCTTAATGAATAATTTCTCAAGTTTACAACTGGGGTGGTCAAGTTCTGGGAAGGTCATTGTACACAAAGCTAATCTAGAAGTTGAAATCTATTTCTGCATGCTATGGATTCTTGTAAACTCTGTTTCAGGTGGTTTATTTTTCTTTTCCTTTCATTCATTCTTTCTTCCTTTCCCATATATTATCTCCTTATCTTCTTTCTTGTGAGCATTTTATTCAGGGTGTTTCAACCAATAAAGTGAGGGGAAGTGTTTGGTACTTCCTCTCTGCTTTTTAATGTGCTTTCTGGATCATATATAAGGATATCATATTGCTCAATAAAATGTTCAAATAAAAACTTTGCTTCAACTAGTGAAATAAACCTGAAAGTAGAACTAGAAACAGAGGATAACAATTAAAAAATCATCAAAACATTCTCCTCTACAACCTTAAAAGCAGTGTCAATAATAAAATATTGAATTTAAACATTTTTTTTAGCACTTCAAAATGGCGTCTTCTATTCTCCAAATGCCTTTGGGAATTCTACGTCCATTGATCCTTTCCAAAAGTACAGTCTGCATGAGATGTGATCAAATGTGTACACACACATACACACAGAATGCCTATTAGGATTTACCATATAAAATAATTTCTAATCAAAGTAGGCCGACTTCTCTATGTCTACAAAGTATCTCAAACTCAACGAGTATGAATCCAACTTTTGAACTTTCCCTGAAAATCTGCTCCTGCCATAGTCTCCCCCATCCTTCAAGTTAGGAGAGGTCTAACTTGTTTGGGCGCCAAATTTTCATACCCTATCTTTTCTCACACCCAACAAGCAATTCATCGCAAGATTTGCTCTCTTCTACCTTCAGAATATCCTGGATTTGGCCACTTTCACCAACTTCACTGTTACTGTTCTGGCAAGATGCTTTTACATTCATCATTTTCTTTAAGTCTCCCATTAACCTTAGGAAGGTCTTTTTAATACCCCTTTAACATATGAAGAAATTGAGGTTTCAGAGAGACACAGCTTGCCAAAATGGCACACTCAGGATACAGAAGGCCTGGGATTTGAAAGTGTGCCTGACAAATTCGCAAGCTTTTGCTCTTTCTGACATGCCAGGATAAAAGGTTTTTAAAATTGACTCTTAAAAATTAATAAGCAATGATTTGTTTCTAGGAAATTATCTCCCTTCTTCTGATTTAGCAGAGTCAAAAAGGTTTAATTGGCTTGTTCTTCATGTGTGGCAGGAGTTGTGTGTGCGTGCGAGCAGGTGCACAGACACACTTCAAAGAGGAAAGCAAATTTGATGGCTTTGTCACAAACTTAAGGACATTGTAGCTTATAAAAATCAAATTAAGAGTTATTCAGAGGTGACTACTAGGGTAAGGCTTATTTATCCCATCACATTCCAAATAGCCAGGGGCCAGGCAGAGAAGCAGCTGGGTGCAAGGAAGCATCAGGGAGCCGAGTCTAGGGTGCCGCCAAGGAAGATGGTGGCAGCTGGGAGTGGGGAGGGTTTCAGAATCCAACATTTAGAATGATCCAAACAGGAAAATGCCAGCTGGAAGAATGGGGTGCTAGGCATCCAGTCACCTGGTAAAACCAATTTCCCGTCTGATATAAGAGAGAGCACACTCCACACGTTGAGTATCCTAGGTTCCAAGGGAAAAAATAGTGCGTTTTCCCAATAAGTATGTGCTCACGCTGTGAGAGCCATCCCCACAGGGAATGCACCAGTGAGGGTGACCTGTTATTAAGTCGGTACATTCTGGCCTACGTCAACACCAGGACGGTTCTTCTGGGTACCAGAATAATATGCCAAAGAGACCTTTAAACATTTTATATGTTTCCTAATTTAAGCTGGGAATATGATGGTCCCTTAAGATGATTTTCTTTTTAAAGGGTATATCATTAAAAGGGTTATATGAGTTGATTCCATTAAAACACCCACACACACGCAGAATGAGATATACATTTCAAGCTATATGACAGGAATCTAAAGACTGCGGGTTTAAACCCTCAGTTTATTAGCTCTAGAGGCCTAATTCTGCAATCAGCTAAACCTACAGTACATTTTCATCAAGTGCTGCAAATCAGCAAAATATTAAATGAATCTTGAAAAAAATGATTATGAATCCACAGTTCTGTTTGACTGTATAATTCTATTTAAGATTAAAATTACTATCATAAAAAGGCCACTTTCTGAATGTAATTCCACAAAAACATCATCACAAAAGCTTTTACTGCTATTTATGTCAGAATGTATTTTAAACAGTTCTAATCATTTACCTTTGTGGACACTTAATTAAAATTACAAAACCAATTTTAATCTGTAGTCCAATTAATATGCAAATATATGCAAATGTGGTAAATCAAGGTGGTGATTAAGTTAAGGACACTCTATTTCATGTCTGCTTTAAGTGTGAAAACAAACAATCTTTTTTGTAATTGTACTGATGGATTGTGATGTTTATAGGGTTAGTATGGGGTACAAATGTTTATGCATCAACATTATGCCAAAACAAAGATTTTATACTCTGGAGTGATTTAGCATCCAGCATACATTCAGATGCAACAAAGTCATTTTGCAGTCATCTTGTGAATTAGAATAAGGTCAAAGCAAAGTTAAATTTCTATGTCATCCATTTGTATGGCTATTTAAAATTCAACAATCACTTTCTGATGTGTTAGGTAAGAGCCAAGAAGTCTCAAGAATGGCATATTATCGCCCTTTATCATTTAGTGTTCCTAATATACTGGTTTATCTTTGATACTATTATAGCAATCGTTCTCTCATTAAGGTACAAAGATATTCAGCCTTTTTAACCCCTCTTTTTCACGAGTTTTAAATATGGAAAGTACAGCTAAAATCCAAGTGACCATCGTGGTTTAACTACAGAGATCCACAGCACATTCTGACATCCATTTCTTCGCTCCTTCTTTCCCCATGCTATTGTCTACGGGTATTGATGACACTGAATTTTTCTGAAGAAGAACTGGCTTCAGGAGCTCTGCTTTAAAAAGGGCAAATGCTTAAATTCCATGAGATTTAGCTTCTTAAATTCATAGTCAACCTTATGGTAGTATTTAGCTTCTTAAATTCATAGTCAACCTTATGGTACTTTAAAAATATCCTATGACTTCTTTCTAAAATATATGTCTTCTCCATTCTCAAACATTTCTTTATTTTCTGAAATGCATGTCTTGCAAAGATGGAGAAGAAAATTGATTTTGGAAAAAGAAATAATGTGACCTAAAAATTGTAGTCACATGACGTCATATCTTGCAAAACAAAAATAATCTCAAAGTTCTATTCTTCATGACATATCTATGAATAATGTTAGAAAAATATCAGGAATAATAGGTTTGACATACTACTTTTGTACAAATGTGAATTAGCTCCTTTTTGATGAGCCTGAAGAAATCAGAGTTGTTCATATAAATTTTAAGTGATTATAAGATAATTGAGTATAGTACCTTTTTATTTAAAATATGTCAATGCTTAAATATTTCTTTCAACATTAAACATTTAGATATTGACCAATGAGAGTTATGCCAATGTAGCATTAATCCTCAACACTTTGTAGGCATTTCTTACTAAATACCTATTTTTAATATCTGCATTATTTAAAATATTTTTTCTATTCTTAGTTGAAGATGTATTAATATATATATATCTCCATATCATGTAGAGAAATGAGGAGAGTGTATTTCATATTGCAGTCATCCTATCATTTTTAACACTCAGTATACATTTAAAAATATTATTGCTCTAGGAAGGCAGATAATTTAATAAAAAGCAATACACTTTATAGTTATGTTTACTAAAGTAGGTAATGTGTCCTTAACGTGCTTCTGGAAACTTATATCTCTCTCTCAATCTAATCTAATTTTACCTTCCATATTTTGAAATCCTCAAAAATATCTAACTTTCCAAGAACAAAGATCCTAATAAATGTTGAATGTAATTGCTACATATATTTTTCCTATAACTGTTCCACTGTTACCATCATTACTTTGCATTGTACATATTCTTACAAATCATTCTTCTAAAATATGTTAAAATGAAACTGTATACAACAAACCATTAAGTTCATCTCTCTCTCTGAGTAGGTGTTTAGGGACTGTAATTTTCTAAATGTATCTAGTACCAACATATTCAATTATGAAACAGTCTTCATGTGATGATGCACCTAAGACAGCAGTTTACATTTATATTAACAAACTCTATCTTCATTATAGTGCAAGGACAAAGCAGGATTCCCTTCCCCAATTTAGATCCAACAGTGAAATATATAATGCAATACAACATAAAATGAAATAAAAGGAGGAACATAAAATGCACTGCATTAAATATTAGAAAAAATAGCAAGCACAAAACTGCAGAAGCCACGATTGGGAGAGCTGTGTTAAGACAATGGACCATCTCAATGAGAGTGAATGCAGTCAAAATGGTTTGGACGTTAGGTCGGTCATCAGTGTATTGAAGTCAGTCTATTCCTACTAAATGTTTGACAGGTGTTTCTTAAAGATTCTTTCTTTCCTAAAATTAAGGAATTTCTCGTATTTTAAAATTTCACTCACATGTGAATCTGGCAATTGTTTCAACCCCAAACTAAATAGATTCTCCTCTGGTCCTGCTTTCCCAGGACTATGTCACTGAATAGCATCAGTGTGCGCACAGTACCTTGGCACGACACAAGAAAACAAAGCATTAATGAACAGGAACACAGACCCAAATATCAGCTGATTAAGATGTAGGAGTCACGCTGGGAGGTCCTGCGGCATTAAATGAGAAGAGAGGGCTATTACTTACGGGACCTCACGAAAGTCCTTAGCTCAAACCTCTTGAGTTTGATCTAGTAGCAGGCGTGGGAGAATGGGTTAAAAATCCACAAGAAAGCAAAACCAACTTTTTTTAAAAAAGGACATAAAGTTTGCTGAATTAAAAAGTTATTGAATTTTTTAAAACCTCTTTTGGAATAAAAACCTGGAAATATTTTGCCATTTGAAGGAATATCAATCTTGGGAATAAAACAGAGCTACATATATTTGTGATTATTTCAATAAAGTGCTAATGTTTTAAAAAATGAGTTGTTTTCTTTATTGTGTGCTATCTAATTAATTATTTAAAATTAATCCACATTATGCTAACATTTATACAATTTTTATATTTCATAAACACTACCTTTTTTTAGATGTTTTTAGAAAAGGCTAAAGTTTACAGAAATGAAAACTTTCCTTTTCATGTAGTTTGTTGATGACCCTGCCTAAATAAACTGATTTGACCTTGGGAATGTCTCACATTCCTTGGAGCAGCCCTTTTGAAAAATCTCCAAAACCTACACATCGGAGATGATCTTGGACCTCCTCCCAGAAAAAGCCTTCATCCTAATGGCCATCCAGGGGGAACGAAAGGCCCAACATTTTCTCCAAATTTCTGGGAGGCTGAATGTTGGCTATGCCAGATTCAGTACTCTGTCCTCCTGTCTCGGACAGTGGAATGTTAATAAAATAAATAATACGTGACAATATAGCATCATATTCTGGGGACCCTTTCTCCTAATTAAACAAACGTTGTTCGGACATCTCATACTCTGAAAGTGAATCCCAGAAGTTCACAAAAAGGGAGGGGGTGGGGAGAAGAGCAAGAATCTAGGCCTCTTGTAGGCAAGGATACAGCCAACTCAGAAAACAAAGCCCAGAGAAAGCCTTTGCATCTGTTTGCCATTCTAAACCCAGCCCTAAAGTAAATCATCTCAGGGATTCTCCTAAATCTACGATTTTCTACAACTTTCTTAGTCTGTTTATTTCTTTGCTCACACGAAATGCCACGCATCCAAAAACTCTGGATCAGAGAGCAAGCGACTTCGATCCAAGTTCAAGCTGTGGATGATCAAGAATGAGACTCAGTATTTACTTTGCTGGATGCTTGGTCAATTTTATGTGGGATAAAATAAGCATCTGATGGCCAGGAAAAAAGGAAAGAAAAAGAGGTGTATTTCACATTTCCCCCAAAACCTGCTGTTTTGGTTTCGCTGTAGCACATTCCTACATAGATGGGCAAGTGTGCGTCAGTGTATGTGTGTCTCAAATGATCTCATTTACTCTGCAGCATAATTCAAGAGAGAATACACATTATTTTCAGTTATTTAGACTACCTTCAAGTCTCACAGACTTAAAACTGCCTCACAATCGCTTAATCCATATTCTTATTTACAGACTCAAAGAGTTTAAGTGACTTGACTTGCCCAAGGTCACTTAAGTAGTTGAGACCAGTTGCCAGGCAGGGGCAGTAACAAGCAAAGCTAGTCAGGAAGTAAGCAGGACTTGTGGTGTTCTCCAGGAGGGTGGCTGTCCTCGAAACTTGTCAGCAAACCAGGGCATGGGACAGGACATCTAAGAGAGCTGGCAGACAGTCATTAGCCTGCACATGACAGGTTGAGAGCCTTTGTCTGGCTCAACCGTAAGGCTTCTGGGCCCAAGGAGGGGATATTTTTTTAGAGTTTAAAAGACTCAAAAGACAAGCCTCTTAAATTTAGTGAGCATGGACTTCACTTTTTAAAAAAACATTTTATTTATTTATTTTTAGACGGGGAGGGAAGGAGAGAAATATCAATGTATGGTTGCCTCTCGTGAGTCCCCTGGTGGGAACTAGCCTGCAACCCAGGCATGTGCCCTGACTGGGAATGGAACCGCGATAGTGTGGTTCACAGGCCCGTGCTCAATCCGCTGAGCTACACCAGCCAGGGCCCTGGACTTCACTTTATTAGTCCTACAAATGCTGCCTTCAGTGGTTAATAAAGCCAATTACTGATTAAGCACCGAGGACTGTGCATCAGGTCCCCCTGACTTTTGGAAAGAGGGTGAGGGGCAGGGGATGACAAGATCTTGATGTCTAAGAAGCTTAAAAATTAGTTGGGACATCCTGAAGCAGACACACAAGATTTTATAACATTACAAATTTAGCTCTGTGTCCACGTTTCTCCACCTTTGCCTAGACTCAAATGATTAGTCATTAAAACTGATTTTCCTTGGTGAGATCCTTCAAGAAGGATAACCTTTATTAACGTCAAACAACACTGGATGCATAAATTATCTGATCTCTTTAAGCTAATTGGAAATTGCAACTTGACAACAACACAGCCAATCCAAATGGGCAGCTATATATTGAGACCCAAAGCACTTCAAACACACTGTAGAACTGTGAACTATGACCTTTAAGAATGAAGAAAAGGGTTATTTCTGTAAACAGAACTTCCTGACAATTATGAAAGGCTGATTAACATAGATTTGGCAAGCAATCTTTTTATCTTACTTTCCTGTGACAGAAAGGAAACATATTCAGCCCAATCTCAAGGGAGCCATTCCAAATACTATGTCCTTTTATTCAAAAGATTTTAGGGCTCAACTGTAAATGGATTTTAGGGCTCTCAACTACGTCTAAGAGCCCAAGAAGCTCAGAGTTCACAGACAGGTATTAGGGTAGGAGTGGGCAAGCGAGTTAACTGGGTAGGCCCTCCACTCCTACTCTAATAATCAGCAAAACCTGGGACACCATTATATTTGAACAAATATTTGCTTAGCTAAATAAAGACTCAAAAGCCACTACCTCAGCTGAATGAAGAAATTAAAGTTAACGCACAGAGAGGATTGCTAAACAGTTGTTTTACCCTAAATAATATCCCTCAACTTTCAACCCTGATGATGTAATACTTCAGAAAGAAATAGAGATGGGCAGAACTTAGGACAAAAATCCCACCATTCGGTTCCCTTGGGTTAAGCACACATTTACTACGTGGAATGCACAAGGCACTCTGCCCTGTGTGAGGAGAGAGTGTATCATCATCTCCGTTGTACAAATGAGGGGACTGAAGCTCTGTATTGGTTGAGTGCTCTATCCGGTTACATGGGTAGTTAATGGCAGAGCTGGGAATAGTAGCCAGATGCACCTAATTCAAGACTCCCTTTTGACCATCCCACATGGAGGTAAGGAGAACCCACCCCTTTTTGATTTGTTGGAAATTCACATAGTCATGCAATAACGTTGAGCCAAGAGATGTAAGATCCTCTTCTTTAAAAGTAAATATAATCATTTTTTTTAAATGAACACGTTGAAATACTGACATAATTGATTGTAAGAGTTTAGAGCAGGGCTGAGAAGGAATGACCCCCCCCCTTCAATTTTATCTAGAGATGATACAAATAATTATAAAATTAATGTTACATAATACTATACCAAAATATGTCATTCACCTGAAGACTAAGGGAGAAGCAAAAGCTAAAAATCATACTAACCTACAATTGATTGTATTAACTCCATAACATTCCAACCTCTATCTGTTCTAGCTATGCAAACTGAAGAACAGAGAGCACTTTCCAATCTCATTTTAAAAATCATTTTTCCAAAAGTGAAAAATAGTTTAGCTCTACTACTTAGGATGATGATGATTAAAGATAAACCATAACTTCTGGAATTCATGTATTTTTAAATCTTACATAACTGTGACGAAACCAAACTTTTAATTAGAAATCTAAAATGACAGCATTTGAAAACTTAGACGGACTGGAGACATAATCCAGCTCAAGGATTTCATTTTACAGATGCAGACACTGAGGTCGCGAAGGTTAAATGACAGGCCTGACCACACACACAGCTAGTTAGTAACAGTGCAGCAACTCCAACCGCTAGCCTGGAGTTCTTTTCACTACAGCAAGCACTGTAAATTATATCCAGAGAGTATAAGTAATGCTCTCCAAAAATGTGTCAGAGGCTATAGATGGGCACAGAACCAGCCATCACAAGCCATGATCATTACCTTAATAAAGGGGAAGTTTAACTCTCTCTGACACAACCAAATTATCCAATCACTTCTGCCTTAGTTTCCTCCTTGAAGTACAGATATTTTTGACATATGCTATGTTGCAAAGAGTCAAAAGCTCAAGTTTTGCCAACATTTGAGGTTGAAAAGTGCAATTAACTTTTGAGGAGATAAGCAATATGGAAAAGACACTGAATTTAGCATATTGAGTATAACTGGTAACTACAATTTAGCGCATTCTTACTGATTCTCACTCTTCCAAACAGGAAGAATTCTAGATGAAACTTTTGAAAAATAATAAAATTTACATGGAGCTAAGTCACCAGCCAAAGATGCTGTATATCGTGGAAGTTTGAGCATATGTACATATTTGGAGAAATACAGAAGAAATAAGAATAACAGAATTTTAAAAAATGATGCTACTTAGCTAAACTAAAAGTCATAACATGTATTCTTACGTTAAAAGTGGGGCTCTATATGATCATAGTAAGATATATTTTTCTACCTCCAAGCAATTCTACCTTAATCAACATAGGATATTAGCATTGAAATGCTGAAATTGAGCATTTCTTGTGAAGGAACCAAATATTGGCTCCTTGCATGTGTTTCGATTTTGCAAGGCACTCCTGGAAGTTTTATTTAATGATTCCCTTTTCAAGAAGGATGGCTGTGGGGAAGAGAGAGAAAGACACGAAGGAAACCTGAGGGCACCAGAGCCCTCACACAGAAGTGGTGGAGGGACCATATAAACTGTCTTTAATGCCCCCAATTGCATAAGACCGTGACCAAGACAGAAAAGTGCTGCTTTCACTTTTCATTTGGTTCACTCACATGTTTAATTCTGCTGCCAGAACTGTTGACGTGTTTTATGTTTTTGCAATCAGCTAACAGTGGCATTTTAGACCCCAACCCCAGGCAGTACTGCTTTCGGTGAGAGCCCTTCATTTTGACAAACACAGTGGAAGTTTCCAAACGGAGCACCAATTCCAGGCAGACACAGAATGGAGCTCTAATGGACAGGCATGATGGCCCCAAATGCACTACACAGCACTTGTTCTGCAGAAATGATAGAGAACTGTTCTGTCAAGTGGCTGCAGTGTTCAAAGCAGTGTGTTATGTGCGCTGCACCGGGGCACACTCAAACAGCTACACAGACAGATGCGCCCCTGGGCTTTGTCTTCTTGAGCTGGGAAGTGGGCTTGCTTGACAAGCACAGTCTCCCACTGAAGACATTTTTAAACGGGCCATTTGGAAGTCAACTTCTACAAGGGAATGGGGCAAGCAAATGCTGCATATCTGGTCACTCAAGACACACGTATTCACAAAGAGATGGCCACAGGACAGTTAGAAAATGATCATCCCATGCTACCAATAGGATTTTTTACATAGTGTCTAGAGTGTAAAGAATCTCTCCAAGTACCAGCAACCAGTCTGCTCACTTTATAGGACAAACAATCGCAATGCAATTTTTTTCATATGACTGTGGGTAACAGGACATGTACTAGTATCTTTTGACACTGATTTTTACAAAAAGAGAAAGGCAAGATTTATAAAATCAAAAACAAATTTTAATTCTTCCTTGGCTTTCCATGACAAACAACACTGTCATAAGCACTGTTTATCAGAACTAGGAGGATAGAAAGCTTGTTTTCTCTCAAACCGCAAAACCAGGTAATGTAAGTAACAGGTTCAAAGATTAAGAATACTAAATTATTACACAATTGCCTTTTTTCGCGACCTGTGAACACTGTGTTACCTCAGTAGAAAGACTCCAAGCTACTCAGAGTGGGTGGTGTGTAACGCAGGGTGGAAATAAGTGGGCAGCTTGCGTGACACCCATGACTCTCAAGGTAGTTTTCGATAGAAATGACAAGGGTCAAAAATGTCTCTGCCCCAGTCCCTAAAATTTCAACTTGAAAAGGAAGGCCCAAATTAAACTTACAAATAAGGCCAACAGATTTAATCTCTGGTGAAATTTAAAAAGGCATCCAAATACTGAGGGGCAACAGCTCCACGCCCCGTCGTGCGTTACAAGAGTCCCAACCGCCAACTCTCAATACCAACTCCTTTTGCCCTGTGCCTCCAGATGACGACCTGAAAATGTGGTCACCTACACGTGACTCGCATATACTCGCTCATACTCTATTCCAATAGTATTATGGTATTTATTATCCTCTGAATATTCTGACTATAAATCCATAGCAATTACTTTTTCAGAAATGAATATACGTCTGTGTGTAGATAAAGCTCAGATGCAAAGGCAAAGAGAACAACTGTTACCTTAACCAACTGTGTACTGACTGTTGTACTTTAAACTAGGTATAAAGGAAATAAAATCTAAAACTTTATTAAAGTTTTACAACCACAGTAAGGACTATTAACAATAATTTCTTTGCAAATTTTTTATCTGGATGGGAAAACCTTTTTTCTTTGATCCTTTGTACCAGGCTTTCTTGTTTTATGTATCCGAAGTACAATGGTTTACATGACTGTAGAAAAAACAAATCTAAAGATTTTTTTCAGTAATAGGTGATTCATAAAAATGCCTTCTGACAAAATTATTTCAATGTTTATTTTAAGGTATTTTCCAGGATGATTGGGCACTTTGAAATCTTAAAGCTCTGGCTCACTTAGTCCCAAACAGGAGAGCATGGGATAGTACGCGAACACAGCCTAGTGCGTTCATTTATTGTTCAGTTCACAGCCTCTGAATACAACACAATCCTCCAACAGAGTCAGCTTTCATAATTCAGCAGTACAAAGTCTGCAAACACATGTAACCTAGATCCATATTTCCCAGTGACAGCATATGATAGCAGAATGTGAAGTATTAATGCTGGTGTCACTACAGTCCTACACTCTACTGCACTTTAAGAGAAAGCAGCTGCTGAGATGAAATGTGTGCCAACTGTCTGAAGACAGAAACATAAGAAACATTCCTTCTGTTACAAAGGGAGAGACACACACAAACAGACTTGCTTTTAGACCCAACAGGCACAAAGTTTCTTACTTTTGACTTTTTAAATGTCTCGAAAACACTCACCAATTCTGCATAAGCAGAACAATATACATTTAAGAAAATCCTGACTCCCTTCTCATGAAAGTAACCCTAAGAAGGTTATAATTACACATCTACAAGTTAAAGGGTGGAAAAAACTGTTTAAAATAAATACCATATATCCAATGAGTTTATAATCATACAGAAATATAATTGCTACCTATGTAGCAGATAACACTGATCGGCTGCACGTTTTCATACTAACAACACGTGGTCCTTTGGCCTCCCAACAAGTAAGTTTCTTTGGCTTCTTCATAAGATGACCTTGAAATAATTGTCTAAAATCATGGTTCTGACACATTCACATAGAAACCAAGGTGTCTCTTTCTAAACTAGGAACAAAGTAGGTCTGTCGCTTTCAGTAAACCTTTCACAAAGGGGAAAGTCCAGAAACATGAAATAAGCAATTTTTCTTTTCTCTTGATATAAAGAATGGCAATCTGTTGAAGAACGCCAGTGTCCTGATTCGTACAGGATGCGTTCTTGATGTAACAGTGCAAAATGAACCAATGTACTGTACCGCTATCTGTTAAACACAGCTCTACAATAACAATAAGTGTGTGACACAATCTGAACTGTTTGGTATAATTCACTTAAAAACTAGTACAATCTCATTGACCCCCTTATCAAACAATTTATTGTGCATTTGCAGACTGGACAATGAAATAGAGGAGGTACAGTATTAACGGTGACACTGTTTGGCAAGCTTATAGTGCAGTTCATTCAAAAGGCAATTTTAAAATTGAATGAAGAGGTTTGACTAGGCAATAAAAACAGCGGCAATGCCAGTGAACAGTACTTAGGAGCAAAGCCTCTCATTATCCTATTTATAAATCAACTGCAATTTTCTGATGACTTCTTCTCAAAGTTGATTAAAATAACATCCAAAAATTTTAAAACTGGATCATATGCATTGCATTAAACTATTATTGATTGTTTCAAAATGATAAAAACTTGAGCGCAAGAATGAGACAGCACTTCGGAAGGGAAACATTCACACGATGCTCCGCAACATAATTATAGCACTGCCCTTGGGGAAGGGGATTTTATTTTATAATGAGAATGTTTACACTGTTATAGGGTTCAATCTATCTGGGAGGGAAGGTTAAACTTCTTTCCATTAAAGACAGCCTTATAATGAAAAGCTCTGAAAGGAGAATGGAGTCTAATATAGTAGATGTAATGGCCTATTAAATGATTCACACACAAAAAAATGAATCAAATTCATTGTATCTTACTGCTGTTTTATGACAAAATTGTTGAAAAATAAAACTATTGTCAAGATAATTGCATATTACATAGGCTGCATTACTGTACGCAGCACTCTTACTGGGTGACCTAGACTCTAATTTTTAGGTACATTAACAGGACATTACATTTTAAATACTTTACATTATTGGAATGTTTTAAAAGAATCCCACTTTCACTCTGTTGGCAGAAATCAATTTAGACTTAAAGTCATGCGGCAATTGTGCATCATTCTTTTTCAATTAAAATTTTCCATACATCCTTTATGATGTCATTCTTACATTCCTGCAACAGATGCTCATTTATATGCCAATTTACTAAACTGCCGCCGTACGGGTGTGATGCTGTGGTAGACGTAACCTCTCGGTCAAGTTTACATTCCCAGATCTCCTCTCAATAAGTGCGTATTTTCAAAATAATTCCCCTCTTCAACAATAATCTCTAATTACCAAACAATCCCCTCTATTGAAAACAACTAAAACAAAATGTCCTGTATTTTTAGAGTGGATGATTAAATACACAGTTCTAGAAAAAAATGACAGTCTTAAAATTTTAAGAAAGAGGTGTTTCCATGAATGAGTTCAAACACAATTTTCAAATGCATTTTAGAAGGTATAATTCTAAAACCAAACTATTAATTATGTCCTCTGAAAACCTAGCAAGAAATCTCTCAGATTAGCTACGCACCCTAGCTGCTTATTAACTCAAGCTTGAGCACCATATAACAACATAGCCATTTTTAAAGCAATAATCTAACAATGTTAATCAAACTATATGTATAATCTATCAGCATTATTATGTCTTTGCAACATTTTGTAATAGACCCATTAAAGCCTCCTACAGATTAAAATTTAGTTAACTGAACTTAAAGGAAATCATTTGAAAAAAGAATACATACACGCATGCACGCGCACACACACACACAGAGGGTCTGTCTGGAAAAAGACCAGCCATTGTTAGTATAATAAGAACAGTTTACATGACATCGATGTAACCTGGCAGCCAAGGAGAGTGGACTGCAATGCGCATGTGTGAACAATGTTGACTTCACTGTACTAGTCAGTGGAGGCAGTAGACACCCTTGAGTGAGCATGTGTACTGTGTGGCTGTCACATTCAACATGACTGAGCAAGTACAGCAATGAATCTGCCTCCAATTTTGCGTTAAGTTTGAGCGCTCCTCCCTGGAAACTATACAGATGATTCAGTATGCCATGGCTATGGGCAATTGGTGATTGGCAGCTTCATCACAACAACCTACCTGACAATGTGCCTGCTTGTGCATCACGCAGAGATTTTTGGTGAAACATCACATCACCCAGGTGCCTCAGCCCCCTATAGCCCTGATTTGGTGCCCTGTGACTTTGGGCTTTTCCCAAAACTAAAATCATCTTTGAGAGGGAAGAGATTTCAGACCACCAGTGAGATTTAGGAAAATATGACAGGGAAGCTGATGGTGATTGTGAGAACTGTGTGAGGCCCCACAGTGCCTACTTTGACAGGGACTGAGATGTCATTGTCCTACGTACAATGGTTCTTGTATCTTGTACCTTCTTTAATAAATGTCCCTATTTTTCATGGCATACGGCTGGATACTTTCTGGACAAACCTTGTATGACACAGTACACATACTGATTCCAGATTTGTGGGTGAACACAGACCGAAAAACTACCTTTTGCTTATCATCAGTACTAATTTGAGTTAAGTGATGCTTTGATTCTGTGAGGCAGTGGTTCCCAACCTATTTGGCACCCGGGATCAGTTTCATGGAAGACAATATTTCCATGAATGGCAGGGGGTGGGGGAGGCGGAGCTCAGGCAGGGATGCAAAGCTTTGCTCATTGGCCGGCTGCCCACCTCCTACTACGCGGCCTGGTTCCTAATAGGCTAGGGACCAGTATCAGACTGTGGCCACGGGTTGGGGACCCTGCTCTAAAGGAAGATCTTCATCTTAAAAACATTTATCTCTGAATGTATACATGTGAAATTCTTGTCCTGAAACTTTCATAAGGCTCTTGCAGGGAACTTGTAAATTTGGATAAAACACTATAAACAGTATCACCTCTTTTATAAAAATTATTTTCTCGTACAACTGAAAAACATTTTGTACCACATATAAAGAAATTTCTTCTAATTTTACAACCTCACATTCATCAGGGGGTTGCCTATCATCAGTAAAGTTTCCATACTCAAGTTACTTAAGTTACAAAGTATTTTGCTCTAAAGGAAAAATACCTTTATTGCAAAACCTTTAACTGATTACTACTGCCATTTATGTGGAACACTTGCCTTCTTTCTCTGATCTAAGTCAGGATTTCTAATCTCTGCAGAGGGGCATGCTTGTGAGTTTTATTTCTTCCCATTTCTTTCCTCCCTGAAATGGGCTTTGGAGAGAATGTTGCTGAGCTTTCTAGAGAGGACGTCTTAAGGCTGAAGGTAAGGTAAGAAAGACAAAACCAAGGTGAATAAATGACTGTACTAGGATTTTCCTTTTTTTCCCTTTAATATGTTACTATCAAAGAACAAAATCCATAAATACATGTGAGAAAACAAAAGTTTTCCCAACACACAGTGCGGTTGAAATCGACTACTTCAGATTTTTGTAGAAGAGGAAAAGTTCACTGAATTGGCAGAGCATCAAAAAGGTCCAGAGAGGTTCTGGAAAGGGCAGTGGACCTCCCCACTACAGTCGCAGTGGCTCGGCTGCTAGAACAGCAAGGCAACAGAGCAGCCCTGGGGAAAATGTTCGGAGGGAAAGGACAGGAGACTTTGGAGAGCTACTGCAATAAGGAGCACTAGGACTCTACCTCCAATCAAGCACAAAGGAAAAGAGAAGGGTACAAAGGGAAGGGGAGAGGGCGGACAGGAGGAGAGGGGCTGAAGAGAGAAGGGAGCAGGCCAGAGCAGAGAAAGCTATTCATGGGAACCTGTGTTTGTCATACACACCCATTCCCCTTAGGAAACAAGCTATCTGAAGGAGCCAGGGCCCCGTGGCCATATTTTCCCTGACTGAGGACTCAGGTGTGCAGCAAAGGCCTGTCACTCCCATTTAGGGGTATACTGTTAGTATACTTTGAGGGTTATTTGAAGATGGAGTTCTGAATCACAACAAAAAGCCCCTTCTGCTGCTCTTTCTTTATGGAAGGAGACTTAACGAAAGAAAAATAAGGCAAGCATATAGAGGAAGTTCAGTGTTGGTGTGGATACAGTTTTAGAATGATAATAAGTATCTACGTACTCTGATCCAAAAGTCTGCTCTCATTCATAGGAAGATGGTAAAGAAAAATCAATATTCCCACTGTCATTGGAAAAAATCTCAGTAAACCTTTGCCTTAAAGAATTTTATTAACAAATAAAGTACTTGGGTGGAGTATGCGTTTGGAAACTATGGATGGGAAGATTTCTAATCATGCTGTGTCTTTACTTCTGCAGTGTCCTTGATGACACAGTGGTATACCGAAAGTAAAACATGAGAAAGGCTGTACATACCCATACAGCTAAAGAGTATACACACACACACACACACACACATATAATCTCATAGCTGTTAGAAGTGGGTTTGAATAACCACCTCATACTACAGATACGCAACTAAGACTCAGATAAACTGCCCACAGTACCACACAGTAAGTATTGGCAGACTTGGCAACTGCCCAGTTTTTCTGGCTCCCAGTCATGGGCTCTGCAGACTTTACCACCCAGCCTTTAGCTGCAAAACATTTTCATCTCAATCTTATCTGATGTTCATCACCCCTGAGGGGTTTTCATTATTTAAAAGGAATTCACACATACACACAATCACACTCTTTAGACTGGAGAGAGCGGAGTTTGCCTTTGGTTTTCACAGAGTTTCTCTGTATGCATTGTCAAAGGAGACAGGACTACTCATTCTCCCATTCTGAAAGGGCCTGGCCACCTTACAAAGAACCACTAGGTAGAAAGAAGTGCAGAATATTGCCCAAGGCTTGGATTTACAAGCTAAGTGACAAGAATGGTAACGCCTGTCCCATAGGCCCAAATAAGAATGTGGTTTAGAGACAGGGACCTGAAATCCAACTGTAGGTCAGCTTCCTCAGAAAATCTACACAGCTTCCACCCACCTCTCTTGGAATCCTTTCTCTGGTGTTCTGAGTTGTGATGTAAACGTCCAGCCATCTTTAGAAAACCGTGTCACAGAAGCCCTCTGCCAACAGTCCCACCTGAGTCCAGACTTGACCATTCCTGCTGAGGGAACAGCCATATGAGGGGAGCCTCTTGGGCCCTCCAAACCTGCTCACACAGCAACTGAGGGCCACTGGGTCCGAAAAAGGGTCACCGAGACAAATCCTACCCAAATTACTGACTCACAGAATCCCTGAGACATAATAAAAGAATTGTTTGCACACATTAAGTTTGGGTTAGTTTTTTATGCAGCAATATACAATCAGAACAGGCCCTTAATTATCTCAGCTGTAAAGATGGGACCATGTTACCAGAGGATTGTTGTAAAGATTTAAGTGAGAGTATACAGTGTCCGTCCGTAACTGATTCAGAAGCAGCAGTAGCAATATGACAAAAACCACGACAGCCCTTTCCAACACTGAAAACCTTATAATGCCCACTTCCATCCCAGATGGCTGTCAGGAGACACAAGTTCCAATTCTGGCCTCCTCACTGGTGAGCTATATACCTTTGACAAGTTAAAGAGCCTCATTTCACCAAGCATCCCCCCACCACCCCACTCAGGAGTCAGGAAAGAAAAGTGAAATGAGGCCCTGGCTGGTGTAGCTCAGTGGATTGAGCGCAAGCCTGCGAACCAGAGAATTGCTGTTCGATTCCCAGTCGAGGCACATGTCTGGGTTGCAGGCCAGTTAGTTCCCAGCAGGGGACACATGAGAAGCAACCATACATTGATATTTCTCTCCCTCTCTCCTTCCCTTCCCCTCTAAAGATAAATAAATAAAATCTTTAAAAAAAGAAAGTGAAATGAGTTAAGAGGCTCGTGTAAGATACAGGCTTTATATGGTCACTCAAACCTTTTTAAAGCAAAACAAAACTGCTAGGATATTTTAGAATTCCACCCAGAAATACCACCTCTAACTTTCTTTAATCACGTGGTTTTCTTGATCTAGCTTCTATTTTTTTTTCTTCTGATTAGAATACATGTATATGGAGAATTATTTCTATACTATAAGAGAACTTCTCTACTTATAGTACATTAACACTGCAAGGGCTAAAATAGAGTAGTGGGGACTTGGGTAAATTTTTCTGGCCAAAGGGGCACCAATCATCTCTAGCCAACTTGTGCCATGAGCACTGAGGACCAGTACAGCCTTTGCTGAGGATGCAAATAGGTTCACCTCGTGGGCAACCAACCAGCAGGCAGCTCCAGTTTAGCATCTAGAAGCTCTCTTAGGTGATCTTTCTCTTGCTAAACATGTGACCTTAGCCAAGCCACCAAACCACTGAATTTTTTTTTTTTTGGTCTCTATTTCCTTTCCTGTAAACTTAAAAGGTAAAAACCAAGTTTCCAAAGTCATTCCAACTCTAAAATTCTAAAATTTCTTTAATTCATGAGGTCTGCCCAAGGGAAAACTGAAAAGATAGATGTGGAAAATATGCATATGCCAAATCTGTGCACTTATGCATTATTCTATATAAAAATAAATAAGTTTGTTTTTATTATGTACAAAGAAGAAATGCGTATTACTTCTGAGGATAGCTACATTGTCTCTTCTTTAAATGAGTCTTAAATATGATCTATAAGAATGGAGCTTAAAAAAATTTTTGGACCCAGTCCCCACATCGAAGCTTAAAAATTTTTGACAGCATTTCATAGTACAAACACACTCTGTATGGCAATCCGTATGTGCATGCATACAGCTATGTGCATGTGAATGAAGCAAAATGATTCACACAGTAATATGTGCTCTTACCACCCGAGGTGCTCTGTAATTTTTCATTTTCTTTCTTTTTACCCTCTGCATGTTGGTGGTAACTCACCAAATGCTGTTCAAGACTCAGTAATAAATCAGGACTCACTATGCTTATCTACAAAATCATCTCTCCTTAGAATTTGCAACCCATCCTCTAGATTTCAATTTTTTATTGTCCTTCAAACATTTAATGCCTCCAGCAAATAAGAGGTAACTTCCTTCATGCCGTGTCTTTCAAAGATTCTAAACTACAAAACAAGAAGTGCAGCCCTGGCTGGTGTAGCTCAGTGTATCAAGCGTGGGCCTGCGAACCAGAGGACCGTGGTTCGATTCCCAGTCAGGGCACGTGCCTGGGTTGCAGGCCAGTTCCCAGCAGGGGACACATGAGAGGCAATCATACATTGATATTTCTCTTCCTCTTTCCTTCCCTTCCCCTCTAAAGATAAAAAAAGTGCAGGTGTATAGTTTTTTCCCTTGGCACCCTATGTTCTAAACCAGAGGTAACTAGTTTATTTGTGGTAAGCCATGCTAGTTATAAATAGCATTGCTTTCATGTTAGTTTTTTCTAGTCACTAAACCAATGGTAGCAAAACTTCAGTGTGCTTTAGAAATCACTGGAAGCATTTGTTAAACATGCAGATGAACAGGTTCCAACCCAAGAGATTCTCACCCAGTGGGTCCCCGGTAGCCTCCAGAAATCTGTATTTTGAACTGCACCCTTGGCCTTTTTTATGTTTATGGTCATGTGAGCTTCTGCTCTAAACAAGTAAGGTATAAAACAGGGGTCAGCAAGTTTTTTCTTTAAAAAACCTGTCTATAAATATTTTAGGCTTGCAGTTCACAGGATGTACATTGTTAACCACTCGGCACTGCCATGGTGGTGTGAAAGCATTCACAGACAATATGTAAAAACATGGGTGAGGCCGCATTTCAACTAAATGTCACTTGCAAAAACAGGTGGCCAGCTCCTGGCCATAGTTTGCTAAACTTGGTCTAAAACATGCTCTAAAAACTGGTTGTCTTACATAAAGCACTATAATCAGGTCCACTGGCCCTGAATGCATGGTCAAGCTGTTTGACAGTCTAAAATCACAACCAGGCTCTTCGGAAATATAAGAGGCAGACTGGTAGAGGGGAACTTTCATTTTGATCTTCAGGACTTATTGTAAAGGGTAGAAAACGAAGAAGCAGTGTTTCTCTTAAGATCATCTAAAAGTGAAGTAGCTTATATCCTTAAATGAGCTACAGAATTCAACCATACATGCACAGCAAGAGGGAACATCAAGAATGCAGGCTGAGAGAACAGTTCTCAGCCATTCCATTCAATACTCCTTTCCACCTCACCTCAGGGACAGAGGACTTGAACTGACTCTTGTTCCAGCAGGCCTCAGCTTCCAGGCGCCTTTGATGCCGTGAGGCCACAGAGCCCAGCATGGAAACATACGCTCGTGTATTTTGTATGTTGCCAAGTCTATACTCAAGTCAGCTATTTCTTCAGGTACCCAAAGGGGAAAAAATCTTCAACGCTGAAAGAAAACAACTAGTTTGGTGAAGATACTGAATATAAGCAGTCTCCATGGTGGTACCTCTCCACAGGATTTTTGAAAAGTACTTTTAAAAGAATGAGATTTCCAACTCAAATCTATTGACATTAGAACCTAATTTCCTAGGTCATTTGTGGCTTCAATATACATTTTTTACAAACTCTAAGCATCATACACATTTATGAAGATTAAGGCCTATATCTCTTTATATATTGGCTAAAATTTCCTCAACAGGTATACCAATTTATTGGTTGCCATGTTGCTAAGAAGATGTATAGTATAGATGGGGTTAAGGAGCTCCTTGCTCTGTTTGCTTCTCCTCCCACTGGTTAACATCTTGTTCTTACCATTTTGAGAAGAGGGACACCCAGGGAATAAGAATGACAGGGTGGGTGGGGATGGGCATGGAGCTAGAATTAATTGAGAGCATACAGTGTATCAATAATTTAATGCTATTTCATTTAAACTCTCACAACATGGTATAATAAATACTGTAGAGGGTAAGAAATGAATTATTTAAGTATTTAAGTAAAATGGGGATAAGTATTATTCCCATTTTACAGGTAAGAATCCTAATTTAGTGAAGCTGAGTAAGTTGCCTGGAATTATAGAGCATGGAAGTTTCAGATGTTGTATTTGAATTAAAGACCCACTGATTACAAAGGCCCTGTTCTATCATTCCACACTGACTTCCAGGGAATGAATACTCAATGATACCAACTATAAATCTACTTTTTTTTTCAGTAAAAGAGGCAACTGGTTAAAATGGATTTGAAATTTATTTATAGAGTTTCTTTACTGAAATAATTTGCTGTTCCAATTATCAAACATATCAAGACAAGATTGAATTCAAACACTGTAGGAACAGTCTCATTCAAATGGCAGAGTAAAAGAATGCAGCCTTGGTGCATCATGGCTTATTCCTTTTTTCCTTTCTAAAGTACTTTCACCTACCCAGATACACTGCTCACAGGCTGATTCCCAGAACCTCCCATGCCTGCGCTCCCCAGGTAGCACCAGACCATTTTTAGTTTTATTGTTTTAATAAAACCTACCTAGTCTGCAATCCTATCATTTAGACCTTTAAGTGGAAAAAGTAACCTTCTAACATAACATAAAAGCTGGCTCTTCAGTGATATAAAAAAAACCTGCTAAAACTCTAGCCAGATTAAATAGGAAAAAAGGAAAGCCATATTATCGACATTAGGAATAAAAGAGGCGGTACTAAGTCAAATTTGATATAAAGTAAAAGGACAATAAAGAAATACTATGAATAATCATATCAATGCATTTACAACTGAAATGAAATAGACAAACATGTCCATTTCTACTGCAAGATACTCAAGCAATAATTGAATGTTTAATAGTAGATGTTTATTAAATCCTAGCTTGCTTGAGTAACCTAACATCTATTACAGAAATTAAGTTTGTAGTTAAAAACCTTCCCACAAAGAAAAAACTAGGCCCAGGTGGCTTAACCAGTGATTCTACCAAACATTTAAGGAAGAAATGATACTAATTCTAAACAAATTCTTCTAGAAAAGAGGAAGGACTACTTCCCAAATCATTCTACAAGGTCTGCATTGCTCTCATATCAACTCTAGACAAAGTCAGTAGCCAAAAAAGAAAACTACAGACCAACAGATACAGAAGTTCTTTAAATTCAGCATATTGATTCTAACAAAATGTAGAAAGAATAATACATTATGACCAAATGTGATTTATCTCATGAACAAAAGGTTGGTTAATATTCAAAAGCAATCAATGTGCTGTAATTCATCATATCAAGCAGACTAAACAAATAATGGAAGAGCATCTCAATAGATACAGAAAAAGAATTTGATGAAACTCAGTCTCTACTACTGATGATACTCATCCCATACCAGGAATAGAAGGGAGAGTCCTCAATCTGACAATGATCATGTAAGAAAAATCTAAGGTTAATATCATGTTTATTAGTAAGAGACCAAATGTCTTCCTTGTAGAATCAGGAAAAGGTAAAAAAATTATATTCTCACCACTCCTATTTGACATTATATTTAAGGATCTACCTCCATACAGTAAGAAAATAAATATAAATAAAAGGCACTGAGATTGGAATGGGAAAAGACATCTTTATTTACAGAAGACATGGTGGTCTACATAGAAAATATGATAAAATCTATAAAGAAGATAGATACTTAAAAATTTGAGGTTAGCAAAACTGCAGGATATAAAAACAAATGACAAAACTCAGTTATATCTTTCTGTACTAGCACTGAACAATCAAAAGCATAAAGTATAAAAAAATCCCTAGTAGCAGAAAAAAGTGAAATATTTAAAGGATACATCAGACAAAGATATGTAACACTGATACTTAAAGACTATAAAACATAGCTGAGAAAAATTGAGGGAGATCAAAATAAATGGAACAAAATTCCAAACTTTGTGAGTATGTTGCCTCTTCAAATCGATTATCCTATTCATCAATTTCCCAGTGGAAATTGACAACCTTATTGTAAAACTTACATGTATTGTAAATGCAAAGAACTTGGAATAGAAAAAAAACACAAAAACTGAAGAAGAAAAAGGTTGGAGGACTTTATTATCTGACTTCAAGACTTGTTACAAATAGAGGTATCATGGGTGTCATATTATGGCTTGTTACAGTCATAGCATCAAGATAGAGAGATCAACAGAAGAGAAGAGGAAATCAAGAGAGAGACACATTATGGCCCTGAGCAGTGTGGCTGTGTTGTTTGGGCACTGTCCCGAAAAGTGAAAGGTCGCGGTTTTATTTCTGCTCGGGGCCCATGCCTGGGTTGCTGATTCGGTCCCCCAGTCAGGGCCTGTGCCAGAGGCAACGACAGATCAATGTTTCTCTCTCACATCTATGTTTCTGTCTCTCTCTTTCTCCCTCCCTTCCCCTTTCTCTAATAAATAAATAAATAAATAAATAAAATATTTAAAAGAAAAAAGAGACATAGATCCACATGTATATGGTCAATTGATTTTCTAACAAAGTTCTGAAAGTAATTCAACAGAGAAAGTAAAGTTTGCTTTTTTAAAGGTATTGGTACAATTACATAACAAAATGCAAAAAAATGAACTTGGACCCCACATGCATAAATTAACTCAAAATGGATCATAACCTTAAATGTAGGATCTAAAATTACAAAACATCTAAAGAAAAAACTGGAAGAAAAATTGTGTGCTCTCTGGTTAGATAAAGATTATTGAAATATAATACAAAAAAACATGATGTATTAAAAATGAATACATTGAAATTGATCAAAATTAAGAACATCTGCTCTTCAAAAGGCATTATTAAAGATAAAGCACAAACTAGGAGAAAATATTGCACACATTTGTCTAAAAATAAAGATTGTGTTGGTGAGAATATGGAAAAACTAGAACTTTCATGCACTGCAGGTGGAAATAAAATGATACAACCACTTTGGCCAACATTGGTATTTATTTTAAAAAATGAAAACACACCTACCATATGACCCAGTTATATTTCTCACCTAGGTATTTGCCCAAGAGGAATGAAGCATATGTGTAACAATAACCTGCACACAAATGTTCAGAGTAGCTTAATTTGCAAAGTCTCAAACTTAAAAATGACCCAAGTGTCTATCAGCAAGTGGATGGATAAATTGTGTTATATCCATTCACTGGCATACTAATCAGTAGTAAAAATGAATACAACTATGAAAAAACCAGAGTGGATCTAAAACAATTATGCTGAGTGAAAGAAGTTAGATGAAAGAGTTCATATTGAATGCTTCCATTTTCACAAGATGACAGAAAATTCAACCTCATTTGAAGTGACAGAAAAGGGGAGCCTGTCAGGGGAGCCTGAGAATGGGGATGAGAGTAGGGTGGTGACATAGAACAGGAAGTGATATCAAACTTTGGAGGTGACACATACATTCAGTATCTCATTTCTGGTGACAGGTATTACTATGTCAAAACTTATATTGTACACTTTATGTGTAGTTTATTGTGTATCAGTTTACTCATCAAAGCTATTTTCAAAAACAATCTAGCAAAAGAATGAGGGTTTGCATTTTTTGAGCAATCATTTTCAGTCATTCTGAACTTCTGGAAAAACACAAAAGAGGCAACGGACTACATATTGGGGGGGCAAAAATAGTCGAAGTGATGTTGAGTCAGTAATCCCTTACTAAATTCCATGCCTGGCAGAGGATCCTAACTTTAACCATTTAGAAACTATCCAAATTCTTATCATGGGCATGTTATACATCATACACCTTTACTGTACTTAAAAGAAACTTTTTCAGTAAAAGACAAGTTGAGTACATATACACTTCCAAAGGAAAATGAATATCAGGAGGAAAACCAAGAATAATCAAGATAAAAACCTTATTCTAGTAAAGCAATTGGGCTTAAAGTGATAATTATTTGAAATAGCCATATAAAAATATCAAGTTATTATAGGCGGAAAGAATTAGGCAGGGCACCAACTGTTCTGTAACAACATTCACCTGTGGATAACGTGAAGGGACGAGGAGGAAACATGTTGATTATAATTGATTTAGGGCACTAAGACCCCATGTTTTTCAAGGATGATTTTTATAGAAGAAATTACTTCAAAAAGTTATTGGTGTATGAAACAAGTTTTTAAAAAATTCACAGATAAAGGGATAATGCAGGAATAATGCAAATTCAGGGGCAATAAAGGACACTTCCTGGCTAAAGCCAAGATACCTTCAAATATGCTTTGCAGGAATAAAATATCTGATGGGACATAAAGGAGCAACATATTTATGGAGACTAATGGACTTTTTAAAAAGTAACAAAGATATATATATCTATATATATCTATATACATAGGTATATATAGATATATATCCCATGAAGATTTGACATTTGCAAACCCATCACCTTGGAAGATGGTGTTCTTATTGTTTCTGGAATGAACGTCATGATGAAGTTAGGCACTATCAAATCAACAAACGGAGGAAAGAAGGACAAAATGAAGGAAAGAAGGAAGGAAGAAAAGAAGGAAGGCAGGCCAAACTAACTTATAAATGTACAATCTTTTATCCTTCAGGATTGAAAACTTTGATACATGAGATGGGTCTCCAGATTGTTCATGAGATCAGACTGAGGTCATTGACAGAGAAAGTCAATGAAGAGCTACAAGGAGAAGAACAATTATGCAGGTATGTGTTATATGTGTATGTATGTTCAACTGTCAGCCACACCAGCAGCATCACTTTATGTCTAGTGCCCCACAAAATATGTGGTACCTGTTCTATATTCCATACATCTTTAAAGTGTACATATATACTCACATTAATATGAAGGTTATTACTTTGGAATGCAATGTAATTATTTTATTGGAGAAGGTGCAACCAGTTTAAACCCGTTTTAAAGAATGTTACCAAGTTTAAGGTATGTTTTAAGCACACAGCCCTAATCTCTGAAAAAATCCCAAAATGTTAGTAAGAAATGGCAATGATGCAGGCTGTAACCCGTGTCTTAGTGAGGTAAGAACATGGTAAATATACAGCAATAACTTCAGGAATTAGACAATGAATTACCCATAAAATGTTAATTAATATGAGTCTGTTTTATTAAACAGATTAAAATATTAAAAGTGAAGAGTATTGTAAATAAAAAAATTCTTTTGACAATTAAACTCATGATCAAACATTCTAAATTCAGAGTTAACTAGTTTGGAATTGGGGTAGGGTAGTCTGATAGTGAGCTGAAACTTACTTTTCACTATGTTAAAATAGCAAAAAGCTATGTGAATATATTTGTCATCCACTCATTCACCACAGTCATCCAAAAAATACTGTATCTAAACAGTGAACAGCAAATAGAATTTCAATGAATAGTTCATAATTTTTAAAACTAATTTTACCCCTTGGCCAGGTGAACTGGGTGCATCTGACAAAGCAAGACTGTCAGCCTTATTCTTGTATTCTGGTGGCAATTTCTGGTCCTCGTGGGCAGCATCACGTCTTACTTTGTAAATCTGGTACTCAACACAGCATAGCGCACAGCAGTCGTCCAGTGACTCTGCGAATTTGATTTGTCAGCACTACCTTCCGTTCTCCCTGGCTCCCCTCATCACTCCCCAAAGTCACCCTCCTCTTTTCAGCTATCAGCCTTCACTTCACATGCTCTCGCTTTCTCTCCATTCTTCTCTACCTAGCTCTCTCATGTCCCACTCAGGGCAAATTACTCTCAGCTTCTATATTTCCAAAGAACTTTGTTTGTACCTCTGCATTTATACTCTTTAGAATCTAACATTTATAGATCTGTTAGTTTAGAACCTCTTAAACATATTTATATCTAGTACTGCATTTTCCAGAGTATTATGAACATTCCTGGCAAATAGTAAGGACTTGGTAAATATGAAATGAACTGTATGGCTGAATTCAGCACTCATTCTCACACACACAGAGCACAGTAGGTAAAGTCACTGTAATGAGCTACTGTAGGAGACTGATCAAAGTAATACTAAACCACTACATTTATTGAGTACCTATTTGCCAGGCAATCTATTAATGGCATTATGTACATTATCTTAATCCTTTTAATAACCCCAACCTCTTGGATGACAAAGGCAGGATTCAGAAAAGTTAAGCACATTAAACAGCGGGAAAATACAGGTATGTCGATGAACACAGATTCAAATCCAGGTATTCCTAGTTATAATGACTCTAAATCTTTTCCTTGGGTATCTTCTCTTTAATTCCTTTCTCTCCCACTGATATAGCTATTATTATTATAAAATATATTATTCAGTTTATATTTTCTAACAATCTGTTTTCAAGATTCTAGGCTACTTATTACGCATGTTTAATATTAAGGATATCTAATGATTTTTGCCTACTCTAATGTTATTTTTTTAAGTCAACTTCTAAGAAAAAAAATCAAAGTTAGAATTAGATATATAGTTGAAGACAAGGTAGGTGGTATGTGGAATAAAATGCCATCATCCCTTAGAGCAGTTGAAATACATAAAAAGCCTATACAAACAACACCAGAACCTCAAAAGTCCAATGTATACAGGATCGGGATAGCCTCCAAAATGAGCTCCTGCAGCCCCTTCTATATGAGGATCTCCAGTATTATAGACGCGGTGAAATTTCCTGTTCTCGAATATTTATCCCTTTGCTTTCTATAAAAGGTCTTTAAAACAAGGGAGCCACAACTAATAGATTATAATATTTCTACCTTTACAAACTGAATTTCTTATGAGTAACATAAACCACAAATGAAAGTACTTGTACCGAAGTCCCGAACCTTTCTTCTTCTATTAGCATATCGGTCTGCAATCATATCTAGATCAATAGTGAAGATATCCACTTAAAAGACAGCCATGCTTTCTTTTGTCAGAAATTCATTACTTTTTATTAGGGTCATTGCTTGAAAACTTCAAAACACCATATGGACCTAATTGTGGTTTATTTTGGCAAAAAGAAAGACACTGTAGAACAATTGAGGCATTACATTCTACAATTCCATTACTTCCATCCCTCTCCGTTTTATTACTGTGTCATTAAAGGCAACTTGAGTGAGCGAAGAATTATAGTGTCATGTGTACAGGCTAGTAGATTAATAACAAAACACACTCAAGTTTAAAGGTATCTAACAGCTGTTTTCATTATTTTGTGTAAATACGCTTGAAGCGCATCTATCTGATTAGTGGATAGAGTGCTCTTCTCTGTCACATGCCATAGGAACTGCTATGTGCAAGTAATCAAAGTGCTCAGAAAATGAGTTTACATTGTTCACTGCTGAAATACACAAATGTCAGAAAGTGACTACGCATCAAAGGTTAGTCAAATCATCTGCTGCAAACAAACAGATTCCAAGCACATTCAGCTAAAAACATTCCGCTGCAGCCCACTGACTAAGCTGGACTTATTGCTGGCTAAAATGAATTGGTATGAGACAATAAGATGGTTTTTTAGAGAGCAAGAAATGACTTCAAAATCTGAAGCATTCCTGCAGACTCATACAGATAATCATCTACATGCTTTCCAAGAGAGTCAACACCTAAAGTTGGTTTATTTTTATCATGAGACTATTCATTAACTTTTATATGCTTTTAAATGTGAACAGAGAAGGAAGCGTGTCATATACTCTTATTTTATAGCTCATATATGCTTAAAATCCATATGCACACTTCTAATGCAGCGATCCCTAATTCCAAGCTCAGACAAATCTTTTATCCTTTATTCACTTTCATGCTATGTTCTATCTGCTAGTACATTGACTTGGAATTCCAATACCCAATTGCTAGCTACTTAAACATTTCAAAAATATTTATCCTCACCTATCAGCCCTTGTCCTGCTACATATTCACTTCACTTGACCTCTGGTCTGCTTTAACTGTAAAAACACTTGACTCCCATTCCATTACAGAGTTGACAGGTTCAACTACTGTGCTGCCTGCCCACTCAGTGGCGTTTTCCACTTCATCACCATCTCTCTGCTTAACTGTCTCTGTGGTTTCATGTCCCCTGTGTCTGCCTAAATTTGATGTTCTAACCCATACATTTGTTTTTAAATCTATTCAAAACTATTCCTTTCCCCTTTTGGGGGGCGGGGTAGCACTGAGGAATGTCACCATCCTGACGTCATATCCATGTACAACCCCTGCAATAATATGAGTGCTGAAGATTCTCAATGGTGATGAGTGCAACTTCCTTCTTTCCCCAAAGCCTGGTGTTAAAAATGTCCCACCCCCGACCTCCCCTTGAGCTCTCTGTCAAGAACCCCTGATTCTGACAAATCTGGCTTCCTCAGAAATGCCTTTAAACCACTTTATGATTGCCCTTCCAGTCACAGACACACTTGTTTCAAATTTGTCTGTCTGCCTCTTCCAAGTTTCTCATCTTTTCCTTCAATTTCATCCACTTGGTCTTTGGGGATGTTTACACTGAAGCTCGTATTTCAAGACTCATCTAGTTTTCTCTCAAGCATCTCTAAGTCCTCTGTGCTGTTTGAAGCCTTGTCATCTGTATACTCTGTCTGTCTGCACCTCAGTTTCCCTCTGCCCCTCTGCTGAGAGGCTGGAGCACCCCCGAGAGTGCGGCTCCAGTAGCACTAACGCGAGCCAGACCTGGCTGTGGAGGTGTTGTGTAAGCTTCTCCACGCTGAATTGACAATGAGTTTCTACACTGACCTTCCAGTTTCAAGTTTATTCTGAGGTGTTCTGTGAGGATCACAATAAAAAATGTCAAGGCTTTCAGTTAAGGGTAAAAACTAGCTTTTCAAAAGGTTAGACAGTAATCATATAGCCCACACCCAATATTTTCATGTCACCTTTCGAAGTGGTAAACTTCATTTGCTGATGTGTTGACACGGCTCAACGAAGCAAAGAAAACCTATCCAGGGACACTGATTCTGCCCAAACTGAGTCTAACCATGTTTTCTCCAATCGTTACAAAAGGTTCCTTTAACATTAAGGACTCAGAATGCAACGTTGACTTTTTTTTTGCTCTATTCATTTATTCCATAAAGTAAATAGCACTTAAGCTAAACAAGACAGCTAGATGCTGAGTGCAAATTACAGCCCATTTCTCTCAGAAAAAAAGAAAAGGTACAAGCTGAGTGCTGACACAATCCCACTGGTTCTTCTGTAGCTGCCACACGGATTTCTCTCCCCAAATCTTCGGCCACTGTCTGCCTAGTAATGATATTTATTAGAAATCAACAGTGAAGAAATGTGCTGGTGCTGTAGGCTGTTAGATGGCACTAAAGATAGAGTCCCCACATTTAAGAACCTTATAATCAAATGACTGCAAATGCATAAATCAATTGACAATAGACATGTGTGTGTACATAACATATGCACACAACATTGTGACTCCATCTATTGTAACACGTATTTGAAAAGCTTCCCCTATTAGTCTGTCCAGGTCAGCACTATAGTAAGCAATTGAAGTATGGAATAAATTAAAGGCAGTATCTTACCACAATGTATTGTATAAAATAAATGACCTAGTTGTCTAATACAAGTGAGACTGTATTATACAGCAAAGACTTCTGAAAAAGAAAAATTCTAAGTAGAATTTTTGAGAAAAGGTACGGTAGTAAATAGGAAGTAAGAAGGAAAAGTAGAACTCTAGACCCAAGTAGGGAGACAGCAGAAAAGGAGCAGGGATCATAGATACCAAGGCCTGTACCCAAGGAGGAAAGAGTCATGTGCTCTCTCTGTCCAGAGCAATACAGGCGCTAAGGTACGAGGAAAAGGCAAGTACTCAGCAAGGAAATGTTGGCTCACTTCTTTTCACTACTGATAATGCACTGAACACCTGAATAAACTTGGCAGGCTCCACTGCAGGGCTTAAGTAGATGTCTCTCCTTCTTTCCACATTACACGCTCCATTAAACCTTCCATATATCCTGTACCTTGATCTTCCCTTACCTTATTCCACCTCAGAACTCAGCAAAAATGATCTAGCTCCTTATTTCCAGTTGGAAATTTCTCTCTGGTTGGAGCACTTTGCTATGATCACATCTTTTAAGCCACATCTTATGATTCTTCAATAAAAACACGGGCTCAATTCCCTTCGGGGAAACTGGCACCAGAAACATTTCTGCCTCACAGGATCCATCACTTTCCTCGGAGGAATGTTCTGCTCTCTTAAGAGCTTCGTAAACCAGAACATGGTACATAAATGTAAGGCATGACTCTAGCTGCTGCCATTAATCACTGTACCTTTCAGATTTGCTTATATCTAAAAGAGCCTACATGCTCTTAATATTGTAAGTGTGCAGAGAGCAAGCAGTATGCTAGTTTAATGTATTTTATGCAGCACCTGGCACACCACATGCAAAAAGCTTGTTGCTGATGACGCTGATGCTCGCTGAAATTAAAGTCTATCTTCTCGTGATCACATAATAACTGGCAATCACCTTGAAATGGGAGTGTATTAAAGCCCTATAAAACACAGCTAGTACTTCTGGCCCAAATTCTGCTGTCAGTGAAATCAGAGAGCCGCAGCTCACTGCTCCCCTCAGAATACACGTGTTTCAAAGCATTTAACCTTTCCATCATTCCAAAGAATATTCACAGTTACACTAGTGGGATTATTCAAATGACTCACCAAGTTTTCCTGTTTGTGCATGCCATTCAAATGAGGAAGATTAAACAGAGCCCCGTGCACAGTAAGATTCTAGTAACACTAGACTGAGCATAGAGAAATGAGTTCTCCTTGATTCTTATAAGCTGCACACATAAAAAAAATCACTTATCTTTTATTAGATTAATAATCAAAATTGAATTGGGCCACATTAACCATCGGCACTCAAATTTTCTTTTATGCAGGATATTACCAAAATTCTTCCTCTTCTAAAATGCCCACTTAAGAGATGAGATAATACTCAACGTTATCAGGATATTTTGAACTTAAACTTGAAGATATCATCCAGTATTAATCTTACTGACTTCTGTATGCAGACTGCATTGACTTAACTATACAGGTATGCAATCCTAGAACTAATCAGAGGTGAACTCAGAAAATAACTGCATCCAACATCTCACCCATTCAGAATCCCTCGGAAAGAACTGACTGACAATATTCTTCCTATTGATGCTCATTACTGAGTTCATTTTCATTCAGATTCCTTTCCATGAAAGAGACTCTTTCCATGAAAGAGAACAAAGAATATTTGCAATAGGGAGCTTAAGAAAATTTTCCAAGGTTTAGTAGAGGAGTTATCAAGTCAGGAGAGATGTTACATCTGCCCTGCCTCTAAGATACAGCAGGCCCTTGTCCCTTACCCTCCTCTGATTGTTTCAAAACATACCATACATACACACAGACACATACACAAAATTAATTCATTTTAATAACACAGAATGATGTCCCTCTAGAATTGATATCTCTGCTCTGTGCTTCTCACATTATAATTCTCTATGTAGAAATAACACAATGCAAATGGACCTACATTGACATGTAACAGTCTTTGAAACTCCAAGGTTCAATGATTCTATAATGTAAGTACAGATATTTTTGCCTGCTCACAGAATTTTCCTTCTCCAGGTTAAGTGTTTAAAGATATTTCAAGTATTTTGGTAGCACCTATTATATATGTCCCTCTTTGGATGCAAGAGTTAACATTTACTCTTTCAAATGTCACTTTGTACATTTCAGTGCACTATTGTGGTCTGTCAATTGTGATATTGACACAATTGTGAAATTTCATCCTTATCACCCATTATTCTTTCAGTCATTCCTTTTTCTGTGTCACCCAAAATTCTAGGGTACTTGCTTTGGGTTTTTGTTTCTAACATTCTGCCAGAGTAAAGAAAAGAGGGAACATTTCTCATGCACCTACTGTACATGAAGTACCATAGTGGGCAGCTGATCCTTAGGGCTTCTCAGAAATTAATCCTCACCACATTCCTAGTTATTACCTAGTTTATAGACCAGGAAATAGATACTTAAACAGCTTAACTGACTTGCTCAAGAATTTGGTGACTGACAGAGCTTGGACTTTCTATAAAGTTTGAATGAATCCAAATCTGTGCTTTCTCCATAATAATGCAGGTCTCTCTTTACCGTTAACGGGAATTCGCCTGTTCAGTGAAGAGCAGCTAACAGCAAATTGACCTCCCCACCTTAGATGAAAGGTCAGCATGAGAGGCTATGTGAAATACTCTACTCAAGTCATCTAATGCTTTCTATATGATAAATATAGAAAGTATAGACGCATGTGTATATACTGAGGCCTATAGGTGTGCCAGGAGTTTTATGGTAAAAAACCAAATTTCATGTGATCCGCATAACTCTCTGAGCTGGTATGATTTTTAATGTTTTATAGTTGAGTTTCACAGGGCTCAGTGAGTATTCCAAGGTCAAAGAGCTGGTCTCTCCCCATCCGTTAACCTCACAGCCCTATTACAAGGGACAGTGTGGCTGGCACGGCACTGCACAACACGTGTGCTGTCTGACCGACGTGCTGGCTCCCAGTGAGCAGCACACACTCATTTTAAGGACCACACAGACTTCTACTTAAGAGTACGTTCTGCAATGTCATCAGTTATGTTTCTAGTCTTTTCCTTGCCATTGTCATCTGCACATTTACAAGAGCTGTATTCATCCTGTACTCTCCAGCCACCAGCACACTGCTCACAGCACTTCTTCTGAAAAAGAAAAGCAAGCCGTGGATCCCTTCAAAAACAGAACTCACCAGGAATACAAATACACAGAAGAGATCAGAGCACAGAATATTTGGTTAGAGGGTGAGGGAGGAATGAGAACAGTGGAGCCTGTTTTCTCTCCCCATAGACAGCCCCCCCTCCTTCCCACCAATTCCCCCTTGCCCACCAAACATCACCATTGTCTAGGAAAACTTTCAGAGTCTCCATGGTTTTGGGTACAAAATGTGAGGGATATTCTAGATGACGACGACGACGATGATGAAGGTGATGATGATGGTGATGGTGATGATGGTGGTGATGGTGGTAATGATGAAGATGAGAATGATAATGCTGATAGCAGCTAACGTTTACTGATTGCTTACCATGAGACGAATACAGAAACTCCTTACAAACATTTCTAAAGGGTTAACAAAAATTAGTTTATTAAAGAACAAACAGAATGTCTGTTAGTGGATGGGAGACCTTAGGAATATAACACAACATAAATACCAGTGGCAGAAGGGCCACTGGAGCCTAAGAGGAAGCACCACAAGGTAAGCCTGACTCACTCAAAGGCCAGCAAGCAACCATTCACACATTCATGCAACAAGTAAGTCTTTTTTGATTTAATCTTAACTGTACTCTTTTCCATTACCATTTAGTCCCCTTATACCCTTTCTCCCCAGCATTCACCACACTGTTGCCCATGTCCAGGAATCCTTTTTTTCTTTTGCTCCATCCCTCCACCCCTACCTTCCCCACCCCCCAACTAGATGTCATCTGCTGTCCATCTACGAGTCTGTCTCTGTTTGCAACAAGTAATTCTTGAGTGCCTTCTAAGTGCCTAGCTGTTAAGGGACCAGACCACAAAGAGCTTATATTCTAACAGTATATCTGAGTGGTGGTGGGAGGAAAAGGAAGTTGAAGTACATGGCAGAGAAACTCCACTTGTCTAAAAATTTTTAGAATTCTAGCCATGCTTCTGCAGTGAAAACAAGTTAGCAAGAGCCAAGGTAAAATTTCCACATGCCCGCTAAGTTGTAAAAACATCAGCAGCAGCAAATGATATTTATTGCTGCTGGGAGTTGGGGGGACCCCCTGAAGAGCTAATACTCAATTGGCACAAAAAATTAAAAATGGATGATTTGAAGGAGAATAAGAGAAATATGTCTTTTTATCACTGTCCAAAAATTATGCTACTAATGCTTAATTAAGTATTATTGTGACTACAGAGTGGATTGTCCCAATATTCATGAACTTGTTCTCCACCGAGTTACCTGCTAAGAGAGCGTGCTCATTCTCAACATAACAAAAGAGAACAATTAGACAAAGAGAAACAATTGCATTTGTGAAAATATATAATGAAATGTTATTTTATGAAACATCATGTAACACTTTACAATCTTTCCAATGTATTTCCAGTCAAAATAATCCTGTAAAGCAAGAGCACTTATCATTGCCAGCTTATTTAGACGAGGTAGGGACCCTGGCCTGCACTCTCCCTCTGGCACCTCATCTTAAATCCCTGATTTTCACATCAGGGTCTTTCCAACGCACCCGAATTCTTGAGAAGAAGACACATTTGCCTGGACTCCTAGGGGAACAATATCCTCCACTAAGAAAATTCCCTAAAATTCCCACTTGTCTTTTGGCTCTAGAAGTATAGGGAAAGTGCGAAAAAAGAAAAGAAAATCAGTCGCCAAGGGCAGATTCCCCACCCCACTCCGCTAATGTGCCAAATTGATTCTGGGCACGAATTGAGCTCTCTGGCCTGGCTGATCAGTATTACAGTACTAAGAGCCTGTCAGGCCCAGAAAAACAGAGAGCCCAGATGAGCAGCACCTAGGGAGGGAATAAGGGTCTGGAAGGAAGTTTCAACTCCAACACCTAGGACATGCCCATGAGGAGCCCTGGCTACAACCCTCCTACCCTCTGCATTTCTCTGCCTGGACCCTCCGTCCACCAAGCCTGTACCTCTGGGGCTTGTCCATCCAACTGGCCTTTTCCATGGAGTTGAGGCTCTAGCTCATTTCCAGTAGGACTGTAGCAGTAATCAGTCCCTAAAACACAGGCCAGGTGGTGACAGCATTAATGTCCACATTGACTTCCGAGCCCCCTTTCCCAGGACTGACTCTGCCTCCAACAAGCCCCACCCAAACTTGGTGGCACCCAACTGTCCTGAGCACTGACACTTGGAAGCCTCACAACTGCATCTGGCCAGCCTCAGACAGAGTCCCTAACCAAACATGATGTCCCTGTATGCCCAGAACTTGGAGATTTCAGCTGCTGGACTATCTCTGGGCAAGCCAGCATTCACTTTCCTCAGCTCTCATACACACTTGCATCTCTCTCTCTCTCGCTCTCTCTCTCTCTCACACACACACACACACACGCACATGTCTCACCTTACCCCTCTCCCCTCTCCCTTCCTGTACTGAGAGTTAGCAGCATGTCACACAACTGGACATCTACCACTATAAGACAGGACAGAGGGGTTACTCCCATCTAGTTTCTATTAAATCTGAATCCGAAGAAAAGTTCAGATGCTCAGAATGTTTAAAAATAATAAAATATTTTCAGAATAAGTATCGATAAGCAAAAGAGTCATGAAGTAGGTTTTCTAAGTTATCCAAATGTCCATTAGTAAGAAGAAAACCTATTTTACTCTAATCATAAATAAACTTTCAATTTAAACAGACCCATGTATCAAAACCTTAATATTTGTCAACTATGTTTAAATATGGAACAACACTGTTGGTTCCTTATCCCAAAACAGAATTACATTGGTATAGTCTTGTACCATTTTGAAATCCCTAGGATTATTGCACAAGGCGTTGCAGTTCAGAATAATTAAGCAATTCAACAAATGAAGCCTATATCTCTACTATATTCTGAGACACAAATACCCAAATCTCCTATTACAGAATTCATTTGGGGAAATAATATAAACATGTTTTTCCCTGTTCCTACCACTATATATGATTAAGAACCCTGAACATTATATATAAAAGAAACATAAGAAGACTGAAGGGTGAAGAGGAGGAGCCCCTCTGAGAAGTAGCTAGAGAACTTGAAACGAAGTAATGGCACAGTGGCAAGATCCCTGGACTTTCCTTTTAAATGATACACGGCATGACTAGATACTGGAGAAGCCAGAAACCTGGAGATGCTAATGGGCTTAGAAAAACAGTAGCCCTAGGAAAAGCCCATTCATTCTAGACAAAGTACCAGAACAGGGCCAGTCCAGTAAGAAAGAAAACTTTTAGGCAATAATCGCTCTACTGCAGCCAAAGACCCCCACAAAAACTCCTGCTCCAACCCCACTAGCAAAGACATACAGGTGAACCTAGATTGTTTGCCTTGGCTTGACTGTAACAAAGTGATGTCTCCCCACACCCCACTGCTGGCAGGGTCATAGAAGGCACAGTCTGAAGGCTGGATCTTTGATCCCAACCTATGGGGGGTGTCATAGGAGACCTAGTGGGGAGCTGTGACTTTCGTGATAGCTCCCCAAGGAACTCTGCCCCCAATGAGCCCTCCTCCTTGATCACGGGCATAAAGCCTGAGTGGGGAAGCTAGACTTCCACCCCCAACTCCCAGGAATGAAGTGGCATTTCCATCATCTACCAGGGCAGTGCCAGAGTAGCCTGCGAAAACACAATCTTAAACAAGATCCAGAGCCTAATAACATAAGACTCAAAATGTTCAGGTTTCAACTGAAATCACTCATCATACCCGGAATCCTAATATCTCAAACTCAGTGAGAAAAGACGTCAACAACAGAGGCCAGCTGAGATGACACAGGTTTAACACAGCCAACACAAAAATGATTCAAAATGACTCAACCAACAATTATAAACACATCTGAAATAAGTGAAACAAAAAGTTTCACCAAGAAAGAAAGGGAAAAAGAACCAAAAGATAGAAGATTTAAATGGAAATCGGTGAAGTTTGAAAACCAAAATATACCCATTGAATGAGCTCAACTGCAAGATTAAGGGAACAAAGGGAAGAATCAGTAATTTAAGGAGAGAACAAGAAAAAGTAGCCAATCTAAACAACAGAGAAAAAACAGAGTGGACAGAAAAATGAACACAGCTTCAGGAATGTGTGGGACTACAACCAAAGTTCTAATATTTGTGTCATTGGAATCCCAGGAGAAAAGAAGGTGAGGCTGAAAAAATATTCAAAAAATAATGGCTGAAAATTTCCCAAATTTGATCCCCCCAAAAAAAACAAAACAAAAAGCAAAACATAAACTAACAGATTCAAGAATCTGGGGAAACCCTAAACAGGATAAATCCCCCCAAATCCATGCCAAGACATCATGTAGGCAAACTCCTAAAAACTACAAAGAAAACAAAATTTAAAGCAGCCAGATAAGAAATGATGCATTGACTATATAGGGGAAGTAATTTTAATAACCGAATTTCTTGTCAAAATCTGTTTGCATTTGTCATTATCTTAATTTCTGAAAGACTCCTTCCTGTACTTCATTCAAATGCCATTTCCCTAACTTTTTCTTGTATAAAAATCTAAGCAGAGAGAACACCATACAGTCCTAACAACACATCAGTCTCACCTATGCTTACACTGACAATCATTGATGGGGAATAGCATTTCCAAAGATGTGAGCTCCGAAAGTGTTAAAGCTCTCCGCTCCTTGGGAGTGGTTTCAGGCTTGGGGCCATAGGGTTTTCCCTTTGCAGCTTCTCCCATCCCCAACTTGGAAAACATGAGCCGCAATATAGAGAAAGGTAAGAAGCCCAGCAGAGCCTCTTAGTGATAAATGAGTTTGCATCATCTGTCATTAGAACTTCCTGCCAACTGGGTCATTCCCTATTAAATTACCACTTGTCAATGTTTAAAATACTGATTGATAAATGACTGTGCCAAAACTGATAACACAACAGCTTTTATTTTCTAATAATCCTAGTTACCGCAGCCAGCTTGTCAAGGAACAGATACCACACTTGGTTTTTTAAAATTTTTTTTAAGAACTTACTAAAAGACAATTTAATCTAATGCAAAGCTAACGGGTATAAAGTCCGGACCCCTATATGTTACCTACTGGTTCCACTTGCCAAAATAAACCTACTGGTGATTTAGCGATATGAGGAACTCCAAGTTTCACATTTCATCAAATGCTAGTAATCTGTTTTATCAATATAAACTGCATTTTAATGAAAAAATTCTTTTCTTCAATATACTTCACTTTCAATGCCCTTGAGCATAATAATTCGTTCATGCTGTAGAACAAGAATGTTTTACAAGACCTTAACTCTCAGGAGAAATTTCTCTGTAAATACAAAATGTGAGCTTTACGGGAATGTGTTGTATGGACGAGTCATATGTACAAACACAAAACAAAGCCGGTTTCACTTAGACCTTTAGCTGAAATAGCCTTCTGAGATATTGTACAGCTACCTTGTTACTACTAGAACAAAGCTTAGTTGGGCAACTAGGTATGACAGGTAAATGCAATGGCATTCATATCCCTGAGGTCTCTAAACCAAAATATGTCAGAGCACAGTGCAGACAACGGTTAAGGCAGAGCCAATCATCGGGACTGAAAGCAGTTTTAACGGTCTAAAAATTCTATCATGCTTGCTTCCTTCTTAGTGATTCAAAATGAAAATGCTCTGGCTAAATTTAAGTGAGGTGCTGTGCAAAGTTGCACACAAATGTATGTGGCAGTTGGCCGAGCTGGACTATCTGCAAAGCCATTCGGGACCCCACTTTCCCCTAGGATCAGTTCCCCACAAGTCAACCCTCACGTCGTCGTTTCCCTTTCTTTCATACCACCTGCTACTTTGCTACTTATACACAGTGGAAGGTCAGTCTGTCAACCCAGAACCACTGAGGACACACCAAGCCATCATCACCCTCTGCGGTTTCACACAACAGACTACATTTTGTCTCCTACCTACACTTCTGGGTTTTCTCACCACTTTTTGGTCCACTCCGTTAAAAATGCCCAGTGGCAATGTCACTGGAAGAAATGATAACAAACAACAGAAACACAGTACCAATAATTTCTCATGTGTGTCATTCCATTCCATGGCACTTTTATGTCTTATTTGTCTTCTGTATCATACACAGGTCACAAGTGAGAGGCCATTAGTCTTTCTCTGGGATGTGTGTGGTGCCACACGGCATGGTCAAAGCTGAGCAGTTTAATAATAAGAACAAGTGAATGGTATTCAGAGGGGCCTTTCGCTAGAGTGGCAGGGCCAGCTGCTCCAGGGCCAGTGAAGAAACCAGGCTTTGCAGCAACTCACAAGCAGGGGAATATAAAGTGGCAGCTTGCAAACCTGCTCCTTCTAGGTGCTACCCTGAGTAGTGGAAATCTCCCAGGAGAAATTCTCTAAGGACAATATGCAATAAGGCATGTAAGTAGCACACTGAGAGAGTAAAAACATAACCAGGTAGAGCACAGTTCTCCTTCACATAAACATGCACACCGTGACATTCCAAGGTGTCGGCAACTTATGCCAGGTGTTTTTTCTTCAGTATGTTTTCAGAAACAGTGAATTCTGTATTTATATATGCATCGGTAAACCCTAACCTAGCAAGTGAAGCAAACACTGAGTTGCCAAAATAACGACTCCATTTGAATTTTTACATCTGTGTGTATGTGTATGCAGAGTATATGTATGTATATAATTAGTGACAACGTAGAAATCAAGAATACACAAACCAGGAAAAAACAAATTTTTAATCACCCTAGTCCTACCATTCATACACAGCCACAGGTAACACTATGGGGTACATCCTTCCAGGCATGTTTCTCCATTTGTACATGGGCATGTGATCTGTACATATGTAGGGCACACACACTGGGCAACAGACTCCAAGCACAGGACTTCCATGCACAATGCCTTCAAAATCCAGGGAACTTTCACATCCTGTCTCTAAGAAACGCATTCACGTGTGCTAGAATGGAATCATTTCTATTGTTTTACCTGCCTCTGGGGAAAAGAGAACAGAGAAAGGTATAGGGGAATGTAACCATATGATAGTCTCTCAGGTAATCTGGTTCTGATATATTTATCTGTCATCATAATGCCACTCTCCGTCGTGTACCACTTCAGGACTTACAAAGCCCTTTCATATAATGTAAAAGTCACATGAGGCTATTAAGGAAAACATTATTGTTTCCATTTTACAAGTAAAAAAAAAATTGAGCCTGAGGTCCTGTCAGTGAGCATGAGAGTTAGAACAAAAACCCAGATCTTAACACAAAATGCAGTGCTGCTTTCAAAGTCCATTCTCCAATGCCCTATGCTCTCAAAGAGCCTGGTTTTTGTGTTTATCTTGGACCATCGTCACGCCCTGGGATAGTTTTCAGTTTCTCTGTAAAGCACCAAATGGATATTAAACAAGCGAAGGCTGGTGAGCAGTGGCCTGTCACTGTTAAAAATGAATTCTCGCACCGAGGGCAGCTTCCATACCACCTGACACTCATTAATAAAGGTCTGTCCCCTCCCTCTGTACCTTTAGTCAGCAGAATCTACCTATCCTGACTCCCCACGAATATCCCTCACTCCATCTGCACCACCCCCACGCTGACAATACCCAGTATTTCCCACTCTCACCTAACCGGCAGCCCCCAATCCACACGGCTCACATGCCCTTGTCTTTTCCAACCCAGCCTCACGGAAAGCACCCCCTGAAATCAGGAAGTCTTTCTTTTCCCTTTTAAACTTTCTGAATCTCTCAACTCTAGCCATTCTGCCTCTCTTCAACGTGACCCCATTTTCTCATTGCTTAATTTCCAAAATTCAGTTCAGGCCCCTAGTCTAAAAAAGAAAGGCTATGAATTATGAAAACTTTCAGTCTCTGAAAGTAATTAACATATTAGCAATACATTATTTTTAAGAAGATAAGATTTCTAAGCATAAATAAATAATCAATTTACCTGTTTAGAGTATAAAAACCTTAATGACTGAGTGATAAATACTGTAATTCTATTTTGCTAGTGTCTCGCTCCCATTATGACACATAACTGACTTGGGTTTTTAAATAGGTCAGTGTGAGGTTAGTTTCTATTTGCCAGGTTGATAAGGGTGTGTTTCTGTGTAAAAAGTTAGTGATTTCAAATGTCAATTTTCTATGCATATACATCAAATACTGATGCACACGTATTTTAAAGTACCCAAGACTGATCTAAAACCTATAGTGCAATAATCTTTTAAAAACATTTGTCTTGTAGCAATCTGGTTTGTTATGTGACTTGAAATGTGTTACTGTCCTTCAACATTCATATCAGCTGCAAGTGTTTTCAACTATTATTTTATTTTCTCATTTGTCTTCAACTCTGTAGCATGCTGTAAAAATGCCATGACATCTGAAAACTGTTACTGTAAGCAACCACTATATCAATCAGTTCTCTTATGAATTCCATTTTACAATTCAACTACAAACTGTTGAATGCAAAGATTTATCTACCTTCAAGAAAACTAAATATCTCTCTGGTTATTACCAAGATAAAAAAAAAACTGGAAATATTTTTAAAACACAAGTGATGTCTTAAGCAGTCCTGGCACATACAAACATTCATGAAAATACACGTCGACATTTTGAATTTGGCAAAATAATGCTGTATGGTGTTGCATTTGCATTAGCCATAAAAATGTGGACAAATTCTGGATAACCAAGGGCTGAAGAATTTTGGATCCCCAGAATCTATGTGGAACCTAGACACATAGTGGGTCTAAATAAAAGTTTCACAGATTAATTCTTGAAGTAATCTACCAGATAAGAATCCAAGTGTTCAATACAGGGCTGGCAAAGTCTGGACAAAATAAGTGGACAAAAATTAATACCTATGTCTTCAGGAAGTGACATGGGCAGGATTAACCCCCAGAGCTCATTATTTACAGAACTGGACAGAGAGTGATGAGGAAGGGGTATTGGAAAGGCAGCAAGGGATTCACAAAATGTGAGTTTTGATTCTACATTTTCAGTAATCATGTGGGCCTCATGGGGAACCCCGAGCTAGTAGCACCCTAAGTTCTAACTGTGAGACACGGCTGCCTTCTGGAAAGGGCGAGTTGTCCCATGGCTCAGAGTAGTGCCCATCTTCCAAGACACAGTGGCTACTGCTGCCCTGACTCTGGTCTGACTGCACCTCACACAGCCTGCAGCCATGCGTGGTACAATGACCAGGGAGGCTGTGCAACCGGGTGGTTCCACATGGACGTTCTCAAATCTTAGTGCCTAGGCTGGTGGCCTTTGACAAGTTATGTAGGCCTCGTATGCTTTGGTTGCCCTGTCTGTCAAATAAAACAATGACAGTATCTGCTCCATAAGGTTATTTTAAGAAAAAAATCATGAACATAAAAGTGAAGACTACCTAGACACGTGTTCTTGCTGTTAATTCTTTCCTTCTGTTGTTCTGCTTTCACTAAATCCTGAACTTCTAGAATATGAGCACCCTCAGTCTGTTTCCTCACAATTCAAAAAAAGTTAATACCTTCCCTAGGGACTACAAAGTGTTATTTAAAATACAAAATTAATTCACAAATTAAAAAAGCAATCATTTCAAATGCTACACCAACAAAAAATGATGAAGTTACTGTTACTATATGTCATTAGGACATTAGGTAGCAGATAGCTAAGTTTGGAAAGTCATGTGATAAATCTCCAAAAATTTTATGAAAGGATGCAAAAGAAAAAAAATCTGAGACTCATGGCATGCAATACAGATAGATCTGTTGGGAATGCAACTGTGATCCTCTCCATTATCAGATGCCCAAAAGTTGTGAAGAACATCTGAAAAAACATTCAGTTCTGTTACCTTTCCACCTTCCGTTGCATGTCAGCTTTTTACCTTCTGGCACACCCTCCTCAATGAACCTTCCGTACTTAGCACCGCCATGCTAGCCTCCAGTTAGGTACCTAAAGCCTGAGGTGCCTACCCCGAACCTCCATCAGCTCTCACCTAAAACTCCTCTATCCTCTGGGTTTCTGGAGAAGGACAAAATAATCCAGGGTAGTAGTATCTAAGCTGTAGTTTCAGATTTCAGAGTTAATTTCTCATCTGTAAAATGGTAGGAAGGTTAGATATCTCTAGCCTCTGACCTGCATTTGAAAGAAAAAATCAATGAGCACATCTCAATAAGGAATCAAGAAGAAAATCGCTTTGATTAAGTTCACACTAAATTATAAATAAAAACTATACTGTGTACATCTGCTTTTAAATAGAATCTCTATGGGAAATAAAGCTCTGATGAAAGCTACGGGCCTTCTCAAAAAAGCATGCACATGTGCACATGCCCATAAAATTTTATGTATAATTTCAGCAACCTCCAACTCTAAACCGGAACCCCGGTAAGAACGCCTCCACTAGTGGGAGGCAGACTTTCACGAAGTAGTAGAGAGCTATTGGTTGAAACAGGGAATCTTCTCAGCTACCTCTTAAATCATACCATTCCAAGAGCTGCCTCAACCACAAAAACATAAAATTGGCTCTGCCTTTTATTGATTATTATGGTGTTTCATGAGGATTATAGTCAAGGTCTTTGTTATTTCTAACCAATTTGATTTTTTCCACATTTTCCTATCCAAATTCACCCTCCTTCAAAGGGTCAGTAACTGGGTCAGCATCTTGTAATAATGATAGTTCCCATACTTAAATATAACCCACTAAGGCCGTATTTTCTTTCCCTTCAATCATTTAGAGGGAACGACTAAGACTCCGCATCAGCTGTCTCTACCCTCTGGTCAAAGATACAGGAATTGCACTGGGAACAAAAGTACTGTGAAAGGAACACTATTAAATAATAACTGCACAAGAATTTCCCCTGGAATACAGACTCCATTTTACAGGACCTAAGACCATTTTAACAAAAGACATTTACTGTGAAATGCCTATGAAACTCTGTAAGGAAGTATTTGCAGAGCTGTGCCAGCATTATAATTTCAGTGATAAATGGCCTAAGCCCTAAAGTTATGCGTTTCATCTACCTTGGGGTGTTTTAAAGTACCGATGGCAAAGTGGCCCAACATTTATTTCCATGGTTCTCTAAGTCCTTTGGATACTCTTTCCCCCTTCATCTTCTCCTTAGAAAAAAGAGGACGACGAAGAAAATAGAAAGTTATTTGGTATTCCCAATCACATTTACGGAGAGAATCCATCAGAAAAAAATAACACAGCATTTGAAGAGAATTGTTCCCTAAAAAGATGTTTATACAGTGTTGTGAAATAAATGGGTTTACAAAAATAGAGATGATTCTTATTTTAATTACAATAACTATGAAAATAGTAAAGAAACCAAAGAGTCTAGGATGAAAATTAATAGCACTATGGTTTAAAATAAGAGAACAGGAATAGAATCAATGTTAAACAGGTTTCTTCAAGCTTCTAATTCCATTCAGCTTAGGAAGACAAGGAAAGAGAGAAGATAAAGCTATGCATTTAAAACTGAGAAAGGGCAGTACTTCTATGCAATTTATAATTAATCTGTGGGACCATGTGTCAGTAGAATTTATTGAGAAAAATAGTTTAGTGCTATTTTATAGGGGTAAGACATTAGAAGAAAAAGTATTGCAACTGAAGTTACACTAGCTAAGAAAATATTATAAGAGCTATTAATCATCAAGATTCAGGTCAGACGCTAGTAGCAGCTAGAGTCAAAGAAAAAAACTGCACAAGTGACCAGGTGAATTGTGGGTGTTTTATGTCTCCTCTAGGTGTTTTACTCAAGTTACTGCTGAGGAAAAGAATACTAGATAAAATTCTACTTTAGCCTGTACTTTCTTTTTAATATGATCTAGCTGGTCACCCCTAGAATTTCAAGAATGGTCCTGCCACCAGCCTCCAGAAAAATCTCTCCTCTGTATCAAGAGAATGAACATTTTCTTTCATCTTCTCCATGAAATTACCTACATGTGTACAAGATTTAAATGCTTTACTAAATATTTATGTATTTTATCAGTGGTTCTCAATGTGGGAAGCTTCAATGTACCGATGTGTAGGTTCTATCCTCAGAAATTCAGACTGGGGGCGGGGGTTGCTGCCTGCATATGGAGTTTAGAAGGCTCAGGGGATTCTAATACACAGCCAGAGTCGAAAACCCCTATATTTGAATGGTCAGTGTACAAGGCAACAGGACAGTTTCAAAATATCCAAAATGAAATCTCACACACACACACACACACACGCACATGCACACACCCGCCCCCTATGTCTCCTATGGCTAATATCCTCAGAAAGGAAGACAAATATACCTGTATAACAAATGATTTATAGCTCCTTTACATCCCATATAAATCATTAGATTTCCCCTCAATTACTTTTTTAATCTCTTGAAATAACATACCTATAAAGATTTTAACACCATGTAAGTAGATTTGACACACTATCATGATAGCCTAAGAAAAAAACATGGAAAAAGATGAGTTTTCTGGAAAACAGGATCCAGCTAGAGAATCCTTATGTTCTCGACTTCCCCAATCACATCACCACATTGTTCTTAGAATGACGGACTACTGTTTTCACTACCGTAAAGGTGAAATGGTAGGTCATCTGCAGAGTCTTTAAACATGATATAACAGCATTATTATAATGAAGGGTCTGTTCGGTTCTTCCAGTATAAGGTATTTTTAGAAATCTTAAATCCTGGACATATGAATGTATTTTAGGCATCAATTGAATTGAAAACGCCCCAGATATAATTTGAGTTTTCATTCCTGCTATATAAGGTTTAATATTTTTTAAAAACACAGATGAGTAAATGTATTTTCCACTTCAGCCTTCGCCTAATGAAAACACTATTTCACCATTTTATTTAGAACTTTAAAGGGTTACTAAAACCAAGGCTTTTTATTAAATGATTTAGAGTTTTTCCCTAGAAGTTCCAAAAAATAAAAAAAAAACCAAAACTGCCCAGAAAACTGCCCAAAATACTGCTATAGATTTTAAAACTACAATATTTTTACCCTCAGTTTTTACATTAGATGTGTGAACATTTGAAAAGAGGAGCTTAGGACTCCATATTATCTAAATCAGAGTATAACAAGGTACATACAGCAATTCATCTCAGCGTGTATCAGGGAAAATAAAGTAGGAAATAGGACAGGGATACAGGACCTAGAATCAAAATATCACAGAGTACGAGTAACGTAGGTGTCACTTTCACCAAATTCACCGAAATACAAGAATCCCCTCTAAACAAGCTCCACGCGATTCTTCTGCTTGAATACTCCCATTGCGGCAAAGGGAAAAGCCACAGAACTGCCTGTAGGTTCTCACAACTCTACCAGGAACAATTCCAGAGCATAGAAAAACACACAAATTAACCATTCTCTAGCCTGTTACCAGAAGCAGTTTTCATTTCCCTCTCAATTGTGCTCTAAAACCCCCAAATGTCCCTTTAGTCATCCTGTTTTATGGAAGAAGTGTCACTCAAATGATCTTATTCTCGTGCAGCTTTGTGGGCCAGTCTTGAGACAAGCTTTGGAGCCAGAATGACCAAAGCTGGGTTCAGTGGGTCCCACCCTTTATTTGAAACATGACTACGATAAATTACTAATCTTCATCTTCTCATGCATAAATATGTTATGTGTTACACTACCTAGCACAAGCCATTGTGTAAATTAAATAAGATATGTAAAACAAATTACATAATGCCTCACTCCTAAACTTACTACTAATATTCGCCTCGATCGAATAACAGGGTTTGTTTTCCTGATTTCATAGACATCACTAAGCCACAGAGCTGCAGATGCCAGACTGAGAGCTGGGCAGAGCAGGAAAGAACCAAAGAGCCAAGAGAAGCCGCCTCACAGGGAGCTATCCCTGGTGCTGCTCTCAGACTCGGGGCCCAAGGCTTGCCTGGCCCTGCTGCCCTACGTTCCCAACACTCCTCAGACAAACCGAACTCTGACTTCCAGTTTTCACCTTGGTTCAGTAACATGTTTCTGCTCTCTTGCGTTCCTTGAGCTTAGTTCCCCCGGACACTTGATTGGATCATTTTCCCAAATGAAAACCCAGCATGGCGCCACATTGCTTCCTTCGCTGGACAGTTTTTTCCTTTGAGATTTTTGACTGAAGTTGTATCTTTTTATGTCTAACCTTACAATCATAGTTACTAAAGAATGATCAATGCCCCTTTCTCCTGAAATTTTCTCTGGAAAACTTAAATAAGACTGTAGCAGTAATTAAAAATAATCGGGAGGTTTGAAAAGAACTAAGGGTATTGCTAAATCAACCAGGAAAGTAGTAGTTAAGTATCAGTACTAGGTTGACAAAAACACAGCAGAAGTGTAAGCAGTTTTTCCCATGCCCATAGCAGACATCACTAATCTACCAAGAAAAAAATTTTTTAAGCCTGAGAAAAGCTTCACAGTCCTCAACAAGTTCTAGCCATTGAAAGTCAAAGATGACACACAAGTACAAATCTGACTTCCTTGAGTTAGTATGGACACACGCACGTTTTTAAAAAGGTGATTTCTTCCCCTTCCATCTCAGCTGGAACGCCACCAGAGCACACAGTGATAGTCTGAAAAAAGGTAGAAGCAGGCTTTCAATAATTCAGTAATGGAGACTGCAAGCACACGGTTACTAAAGAATCAGAGCTTTCTCGTCTAAGACTGGAGGTGTTAGCCTTATGTCCTGGATAAATTCCAGCTTAGGTAATTATATTCTGCTTAACCCACCACCCCTCCGAGCAATTTTTCAAGTGAATCCAGTATTGTTCTTCACTTCCTACCCTGACCTGCTGTGTAGTGTTGCGATGAGCCGTTAAACAGCTGCTACGCTTCACTCTACAGTGGTGACTATGCTTCTCTGTGTACACCGTTACCACTTGCAGGGTGCTTTGGAATCTTCGGGATGAAACACTTACCCTGAAATGCAAGATGTCATCCACATTTTAAAGGCATACAGTACAACTGCTTATTTCAGTTAAATTCAGCACGATGTATTTAGAAAATACCTTATATCATGAGAAGCCATAAAACTAGGTTAAAATACCCATGAAACGCACTACAAAGAGAATATGGAAAGGTATTTAAAGAAAGCAAACTATGTATCAACTATATGAATATTCTGCCAAAGAAAGGAGTAGTAGGAAGAACAAATGCTTAAGACATTTTTATTTGAAAATACATCTGCCTTCATCAGATGGTAAAAATTCCCAATGCCACCCGAGAAAGAGTGAAGAGAAAAATTGAATGTTAAGTCAATGGGAAATGGAGGGATGCCCACACGTATGGAGAAAGAGGTGAAGGATAAATACAATTTTTAACATTTTCTTATTTCTCATCAGGACAGCAAGCAAGTTATACAAACTTATTTTCATGAAGACAATGAGCTTTCACCACAGAGTCCCTAGGGGCAAGTGCAGAAAGGAACACGCATTTGGGCGACCCCAGAAAGGTGTCATGGTTTGCCCAGGAGAAGCAACTGCCGTGACATGGACCTCCCACAGAGCATTCTTCAGTAAAGATGCTTCCGTCAGTGGTTCTCAACCTCGACCACACAGTAGAATAATCAGGGAACTTGAAAACAAAACAAATGAAGGAACACCACCAGAGATTCTGATTTAATTGATCTGGACAATAAGAATTTTGTTTAAAAGCTCCCAGGTGATTATAATATGCAGACTATGTTGAAAAGCACAACTTGGAGCTATATTTTAGCAACACGATTATAATTGTCTGACTGAATTTCGTTTAAAGGGGAAACAAATCACATTATTTGAGGGCATACATATCATCATACATTATTAATCCAGGTCAAAAAACAATTAGATGCCAAAGACACGTTTCTCGGAATGCTGCTTCATTGCGTGGGAGCGGATTCACCCCCCAAGGATTCTAGTTTGGGAGGGCCACAATTTTAATGTAATCTTTTTTTGTAGTAACAAGAAGAGTTTCTTCCAGAAACAATAATTGAGTAAGAGGTGTTGAAATTGGTTATCTTTGGATATATTATCTGGTACAGGCTTGTCTGCAATCAAGTACACAATCCGAAACTCATCTTTTCCTGCCACCTGCATCTGAGCCATACCGTCTCTGTTTAGAAAATAAATAATACTCCATCACCATAATATGCTTACTTTTCTACCTCCAAATAGAAATACTGCACCTCAACCAACCTGCACATTCACAAAATGTGAAATACCTGCAAGCACAAGTAGAAACAAGTTTTCAGTCAGAGCTCAGCACTCCGCAACTGCATATAATGAGGTGAAAATTTGATCTGTTGTCCCGAAAGCAAAATACAGTTCCACTGTTATTGACTACAACAGCCCTGTTCCACAAGTGCTAACTCTGAACAATAACAATAAAGTAAAACACAACACAGACAGACAAAAGGAAAATTAAAAGTAAACAGAACAGGGCAGGTGGAAAATATCCAGAAGCAGCAGGAAAGGGGTGCTGGATATCTCAAGCACTTTAAAAGCAGTGACTAAGGACTTACTATAAAAAGTTATTCAAGTGAACTAAGTTAGTAATGAGAAAAGCGATGGAAAAAACAGCAACTAAACATTATAGCTGTGTGTGGATTATCCATGAGGGCAAATTAAACCTTATGTTTTTAAATAGTCACCAAAAGCAACCAAAACTAAGGGAGCAACACAAATACGTCAGTTCAGACACCTGTTAGTAGCAAATGAAATTGGCTGGTGTGGCTCAGTGGATTGAGTGCCAGCCTGTGAAGCAAGGGGCCGCTGGTTGGATTCTAGTCAGGGCACATGCCTGGGTTGTGGGTCAGGTCCCCAGTAAGGGGCATGCAAGAGGCAACCACACACTGATGTTTCTCTTCATCTCTTTCTCCCTCCCTTCCCCTCTAAAAATAAATAAATAAAATATTTTAAAATTGGTAACAAAGCAGAGTAGCAGGTATGATCTCACAGAGGGGAAAGGCAGGAAGATGTGCACAGAATACAAACCATGCACTGTGCAAAACAATTTATCTGTGTTCGCTCTCATTTAATCCTCACTTCAATTCTATGATTTAATATTAGGGGAATTAAAGGTCAGAGTGGGTGACGTAATCTGACCAAGTTGCACATCTAGAAAGTGGCTGAGCCAAGAGTGGAAGTCAGTATGCCTCGCAAGTTTTCCCTCTGCACCACCTGTCCTCTTCCAACACAACGCATGAGATTTTCCCTGCCCCGCCCTGCCCCCCTTCCCACGCCCCTCGCTGAGGTGTCCTCTGAACTAACCCGTCAGCTCACCCCTGGGGGCACTTACCACCTATCCAGACAGGTCTCAAAGATAAAGAGGAATTCACCTGAGCACCCTAGAAAGAGACGGAATACGCCTATCTGCAAACCCACCATGCAATGGAAATTTTGATATTCTTTCAAGTGAGACATGGAAAGAAAGCTTAAGAAAATTTTCTAATCATAAAGGATATAAATTTATATAAAACTGCAAAAATGCATAAAAAGTTTCGATAGTTACATATAATACTGGTTCACTCAGAATTGGTGGCATCAACCCTGAAAAGGGAGATGATTACATTTATTTTCAGGTTTCGAGTTTCAAATGCCGGAAACTCCTATTTCTCACCTCTAGAATAAGTTTTATACGAATAGCCCAGTGTTTACTGGAAGAGCAAAACGTTATAAGCAAACAGGGTTGGCTGAGTCATATACATTTTCATCTCAAAATGAGTTACAGATCGATATTTTCAGTGAAAAACAGCAACAGGTTGTGATGCCACTGAATTATTTGAGACTCTTCTAGGAAATTCCTGAGTACCATCGGTTCCTAATAAAATTCATCTCTTTTATCAATGCCAGTTAATCCTACCCCACTAATTACTAATACAATGGAAAGAAACCCTGGTTGCACATTTCTAACGATCTCATCAATTTTTCAAATGGCTTTTAAACTGTGATTCCTCTGTGGTAGAGCTATGAAACCTCAGGAAGAAACCTCTCTGCTAACGTTTCCCCAGCTGTTAAATGACATAAGATTTCTACAGTTTTGATTTCTTGGGTGCTCTTCCAGTTCTGGAAAGTCCAGAGTATACTCCTTCACATGAAAAAATCAACTGCCTAAAATGGAAAATAAAACAAATTTATCTACAATAGAAATGTGGTTGATATTTTCTCTGATTTTCCTGTTTCAGTTCATGGTACAATAATTTTGAAACATCAATTTTTTATGTTCATTCTTTCCCCTTATTTTCTATTACCAGCAGAATTCATCACAGAATTCTAGATATTCCACTTTCCCTTGGTGTCTCTCTTATGTCCTTTCAAATCCATTCTCACAGCCTGAGACAGAAGCTCCCTCTTCAATTAGTGGAAAATAATTATAAGACACACTTTAGGATTTGGTATTATAAAATGAGTTTTGGTATTATAAAATTGAAATGTGTTTACTTTGAATAGACCCTCCATCTTTCCACGAATCACTTGGTCTGCTCATGGTATTAGTTGATACTTAATAGAGCAGATCAGGATTGGGTTTGAATAAGATGAGTCTCCCAAACAGATAAATAAGTTCTCTACATGTAACTGAATTCAGAATTGCAGGCTGGATTGATGAACTTAGAGTTAGCTGGTAGTAACAGGAAGCAATGGACTGAATTTCAAACAAGAAAGGTATTTCCCTGGATACACATTGATGTATCATGTAGGAAAGAAGTGCTAAAATGCTGTGTCTTCCCTTTCCCCACTAACAATGATTTTTACTGTGTGTCCATGTGGAAAGTAAGGGAGAAACTTCTACCACTTCCATTTCATGCTGTCTAATGAACAGGACCAAGATTTCAGTTTAGAACGACAACCTAGTTATCACTAGATATCCTATATTAAATTATCAATATTATGTTTGCTAAATTTTTCAAAGTTCCATATTTATTAGTACTGATACACAAAGTTGGAATGTTCCAATACAAATTAAGAACCAGTTTCACAGAAACACTTATGAATAAAATCAGTAGGACTTCAGTCAAGATGACAACATAGGTGAACACAGCTTACCTCCTCACACAACAATATTAAAATTACAACTAAATTATAGAACCACCATCATTCACACCCATCAGAAATTGAGTTGAATGGAAGTCTGACAACTATGAAATAAAAGAAACTACATCCATCCAGACTGGTAGGAGGGGCAGAGACATGGAACAGGCTGGTCCCACATCCACATGTAGTGGGTAACAATTCAGGGGGATATCTTGGGAGCAAGGAGTCCAAGCCCCACACCAGGCCCTCCAGCCCAGGGTTCCAGTGATAGAGAGATAAGTCCCCACAATTTCTATCTGCAAAAGCTAGTGGGGACTGAGTGGTGGAAGAAACTTCTCGAGTCCCAAGCAGTTCCTCTTAGTGAACACACTCATGGACTCACTCAGACTCACTCCCTCTGAGTTCCAACACCCGGGTAGCAACTTGAAAGGCATACCAGTGGCATAATGGGAGAAACTGAAGTGTCTGCCACCAAGACAAGAGTTGGGGGATAGCTTTCTCCCAGATAGAAAAGTGAGCAGAGCCACAGAGCTGACAGTCTCACCATATCTGAGACTCCATCAACCTGGCTAACACTGCTTGCCCCACCCTGGAGATCTCCTGAGACTCAGTCCCACCCAACTTATGGGGCCCACCTAAGCTTTTAATAAAAACTTTTCCATATGAGTGGCTGATCTTGGTTCTTGCTTCACAACTTCTTAAATTCTCTAAGACAAGCAACAGCTGACCTCAGTGAGGCCCCAGCCCCCTTAACTCTTGCTAAGTGGCCTCTAGGCACTGCACTAACAGCAGCCAGCCTATAGTCACAGTGTGGCTTCACCTTGGAATCTCCAAGCCTAGTATAAGTAGCAGCCATCTCAGACTGCTTTAAAGCACAGTGTGGCTATGGGTAAAAGACAGGTGGGGGCTGACCTTGGCCAGCACTACCCAGGAAACCCCAAGGCCAGTGTACCCAGTGGACAACCACAGAACATGCTGGGGTACCACAACCCTGCCCCCCCCACAGCTGATCCTCCACAGAGTATAGAGGTTGGTGGTAAGTGCTCACAGCCAGTCCTTGCTGCTGACTGGCCTGGGTAAATCCCTCCCATTGACCTGCCAACAGCATCCAAGGCTCACCTACAAGAGGAGGGTATACTCAACCCACATGAAGGGCACACCTCAGTACTCAGCTTGGGTGATGGGGGAGGCTGTACCACTGGACTCGACAGGACATCTACTACTATACGGCATACTACCAAGACAGGGATTCATAGCAGCTCTACCTAATACGCAGAAACAAACACAGGGAGGCAGCCAAAATGAGGAAACAAAGAATATGGCCCAACTGAAAAAACAGATAGAAGTTCAAGAAATAGTACTAAACAAAAGAGAGATAAGCAATTCATCAGATGCAGAGTTCAAAACACTATTAACAAAGATGCTCAAGATGCTTGATATCTCTAGCTATCAGAGAGATGCAAATTAAAACCACAATGAGATACCACTTTACACCAGTCAGAATGGCTATCATAAAAAAAGAAACAAACAACAAGTGCTGGAGAGGTTGTGGGGAAAAGGGGACCCTAGTTCACTGTTGGTGGGATTGCAGACTGGTACAACCACTATGGAAAACAGTATGGAATTTTCTAAGAAAACTAAAAATGAACATGCCTTTTGACCCAGCAATTCCACTATTAGGAGTATTTCCTAAGAACCCTGAAACACCAATCCAAAAAGACCTATGCACCCTGATGTTCATAGCAGCATAATTCACCATAGCCAAGAGTTGGAAGCAACCTAGATGCCCATGAGTAAATGACTGGATCAAAAAGCTATGGGTACACTTACACAATGGAATTCTATACTGCAGAAAGGAAGAAGGAGCTCCTACCTTTTACAACATCATGGATGGAACTGGAGTACATTATGTTGAGTGAAATAAGTCAGGCGGTGAAAGACAAATACCATATGACATCACCGTTAACAGGAATCTAAACAACAAAACAAACAAGCAAGCAAAATATGACCAATGACACTTAAATACGGAACAGGCTGACAGGGTCCAGAGGGGAGAGGGGAGAGAATCATAGGGGAAAAGGGGATGGACTCACATGAACAAGTATAAAGGACACATGGACAATAACTAAGGGTGGGGGGCGGAAATGGGAGGGAGGCAGGGAGCACGGGTCAGGGGGCGGGCAGGGTTGGGAATATAAGACAGAAAGATGTATTGAACAAGAATTAAATTAAAAAATTATTTTTAAAAAAGATGCTCAAAGAACTTTAGTGAGGACCTCAACAGCATAAAAAGGATCCAGTCAAAAATTAAGGATACATGAATCGAAATAAAAAACAATTTACAGGGAAACAACAGTAGAGTGAATGAAGCAGAGGATGAAATTAATGATTAGAAGATAAGGAAGAAAAACAAAACAATCTTAATAACAAGAAGAAAAAAAGAGTCCAAAAAATGAGAACGGTGTAGGTAGCCTCTAGGACAATTTCAAGAGTTCCAACATTTGCATAATAGGGGTTCCAGAAAGAAAAAAGAAAGAGCAAGAAACTGGAAATCTATTTGAAAAAAATAATGACAGAAAACTTCCCTAAGTTGGTGAAAGAAATAGACATGAAAGTCCAAGAAGCACAGAGAGTCCCAAAACAGATGAATGAAAAGAGACCCACTCCAAGACACATCATAATTAAAACACCAAAGCTTAAAGATAAAGAGACAATCCAAAAAGTAGGAAGAGAAAAGCACAGAGTTACCTACAGGGGAGTTCCCATAAAACTGTCAGCTGATTTCTCAAAATAAACTTTGCAAGCTAGAAGGGATTGGCAAGAAATATTCAAAGTCATGACAGGCAGGAACCTACAGCCAAGATTGTCCTACCTAGCAAATATATCATTTAGAATCCAAAGGCAGTTAAAGAGTTTCCCAGACAAGAAACAAACTAAAGGAGTCTATCATCGCCAAACCATTATCACATAAAACGTTAAGAAAAAGAAGAAGTACAAAACTATGAGCAAATAACATGGCAAATATAGCTGTCCAAAATTGAATCTAAACACCAAATTAAGCAAATGAGAACAGAGACAGAATCATGAGTACAGAGAGTGTTTTGATGGTTGCAGGATGGGACAGGAGTGTGGGGAGAATGGGTGAAAAGGTTAGTGGATTAAGAAGTACAAATAGGTAGTCACAGAATAGCCATGGGGATATAAAGTACAGTATAGGAAATGGAGTCAAAGAGTTTATATGCATGACCCATTGACATGAACAATGATAGGGGTTACCTGAGGAAGTTGGGGGTGCTGGGTGGAGGGGGCAAGGGGTAAAAATTGGGACAATTGTGATAGCATAATCCATAAATTACATTAAAAAATTTTTAAAAATTCTTTAAAAATTAAATAAACTTGTAGGTAACATTGAGTAAATATAATAAGAAGAAACACAACCAAACTTAAAGAAAGCGTATAATTTCTAATTACTACTGAAGTACCTCTATAGAAAACTGGTAACAATACAAATCTTGCCAGATGTGGGAAAGGTCTGAGATTCACCTCATGTAAGGCCAAAGTATACATACAGAATAATAACTTAGATATAATATTCTTAGCAATATTTCTAAGGAGAATTTTGGCATTCAGACCAGAATGGTAAAGATAAATATAGAACAAGCAACATCATTTCTTTAAGAAAAGGAAGTTGACATAAGCAAACATGATCTGATGCTCCTCAAATTACTGAACTTCCACCAAACTATGATTTGGGGCAGAGTTCTGGCTCTATAAAAAACTTAAAAAATTACATGAAGGTAAATCAAAGCACTAAATTCATTCTGAGAACATAAAAAGTAAAGACAGTAATAACAACAACTACCATTTATTTAATGCTCACTATGCTTCAAGCATTTCACTAAGTACCTCACATATAGTACCTCATTTAATTCTCTCAACAACCCAACGAAACCATTACTCTGTCTAGTTTATAGAAGAGGAAAAAAATGAGGTGTGAGAGGTCAAACGACTTTTCAACATCATCCTTATTCAACAGAAAAGGTGGAACTGAAACAGAGCTCTGCTGATATCACAGTAAGTCTTCTTAGGCACTATACCATGTGGCTCTCTCATCATACAGTAAGTACTTGACCTCAGGATTTCCTGTCCAAAGAGACTGAAAGTGATTTACTCATTGACCTCTGAGAAGACAAAAGAAAGACCAATATTCCTGCTTATCCAGAAATGAGTTTAAAAGCTCTGATGTTTTTATAATGTACTCAATTTTTATAAAACAGTAACAAATGACAAAAAAACAGATATCCTGGATTTATTTGGAAGAAAATAAATGAGCTATATCAGGTACATCAATGGAAAGAGGATATTCGATTAAAACTCCTAGAAATGCAGGTCAATACAACAAATCACATGGAGTCTCAGATGACAGCACTGAGGTAAGAAACAAGGGACACTTCCTGCTGGTCAGATGGCCCACCCCCATCTGAAACTCAATGTACAAGAACTCTGAATTCACCATTTCTACACAAGCAAACCTTCAATTCCAATAGAACAAACACTTTCCCCGTCACTATAATCAGTACTTCAAGCTATCACTGAACACTATTCCATCCGGGAAGCTGACACATCATCTTGCCTAGTCCACAACCAGTGCATTTATGCATGTTTCCTCCTTTTTATCTGCATGCCCTTCCTTAGTCCAAGTCTTCAATAACATGTTCTATCAACAGATTTTTACCTTCTCTGCCTCTTATTTCCTTTTCATAAATATTCTGTTAATATCAAATTCCCCATTTCATAACCCAGTAGTGATTCCCAAGTGACTATAAGCTAAAGTCCAAATTCTTCAGCCATAATTTTTATCTCTAATCTTACCACCTCTTCACCCAATGGAGTCAAAGGTAATTAATCCCTTCTAAGCCTGATGATTACTTTGGCCACAAATCCGGTTGTAACTACTCTCTCTCTCTCCATAATGTACCCTGGCACCCACTCTCCACCACCCCATTTCCCTCAGAGAAGAAATAACATGGCATTAATAGAAGCAGCAATATTGGAGCCAGAAGTTTGGGTTACTACACGATTTCAGGCAAGCTTAACCTTCTGAACCTCAGTATTCTCACTTGAAAATGAGGATGACAGTACCAGCTTGCAGAGGTTTCGTAAAGATTTGAATAGACATAAAGTGTTGCCCGGAAAAGGCACTTGAAAAGTGATTGCCATTATTATTATGCCAGAAGCTTATTCAGTCTTTATACCCAGCTCACATGTCATAAAAAGCACTTTTCCCCACTGCATCACACAGCCACCTGAGTATGCCGCTCATTTCTAGAAAGCTTGTGGAATTGAGGGACGCCCTTTACCTACCATAAAAATAGCAACTTTTAATAAATGTTGGTGAACCAAGACATAAATAGAACTGTAAAAAATTAAATTACTGTAATGTATATTTTATTTGCACTTAGTTACTTTGAAGAATATTTTTAAGGAATTTCCTAGGAAATAAAGTTTTTTTTTTTTTAATCTGGAGTTTCTTGAGAGAGTAAGCCATTCTGGGTACGAGATTGTTCTAGGAGCTTACTGCTAATGAACATTCCAAGTTCTTTATTTTTCTTAATAGAAAACTTTTTAAAACACATCCCAGCATTCTTCAGAAGAATGGAGAATGACTAAAATAACTTCTGTGCTGCTACTATAAAAGAAGAATTCATATAGTTGCTGATGAACTTAAGAGCACTGCTTTTGGTGGTTTGGCTGTTACTGCCTAAGTAGACGACAGCGGAACTCCGACTGTTGCAATCGGGCACTAAGAGAGACGATAATTTCACCTCCCCACTCTCCATTCCACACTTGCAGCATCACAGGAACGAGCATGGGTAACAGCGCCAGGCAGAGGTGAACAGCAAGCTGCACCCGTGGTGTTCCCTCGCATGCACCCAAACTGCCAATGGCGCCTTTTGCCTGCTGTTATGTGGGCTGACAGGATATAAGACAGTCCCTAAATTCATTTGAATTAATTAGTGGCAGACTTTGTAACTTAAGGTGTTTTATAAAATACTTAGGTTTTCAGAATTTTGTTGTTCCTTTCTTTTGAGGTTGGAGTCACACTGAATGGGTGAGTGTGTCAAAGAGCCTGTCAACAAGTAACCAATATGGTGATGATGAGAGTATTAACAAGGCCACTGACATTTACTGAGCTCTTATTAGGTTATAGGCACTGAGCTCAGTCAGTGTATTATAATAATTATCTCGGTCTTCATAATAAAGCTATGAGGTAGTGCTATTTCAATTTCCATTTCTCAGATGAAAAACTGTAGCTCTGAGGGGTTCAGGGATTTGATCTGCGGTGAACAGTTATACTCAGTGGTACAAGCCAAACTAGAATCCCCACGTCATACTGCTGACTCCCATCTTTTATTCAGCACTCCCCAAAAAGGAATGATTTGACGAAGTGATTTTTAGAAAGATAACAAAGCTTTGACCCTTTAAATATCGAAATTATTTATTTGAAATCTTTCTAACATACATGGTTGCAGAGCCTTCATGGAACGGACAGAGAATGTAACCTGATTTGTTCTCGCCTTGGGGACACTACACTGAAGATCATTCACTGCACTGCGGGGAGCTTGTGATGGCCTCGGAGTCTGAGAAGGGGAAGAGAACCTAAGTGGACTTTGTGCTGAATTTGCCTCCCCTGTGGTTTTACTTTGTCAGATAACACTCATACCCATTTTGTAGAAAGCCTTCTTCTCTCTTACTATCTCTGGGTTGATGATATAGTAGTCCCTTACTGAGCATGTTCTGATTTTGTTATTTCTCTTCCCTTCTGTTCTTACCTCTCGATTTCTTAGGACAGAACTACAAGGGTATTTTAAAAAGCATACTGAATCTTTGGTGTAAAATCAAGCCAAATATTCTCTATATTTGAAGAAAACAAGGGTAAGTCATGCTACTATAAAGGAATAGTCTGTAGTTGCTGATGAACTAAGAGCACTGATTTTGGTGGTTTGGTTGTTACTGTCTAAGTAGAGGACAGCAGAACTCTGACTGCTGTAATTAGGCATTAATATGGATGATAATTTCATTAAAAGTAAATTTTGAGTAAGCACAAGTTTGTTTTATGCAACTTCAGATAAAGAAAGGGATCATATATACGTATATATACGCTGAACCCTTCTCTTAACCTGGGTAGTAACAGCAAGACGGTTACAACACAGCGCAGCATGAAAGAGTTGCATTGGATATAAAGGCAGTTTCTCCACAATAAGTGGTGTGCGACATTGGAATGATTTACCAAAAGATTTTTTTAGTACCGAGTCCACTAAATAAATTTTTAAATGACATTGAAAGGAAACACAATTTCTTGCACTCATTTTGAAGAGCCAAAATAATTATTAGCAAACATGGGTATGTTTAAATTTGTAAAAGTAAACTAAAACTTTTCTTTTATTTCAGGCCTAGATTAATATTCAAGAAGACAGTAGCCACTTTACTATTTCATAAAACATAGGAAGCGCTTTTACTGATATGTCTAACACTAACACATTCTCTAGATATCTGAAAAATATGACCACATGTGGTAAGTAGATTAAGGTCTTTTCTGGCAACCCCACCCCCAAGTGCAGAACTTGATGATGAAGAAAAAAAAAAGTTTTCAGTGGGGAGCCACGGGGGCTGCCTTCTGTCCTATCAATCCAGAACTTCTCAAATTACAGATCTGCTGTTGTTTTCTGACACATCTGCTCTGCAATGTAAAATAGTGTTTTCTTTAATAAGAATTCTTCAAAAAGCCCTTAGGCTGCTCGTCTTTGTTTGCACAGCCTGAGAGTTTTCATTTAAAGTTTTCACACTGTTTTTAAAATTCTCCATTTTTGTTTCTAAAATAGTTAGGCAAAGTCCATAAACCTATGTTTTGGCTTCACATTTTAGCTACATGGAAAAGGTGGAGAGAAATGTGCAGAGAAATTCCCAAGACTTCAATAAATGAGATTATTCATAGTGACCAATGCTGTTTGCCTCCTTCCTTTGTTGTCGAAAACAAAAGAAAAAGGGAAGCAGAGATTTTTAAAAAATATATAACCACACTTCCTGGGATGCATAATCTGCTATGAAATGAGGAAACTCGCAGGTAAAACCCAGTCCTGTTTACTCTGCAGCACCTCCGACAATCCAACATTGCGGAATGTAGGGGTAGTGAAATGACCTCAGAAACACGAAACTCTTCCCTAATGGCCACAGCAAGGTTAGTCCTTATGTTCTTGATGGTGACTAAAGTGGAACTGAAACCCAGTTACCATACAAATCTCACTCTAAAGTGTGTGTGCTTCAATTTCTTCACAGTCCAAACTTAAACTCCTGATGATAGGGCATCCACATACCTCTTATTTAAAAAAATAATAAATGGACAATTGTTTAAGGACTGCTCCACTGGAAACACATACATTTGATCTTTTTTACATCAATCATGCATAAATATATGAAAAAATGTAAACTCTTTTTTCATAGTATAATGGGACTCAGAGGCATCAAATGACAAATGTATACGTGTATTGAGCCACAACAGCCTGGGCGTTTACCTCTCATCGCCTTTTAGACAACTAAATGTTATTTGAAGCAGACAACATCCATTCTGAAATTCTCTACTCATGCCTCTCGGATGAAATTCTTTTAGAAAACATGATCTTTTTCAAGGCTACAGTAATTCACTGTATTTCTATACTCTTATGTGGTCCAACTTGTTGGGAGTGGGAAAACTGCAGTTATATGGAAATCGTGGCTGTTTCCTCTGTACCAGATCCTGTCGGGGAGACAGATGGAGGAAGCGTGGGGCTCTGCACGTGCAGGCTGCTCCAACCTTAGCACCAAATGTGATGGGCTGGCCTTGCCTGTAAGACAGGTGTCATTCTAAAGCTCACTTGTAAGAGAAGAGAGTTGGGATAAATGAGAGACAACTAGCAATAGGAAAGAGATGTTCTTCTTATACACATAAGTCTGATCCTACCGGTATCCTCTTTTATCAAAATTTCAACCTTTTAAAAGTCTGCTGTCTAAAGCCTTGAGTCCTTTCCTTTTTTTATAACATTACCATGACATGTTCCCTTTCAATCAATGCGTCTGTCAATTCTCTTTATGGTTAGTGTCAAGTACCAGGGACAAGATGACCAGAACCCTTCTCTGACGGACAAGGTATAGAAATGCTGCTAAGAATCTGGGTTCTAAAATAGGATTAAAAAGTGTTTGATTTCTAGTTCTAACTTTACTATCTGTATGAATGTAGGTACAAAGTTACTTACTTTCTCTATGGCTAAGCCTCTTGAACGAGAAATAAAAAATAACTTTTAGAACTGTTGGAAAATTAAAATGCTAAAATATGTATAATATGCTTAACACAAGGCAGGACTAAAATAAGAATCAGTAAGGTTAGCTGTTATGGTTAGCTCTACCTTCTAAAGACAACATTGTCAGAAAGCAAGCTGCAAATTTGTTAGATGTTCTGATTTCACTGAGACTTGTACAAGGTCGGGATAGGTAATAGTCCCTAGTTCTAGGGTAGGCTGCAGTATTACTTCCTTTTCCCTCTTCACCACGTATCCATCAGCACCACGGAGTTCTGTGTGAAATATGCCTTTCTGAAATGCAGAGTAAAACACACTTCATTTCAGTCTAACCCATATCTTTTAACACAGAATGGATCTCCTTTGCAATATGTCTGTTATTATTCTCATCCCACCAAGTTTTGGGGTCATATGTATCTTCTGATAAGCTACAGGCGGAATATTTCCAGTCTTTTAAAATTCATTTGTTGAGATCCTAACCCTCAAGGTAGCAATATTAGGAGGCTGGGCCTTTGGGAGGTGATTATTAGGTCATGAGGGTGGAGCTGTCATGCATGGAATTAGAGCCCTTATAAAAGAGGCCCCAGAGAGCTCCCTAGCTCTTTCCATTATGTGAAAACACAATGAGAAGACAGCCATTTATGACTCAGGAAGCAGGCCTTCACCAGAAACCAAGTCTGTGGGAGCCTTGATCTTGGACTTCTAGCCTGCAGAACTAGGAAAAATAAATATCTGTTCTTTATTAGCCACCCAGTCTATGGTATTCTTTTACAGCCGCCCAAACAGGCTAGGACATGGTATTAATATGGCGAAATCTGTTCTGTGGACCACTGGGTCATCCCTCTGGCAGGTCTGGATGTCCTCAGGGCCGAGGAAGCTCGCGCACATAACACCAGCAGCAAAGAAAAGTTTGATCCCTGAAGCAGCTCCAATCAGAAGGAACTAAAAAGATGGCTTATTGAAACGAACCCTGTCACCTAAGATTACAGACGGTGCACTTCTGAAAAAAGGGACTAGATGTTCTTTCTCGGCCAAATATATGGCTCATGTACGCCCTACAGTAGGGCATGATGTTTACCTTCACTTAGAATTTCTGCCAAAAGCGGCTTGTGCATTTCCTTACATTTTTAAACAGAATTTACTGGCTACTGTGCACTCTCTTAATAAAACCACAATTATCCTTTTGATGTACAAGCTATATGATCATGGAAAACGGTCTGCAGGTTCTTCAATGTCAGAGTTGCCTGCCCTGCCACAGAATGGCTCCAGGCTGCTAGGCTTTTTCACTTCTCATATATTTTTTAATAGTTGATCTCTCCCATCCCTTGTTGTCAAGCTGTCAGTCAGCTGTCACTTTATACTGCTGTCAGGGAGCCTGCCTTTACTGCACCCCCAACTTGATGGTGCTAATCTGCTGTCAGCTGAAAAATCAGATAATCAAGACATCTGAAATTGCATTTACAGTAAGTGGTGTGCTGGGCACTGGGTGGGGATTTTGAGATTTGAGTTCTAGTTCTTGCTCTGTTTTTACCAGCAGACACTGAACTTCTCTGGGCCTCGGGGCCTTCGTCCATAAAGTGTGTGTGTGTGTGTGTAAAACAGAGATATACAAAGAGAAAGAGATCTCATCTGGACTTGAATCCCAAGTTTCTCTGGGTACCAGAAAGAACATATGAAACGTTTCTGTGAGTTAACAGAATGCAGGGTGGGGTACCTCTGGCACTTTACCTGAAAAATTCAAGGATACAGTTTAGTCACCACTTTATTTCTCCTCACTCCTCTGATTTCACTACTGACCATTTCCTTAAAATACTCTTCCCTTGGTTCCTTCCACAAGATAATTCTCATTGTGGACCTTCTGACTGCTTTGTCTTTTTTTCTCATTTCAATCCTCAGCTCTTCCTCTAGTAACCCCTTAAGTATTAAGAGTACCAAAGGCCAGTCCAAATTTAAAGGGCAGAGTAACGATAAGAACCCAGCAACAAGTCTGAGAAGCAGCGATCTCTGTGTCCTAGAAGCTAAACGAAGAGTAGGACAGTGTGTCCATTGCTGCTGATGTCACATAAAATGAGGACTGAGAACTGACCACAGGATGCAAAAGCAGGGAAGTCATACCAGACCTTCACAAAAATGGTTTCAGAGAAGAAACTCTAGGAGAGAACAGTAGGAATAAAACTAGAAACAACAAATATATGCAACCCTGTCAAGAAGTTTTGCTCTTAAGAGAAAGAAATAAATGAGGCAGTAGCAGAAGGAAAAAGTGGAAGGAAGAGAGCATTTTTAAAAAAGACATAAAAATAGCATTGTTTGTATGCTAATAGGAATGATCCAGAAGAAAGGAAAGCTGATGATGCAGAATGAAGAAGAAAAACTCGCTGGAATGATAGTCCTTAGGTATGGGAGACGGGTAGGCTCTGGTAAAGAAGGGGAGACAAGGAAGGGCCTCAGGCAGAAGCAAGGTCACGTCATTGTGGTAACGGGCGTGAGGATGGACTCTGTGCACCCAGGAGCTCATAACTGCATCGAGGTGATGCTGGCAGAGCACAGCAATTCTCATCGGACTACTCCTATTTTCTGTCATGGTCTGAAAACGGAGATAGAAGATTTAGTATTACAGGTTTATAAAGAAAGGAAAATGTATGATTACTTATTTAAAAGAGGGGAAATGTGGTATGCTTGCCAGGCAGATCAAAGATTCCATCTGAATTTAGGAGTCATGAATTTAGAATAGACTAGTAAGTATGGCTGGATGTCTTCATCTCATCAAATACAGAGAAAAAGGTGCAACAGATTTGAGAGTATATGCAAGAGAGTATTAGAATAGAATATGGAAATTAAGCTGGAGAAAGGAGGAGGAAAATTAGAGCAAGATAAGAATAAAAGTAAGGAGTTGGCTTCTCTCCCTTCTCATTTCTCTAAAAATAAATATATAAAGTTGCTTTTTTTTTTCAAGTAAGGAGTTGGCTCAATCAATGGATGGCAGGTTCTGGTAAGGTCAAAAGTCTGAGTCAAAGTGATAAAGAAAATTAATTAATTAAACTCTTTATTGACATTCGGATGCTCCTTTGGCAGAGTACTTCTCTCTCTCTGCTTTTAGTTCCTCATTTCCATGTGTGATTAATAAAAAGAGGAGAAGGAGACTGTCCCTCATATTCAGGTGGCAATAAAGATGTTAGGTTATAAAACAATGGTGTGGGCATATTAATAAAATGAATTCTTCTTTATTGGGCACCTACTGTATGTCAGGCACTGTGCGAGGCATTTGACATTCATTAATTCATTTAGTCACTAAATCACACCTTTGTGACAATAAGGTAGAAATAATCACAACATTAAAGAACCCAGGCTCAGAGTCACTACACTCAACATAGGTCACAGGGCTACTAAGGTGGTCAAGATCAAATGCATGTATGTGCGACCACAGTGTTCAGGGGACTTCTCATTCCAAAATGTTTAATGCATACAATGAAATACTTTGAAGTGAATATTCTTTCTTTATACTGTTGTTCTGGTCTTTGAGAATGAAGTAGTGTTGGGGTGGGGGGTGAGGAGTACATCAGATAACAGCAGGTGCCACAAGCCAAATATTAAATTCCTCTGTGACAGGCACACGCTGAGTTTTAACAGTCATCGATGTTATAAAGCCTCATATATTTCGCTGAAATATAGTTGTTACCCTCCCTGATTAATTAATATCCATTATCACATATTATTATAGTACATTGTATTAATAATTTAATTGTATGTTCTGCTTTGTTCTTACTTAAATCCATTTTTGCCATAACCAAATAATAACTGAATAGGGAGAAAGATAGAAACATTCAAAAATTGTCTTTTTCTAAAATCACCTTGGTTATTTTGCCTTTGGAATTACTAAGTATTTTTCAACATCTCAACAAAATAATACTCTTTTAAGACTGCAGGCATTAGAATGATTGTCATTCATGCAAATAATCACTTACTTACACTATGTGAGTTTGGGTTGGATAAAGCAAATTACCATTTGAAAATAATTCAAATAACACTCTGGGCTAAGACCTTGCTTATGAATGTTATCTTGGCCACAATATTTCTTAACCTTCTTCCATTTAGCTAGATGTATTAATGGTAATACAGTGCAAATTAATAAACTATTCAATTGCCATAGGTGTATTAAGCATATGATAATGGAGGAATATATGATATGCAAATAAATTTAAGCCATTATTTATGTGGAATTCTATAGCAATAATAATTAAGATGTGGTATAACCACCTATTCACCTTAAAGATGTACATTTTGACTATATGTTACATGAAAAACTTAAAAACATCTCAAAAATAAGGTTCATATTTTAAAAATATGACCTGAAGTATAAGCTGTGTTTGAGCTAATCATGATCTAAATACAGATATATTTTTAAAAAGTTGCAATTCTCTCATCATACATAAGAAAGCTGTATTTATATAAATATGTATTATATGTACTTGCACATATAAATATATACCTGAAAATCAATGATCCTAGTTTCACTTACCTTGACAGTATTCCAAACTGTAAATAAAACATGAAATGATCTGACAAGTGACCTATAGTGACAGAAAGCTTGGACAGTAACAGAAAACTCCCAGGGTTTAAAGTTTAATACAGTCTGTGACAACCAGCTGTGTGCCTGCAAGACAGTCTCTGCCTCTCTCAGCCCGTTTTCTGAACTCCATAAACTAAGGATGGAGCAAGGTGTTCTAATGTAAATGTTATAACTCACTAATTTGACTTTGTATCAGGCAGATTTTTCTTCCATTAAATATTAAATAAAACAGCATGCTAGGGATGGATGAAGACAAGTGTCTCCACAGCAAACCTGGGCGGACTCGGTAAGCTGAGAACACCGAGAGTACTGCTAACCTCCTGCACAGCACGTATGGACATTAAATTGTTTCCTGCCTTCATTTCAAGGAGAGAGGAAGAAACAGTCGTCCCTGAACTCTTTTTAAGGACACAGTCAGTTACAAACCAGCAGCATCCCCAGCTAGTGTGAGTCCCACTGAAGCAAACTTACTATTCACAAGGGAGAAATATTTCTTGGTGGTAGTAAAAACGATTTTGCTAGGCTTAATCAAAAGTGAAAGGAATTCTAGAATGTTCCCTTTGAGCCACAGCATTCGTTGCTAATTCAGGGTGGGCCCAGCAGCAAGGGTAATAAAAAATGTCCTCAGTAACTGAGAAAGAGAAATGGCAATTAAGTGCATTTGTGACTTTACATAGAATACCCAACTCTTTATTAAGATAATAAAAATAATTTTCAAAAAGGGAAGAAGGAAAAAAGTAGAAGAAAATAGCATGGAAAATGAAAGTAATACAAGCAGTGAAGTAGAACATTGATTTACTTAGAACAAATACTATTACGCATACAAACCAATGGGCAGAAGCTGATTGCAAAGGCTGAGAAATATGTGTGGCAATGACTTCTTTAACAAAACAAAAAATTAAAAAAAAACACTAAGTGTTAAAAGCCAAAACAGCTTTTTTTTGGCAAACAAATATATAGGAGAAAATAAAGGAAGAACTCAGTATCAGAAGTAACCATTCAGTGATAGGTGGGACAAACGATTATTTAAAATCTTTACAAATCACAGCATGGTGAAAATAGAACTCAATTCTCTAATTAACCATACTTATGCTGAGAAGTTAAAATTGGCAAGAAGAACACCGATTCCTATACGTTTGGGAAATAATTTGACACAATATTGAAAAGAAAGTCAAACATACTGACCTGCTCACATCGGGAAACCTGATGGGAAAGTAAATAACTTGGCACTTGGGTCTGATGATGCTTTCCAGATCCTTGGGTCTGTGATCAGGAATCAGCCTCATAAATCTTCCAATAGAAGTGAGAAATGACTGCATATTAAAAATCGAGTTGAATACCACTACATCAGCTACCAGGCTGTAAAGGGAAAGGATAAATACACATCATGAGCCCACATTCAGTTACAAGAGCAAGACCTTGATATTAATCAGAGTTTACACTGCACCTTGGGTTTGCAAAAACCTCTTCACTTCCATAAGTATTTATCAAAATGCCTCTAATGGCTAAGTTAGTTTTATTAGTATTATATCATAGGAAACTAGATTGTTGGCATCAGGAAGGAAAAGCAGGAGAGGAATTAAATGATACAATACAATCCTATGAGGCTTCAAACCCAAGTATATTTTTCCACAATGTCAGGAACTGCCTATATTATCAACAACAAAAGCACACTAAGACCCTTTTCTTTGTGGCCCAACTACCCGTGCTGGGTTTCTATGTCAGTGATGTATACTATTTTATACCATACCACTGAGAACAGAATTTTGCCCTATTTTTCACTACCTGCAAAGATACTAATTTAGATAAAGCTATTTCATACTAAAGCATACCTTCAAAATATGTGGTTAAAAAGTCTTTAGTGTTTTAACCCCTGCTTCAAGAAACTTGGTTTTATAAAGCCCTGGCCCTATACAGGAGGGATTAAATGGGGTCTCTGCAAGTAACTTAATTCACTGGGATATTTGGAACTGCCAGAGAAGCAGGAGAAACCAGTGGAAATGATTACATAAAGGAATGCATTATAGAGAACTACAACATCATGGACTTTAATAATTAAACAAAATAAATATAATAATGGCTGTTACTTTAGATTAAAAGATTGTGTTCCTCCCCACAATATTTTTGAAATAAAAGCAATCTAAAATACATAGTTTTAAGGTAATGTGAAAACAAAGTTTATGTGTCATAAACACATCAGCAGTTTTCAGAATTGCCTATACGACATTTTCTCAGAAACCAATGAACACAAATGAGAACTATGGGTGGGAGCTGGATAAAACTTTAAATATAGGGTGGGGCAAAAGTAGGTCTACAATTGTGAGTACACAAACTACATTTTATATTCTTATATTATCATTTATTAGTTATTGTACTATTTTCCATATGAAAAACTGTAAACTTACTTTTGCCCACCCTGTATGTAGTATAAATATCAGCATATTCCCGTTATGAGTCAAAAAAGTGATTTAAAATAAATCATTGTTTTAATTTTTTCATTTTTCTCCACTCCCCCCCCACCCCAGCCATCCCTACCTTCCACCCTCGATCCAACCCACTTTAATTTTTTAAAATGGCCTTCTTTGCGTTCAGCAAGCAATTTTCCACCACTGTGATACAATAATTTTTATTCTTAAAGAAACAGAGCTTTATTTTCTATATACTTTGCTTGTATTTGCTAAATTCTTACCTAATTTCGGAATATTATAACAAAATGAGGATAGGAAAGAACTTCTGCAATCTCAAAAGTACTTCATGATCAGATTCTCAGAAATGTTTGTAATTAGCCAAGATCTAGAAATAGTGCAGAATGTTTCAAACATGCAAGGCTGACTATACAGTCAAGGGCGCTGACCTCCTTTCCCTTAGATTGTCAAATGGAAAAATGACAATAGCCAATACAACAATAGCTGTCCAGTGTCAATGAATCAAAATTATACCTATTTTTGTCAGATCGGTAAAAAATATGATGTATTTGTTGGTGTGCCAGAGAATTCTAGCAATTACTGTATGTATGCCATGAGATGAGAAAGGCTGAAAATCGCCGCTTTAAGCAATGATTCAGTTTCATTGTCACTGGATCTCAATAAAATGAATATAAACGCTTTGATAAGAAAGAATACAGGATCCAATAAAATTTTATTCCGCCTTAGAAATAACTGGTAGGTCAAGAAAAGTAAAAGAAGATATGTAAGTCCATACACTGCAAAACACGAATGAATAAGCAGAGCTTACAGAACAGGAATATATACCATTTAACAAACCCTCAGTTCAGTTTAATTCACATTTACTCAGACAGCTTAAGTTCCCCTTATTAGTACACAGCGGAATGAAAAAACAACAAAAAGAATGTTGACCTGCCACCCCTATGCCTCCCCCACAAAACTGCTTTTCCATGTATTTATTTTTAGTTGTGACCCAGTGCCAATTTGGGGGTAGGGGTGATTACAACACGGATAATACAAAAGCATGTCACAGAAGTGCTGACCCACCAAGCAATAAGGAAGCCAATGTAAGAATACACCAGGAGTTGAAGGATGTTTTACAGCCAGTCTGTTTTCACCATGTGTCACATACTGTAATAGCGACCCACAGGTCATAAGATATAGTTATGACATGTGTTCATAAGTCAAGGGGTTAGTGAAACCTCTATTTAAGGTGAGTGCTTCTGTCAGTCATCTCTAAAGTCCTTAACTGCCACATGGTCAAGAGAGAAACCTGCCAGTGCCAACAAAAGCAGAAGTCAGCAAGAAATCTAAAGACACACTCGAGGAAGCAGGAGTCATACTTTTCGAAGTGAATCTGGGCAGGACTGTTTTCTGACACTCTTATGTTTCCCCTGAACCACTGCGAAGCACTTTTTTTTTCTCGTCAAGAAGCCAACCAATGATCAAGTCCACGTCTTGCGGCTGCGAACTTGTCCAAACTCTCAAGAGTGTACTCTCTTGGGGAGAGCAATGCTGAAAAATCAAGTGTGAGTTTTTATAGTCTCATTCCCTACGAGCAAAAACAATCTTTTATGAAAGAGCGAGATGAGGGGGAGTAAGCAGAATGTTTTTCAAATATCTGCATGCAACCCAACTACTTACATTTCTTAAAAACCCAGTCTACGCTAAATTAAAGATCCAAGACAGTTTACAGAAATACTCTTTCTCACGCATTTCCTCCCTCATATGAGTGAGTGTAACTTCCATTAACTTTAAAGCCACCCATAAAGGGAAAAATAGGCTTAATTTTTTCCCCCAGTTATTTCTCAAGGGTAATAAACACACACTATCTGAGGAAAAGAATGATGCTAATTCAAGAAATCAAAAGAATATTACAAATGTTTTCCATATTGATAAAGCACAAAATGATTTTATTTTTGTTTTTAAAACATATTTCCCTTCTCTGTTTCAATATAAAATAAAGGATTTTAATTTTATTATGAAATTTTAAAATGGTTGCTTTTTTATGAGACATTCGATGTGGAGCAGTGCCACTCTATTTTGATAGCACTGCTACTTCACAATTGAAGCAGCTTGTAAAAATGATTGCAGGAAAACATTTACAAAATGCTCAAAACACAGAAGTATTACCATTTAGCTGCTTTTCTATGTCAACAAAACTTGGAATATACTTGCAAGAGTTGGGAGTCTTTTTAAACACATCATCAATCTCAACTGCTAATAACCATTAAAAAAGGTGAGTACCATTCCCAGGTTTCAGCACCAAAAAAAAAAGTGAGTAAAAAGTTCTCAGCCTCAGCCAAACTTAGTGCATTTGCTTATTGCAGCGATGTGAATAGGATCCAACAGCAAGGCCCTTTCGGGGTTGTTATTAACTTCTTTCATTAAGTAAGCTTCAGGAGATGGACTTTGTTGAAGTAACAATAGAGAAGGACCATCACCTTTGAAATGTCATGGTATTTTAAGGCTGTGCAATTTCGGAAGACTCAATGAGGGGAAAAAAAACCAATAACTACCTAAAGATTCATTTTCTATAGTTTTCTCTCACAAACAATAAAAAGAACAAAAAACCCTTGCTCCATTATGCCTTATTTTGTGTTTATCCCTCTGAAAATTTCTATTTTGATTTTAGCTGGATGCATTGAAAGGGGCTGGCAAATAAGCGCAGACTCACTGCCCTTTTCTAAAAGTACGCCTTCAACAACTGAGGAGAGAATCAAGGAGCAAGGAGGTCCCTGCGACCCTTGGATTCTACTCCGAATGTTGCAGAAAATAGTTAATTAGTTTAACATATAACTACATTGTTACATATATGCATTCTATAAGAGGATTAGCTGTGATGTTATACATATAATCAGAGGCACAAGTAATTATTACCATGGAAGGTATGTTTATACATTTGTACCTACTTTAAGGTGTTTTAAAATAAGTGTACAATAGGTCTCCAGATTTAAAAGCTAACCACCTATAAAGAAAAAGGTAGCGAAGGACTTAATATAATGATACCACTGATACCTACCATGAGAGAATTTGGTTGTATCCATATTGGAAATCCCTCTCCTGACATTTCTTGACAGGATATACCAATTGGTTCTCGTGGAAGTACAGAATCTTTTTCAATTTCCCAAGGTCAGGCCGAAGGGCAATCAGTTCAGTCAGGTTAAGCACTGAGCTTGCAAAGAGGATCCTAGGAAATAAGGAAATTGGGGTTTACTGTCCCAAGCACGCTTCAAGGGGGTTGTCCTTTGCCCTTTTTTGCTCTCCCCTGATCCTACCCCCAGAAAAACATGTCCCCTATAGGGGCACATCAATAGTTCAGAATTAATACCATGTAACAGCATTCTAAGTTTTGATCTCTGAAAAAGCAGCTGCTAAGAACTATAAAAGCTCTGAATCTTATTGGTCTTCTCAGCTCAGTTACTGAGATGCAAAAAAAAAAAATGCTGGATGGATTTTATTGAAAAAGGCAAGAAAAGCTCTATCTGAAGGACAAATGGAACAAAGATAAGGCTGACTAGGGAATACTTTGCTTGCCAGTTTCATTACACTTTACTTCTTTATGCAACCAACTACTGAAATTCAATATACAAGCAGGAATGGCACATGCTGATGTTATGACACAAACCCTTTTGATTTATGCACTAGACATCTAGTGTGGTCTTTTTCTCTTGGAATGTTTTCTCACCATGTCCCAGTCCCTCTGTTTTTAAATATTCTGCAATATTTCTGTTTTTTTCCTAATGTTTTCTTTTCCTCCACTACTGGACTGCTAATGGCACCAGATACACAATCTGTAAAACCCCTTATATAAAATGTAAATGTTTAAAAAATGAAGACTGTTTTTCTTTGGGGAGGGGAAGGAAACTGGAAGCCCACCTTATCTATGTTCACAAATGAAAGCACCTACTACCTCATTTATTCCACAATCATTTACTAAATTCCTACTATGTGCCAGGGTCTAGCCAGGAAAAAGAGAAAAGATGAACAAGACCACCGACGAAGATGAATACTGCCAGCCTTGGCTGGTGTAGCTCAGTGGATTGAGCATAGGCCTGTGAAGCAAGGGGTCCCTGGTTCGATTCCTAGTCAGGGCACATGCCTGGATTGCAGGCCAAGTCCCCAGTAGGGGATGCCTGGGAGGCAACCACACACTGATGTTTCTCTCCCACTTTCTCCTTCCCTTCCCCTCTGTCTAAAAATAAATAAAGAAAATATTTTTAAAAAAGATTAATACTGCCAATGACATCGACATACGCAGAGTATTAAACAAACAGAAAGTAGTAATAATGGTCTGAACCAACCCGGAAATGTTTCATTAATGAGGTCTCTACCACGTATGGGCACAAAGCAGGTAAAAATTACCGGTACATTTAGATGTCACAATTTTGATGGAATGCCTTTATAACATAATGCAGCATCATTTGACCCTTACAGCTCTGGTCCCATTTAGAAAACGAGGTTCAAGAAGGGTTCGAGTTTTCCAGCATCACACTGGTAGAAAGTAGCAAAGCAGGGACTCCTGGCCTTCTAAGCCAGATGTCCTTTCCATTACACCATGGACATGAATTGGTCATGGATGACTTACGTTGCAAATGCACTTTTTTCTGTACTTAATAAATACAAAGTATCATCCTTGTTATTACCATGATTACAACTACTGTCAATTCTCCCTCGCTGACAAGCTGAATGGCTAACTTCAGGTGTTTATATGATCTACAGTACTAGCCTTTCACATGAGAAGAATGATTACATAATAAATGCATATATCATAAATAGGAACTCAAGTGTCTTTCTTCATGGGCTAAAAATGGCACACATGATCGAAAAGCAGCGATCTCTTCTTTTAGACCCACAACTGCTATATTCATGTCATGGTTTGTTGCTTTACAGTTAAAAAAAATCTTACTAAGGAGATGCACTATTGTTTCGATTGTGTTTGTATGTCCAACTAAAGCAAATAGAAAAACTACGATCAGAAAATGCCCTATTTTAACCAAGAATATCCTCAGTACCACCAAGTCTTTCAAAAGCTTGGATTGAAAATTCTGAAATACGGAAACATTCACTTATTGACAAATCTTATCCTTAGTAAAGAGAATAACAGAATGCTAACCCCAATCAATAGCTTCCTTAAAAGAAACTGGATGGCCACTTGTGGTTCCACTTCCTGGGGAATTCTCCTGGCTCTCCCTCTCTCCCCACTCCCCACAGCCAAGACGCACATACCACAAGCCATGACTCATCCTTAATCACTAAGATTTAAGCAAGCTCAATGTTTTTCACACACAAGGGAGAAAACTTCATTAAATAAAGCTCTTTTGCCACTTGTTAATTTTTTTGAAAAAACGGTAGTTTTATCATGGAGAAATTTGGTAGACATAAACTTACCCAAGTGATCAAAAATAAGTATGACCAATAATAAGAGGAAGTGATAGAACGTATCTCCCAATGTGACACACTGAAAAAGATACAAACCACCAATGTATTATTATTCCTGCCAAAAATGCCTGATCTGAATTTGGTCATGAGAAAACAACGAGAAAAATATCTTGCAAAACAACTGGGCTGAATGCCCAAGAAGGTTAATGTCATAAAAGGGAAAAAAGACTATATTAAAGGAAAATGAAGAGATTCCCCCCCCCAAAACAAAGTCCCACTCTAAATAATGGGTTGGAGGGGAAAAACAGCTATAAAGGACATTACATGAACAACATGGAAACTCTAAATATGGGTTGAATATAAGGCGGTAAATTTTCATAAATCTTAAATTTCTTAAGTGTAATAATTTTATTGGTTTCTATAGGAGACTATCCTTATTCTTAGTAGATGCATGTTGAATTATTTATGTGTGAAGTTTCATGATGTCTGCAACTAATTCTTAAATTACTCAGTCAAAGTCTACTAATAATACTCATATGTATATATTTACATGAAGGAATAAAAATGTGCAAATGTTAACAATTAAACAATTGGTAGATTGTAATTCACTGATCTAATCTTACAAATTTTTGTTAAGTTATACCTTATAAAACTACAATTTGGGGGGAATATGTACAGGATGACCATAAGTAGAAGAAAAAACTATGCTCCATGCCATAAACAATAAATCCATCATATATGCACTTCTAGTCATAATCCAATTGCTAGTTTCCTACATGAGCATGATCCTTGGGGTGGACCATCTATAGAAAATGTTTCATCAAGAAGACCCCTTCACTCTGCTTCTACTACATATCTCCTTCCTCGCCCTACCAGCTGATCTGTAATCAGAGAATCCCAATTAAAGTTGGGGCTTCCCCATAAAAGTTCCAAATGAAACAATGCAATATACTCAGAAGTGAAATGGCAATGATTTTCACAATATTAACTATTTGGAACTGCCCACACCAACACCTCCTGCAGTTTGTTCAGTCATTAACAGAAAATTCATTGTATTTGTATTTCTAATCTTGAAATAGTTTTCATGCTCAATTGTGGAAATTATCTTTATTCCTAGTTCTCTTTGCTTTTTCACTTGTAAAATGGTGGTTAACTTGTACAACAAACAATTCCTCAGATATTTAGCTCAATGACTCCCCAAAACAAGTAATGAACATGCCTGCAAAAGAAAGGCAGGTATGATTTATAGGCAATTTTTACTTTGTTTCCTCTCATCAGTCAAAAAAAAAAGTTTATAATAATACAATGAGTGACATCACTCAATCAGCAGCTAATCCCCAGGCTCCTGACGTTCATCTTGCCGCAGGTGTTATTTAAGCAATAAATCCTAACAAGGTGAGCTTTATCACTCCACACCGCGCGTCTGCCAGGAAAGGGCACGAGGTGATAGCAAAAACCACTAGGAACAAGATAATTCCTGACAGCTGCTGCTTGAGCACAAGTTAAATTGAACAGTTTATCTCAGCATGAAGATGTTATAAGGTTTTATGTTTAATATTTTTAAATTAACATAAAACCCAGAGAAAGCAGTTGGGCAATCTTTCACAAACATGACATACTACAATCACGGTATAAGCTGGATTAGTACTTATTACCATGCTACTACAGAATTAAGCTGTTTTTAGACCACCAAAGAGCTTTAAATTGCAACTTTTGTCTCTGTAAGAGAAACCTATATTTAAAATGTCTGCTAAATTCAAATTAATGACTACATCATTAACTTACCATCTCACCAAAAGTATAAGTAAGCTGCTATTATAATCGTCTAATCAAAACGGAGCTTCGCTGCAAGCTCCTTAACACCTTTCTATGCAGTTGGGATTGTATTCATATAATGCAATCCATACACAGGTTTCCATCATTTTCCATGCACTCTGGTCTACATTTGGAGTCATATTTGCTTAAGAAATAAAAAATCATTCTACATTCAACATTAGAGATTTTATTCAACATTAGAGATTTTATTTTCTTGCTCAGTTTGAATAAACTAGTCACTTGCCTTTCGCCCCATTCCCATAATACATGAAAAGTGATACTGAAATACATTTCAGCACTGTACCAGCGAGGCCACCTATTTATTATCAGGGGGCATACTTTTGTATCTTAAAGGGCAGGGAAAGGCAGTGAAATGAGAAACCGAGGACAGGCATTCAGAATGGTGACCACCACTACACACAGTCTAGTAATACTCCTTTCGTGGACTAGGTTCTCTCTCTCACTCATTCCCTATGGAATCTTTCAATAGCTCCCCTACCAACTCACTCCCAGCCATTTATCACAAATCAGGATACAAAACACAATTTAACACAGGTGCCAGTTTGGACTGTTACTCATATTAAACAATCCCTTGTGGGGCTTCACTAGGCCTCGGACAAAAGATTAAATTCCACTCTTCCAGCTGTTGCTCAGCCTCATTACCAGAGTCTTTGTTCTTGTGATGCCTATCTGAAGTTCCTCTGCCTTGATAGTCACTCTCCAGGATTTTAGATCCCAGACTTTCTGGAGTACAGTATTAACTACGATGATGGACATGTTCTATATCTGTACTGTCTAACACAGTAGCAAGATGCTACTTATTGCTATCAAGCACTTGAAGTGTAACTAGTTCAACGGAGGAACTAAATTTTAAATTGAATTAATTTGATTAATTTAAGGGTGAATTAAATAGCCACACAGTAATGGCTACTGTGTAGGAAAGCACAGCTTTGGATGGACCAGCTTAACCCAACAGTCCACCCATGGTACCCAAGTGCATTTCCTCTGAAAATCACTCCACTGATTTGTTTGTACAGATCCTTGACCTGATTCTAATCATCTAATTTCTAAGTTCCCCCTGACTAGCTGTACAATATTTTACCCATCGAGCTCTCCAATTCTAGAGTAATACTATTTTCTTTTTTTTCTCTCATAAAACACATGTTCATTTTAGAAATGTTTTAAATGTAAATTAAAGGAATGTCATCCACAAACAACCCTAAAAGAAATAGCCACTATTTGCATTCCAGTGATAATTTAGCCAATAGATGTTGAGCATTGTTATTTGCAGGGTAGTAGGCTAAATGACCGACATCAAATAGAAAACAAAGTAGCTAAGGCAAGAAGAAAATTGACAGGTTGAAGGGCTAACTAAAGACTAGGGAGGCGGGAGCAGTATATTCAATGAGAAAGTGGCCAGAGAAGGGGCTGAGGAAATCAATGGACCTTTATAAGACAAGAAAATAATTTTAGATTTCATGGTAACAACCATGGATTGAGACTGAAGGATATTAAGTAGGGAAAATACAAAAGTATCTATGTGTCTTGAGTATACTCCTATTGTTTTTACTTTCTAATATATACACATTACTATGAAACACTTTTTGCTATTAACACTTATCACTTAGCATGTTGTTCTATTTTAAAAATTATTCCTAAAACATATGATTTTTAAATAGATTTAATAATCTGATGTCCATTATATCACCAAGTAGGACATGATCTTTATATTTTATATATATATAAAGCTTTAAATTTTTCATTGTGCAATCTCTTGTATTTCTAATATATATGTTTATACATGTCATGAGATTTTTTTATTACTTTTTAATATCAGAAAATTTTACTCGTACTACCAATAGAACACAGACTGTGAGAAAGCATTCAGAAGAAGGAAGAACAGTGAGGAGAAGAGGAAAGAAAGGACAGCGGCGTGGCCTGCGATAGCAGCACTGGAGGGGACAAGAATGGCCGGCCTGGGTTTGCTGATGAACTAGACGAAAGATGGGAGCATGCGGAGTGCTGGCTTCTCCTTCACTGTATCTGTTCCAACGCGTGCTGATCATGCTTCACTCTAACCGCAGTTCAATAATACGTACAGGCATAAATGAAAACTACTCCTAAACATTTCAAAAGCCTTTGGCTTAAATATATATTTTTTTAATTTGCAAAAATCTGTGTAGAAAGATAACTGAGTTCTAATATTCATTAATCACTGATATACAAATTTCATTTTAAAGGAACACGCTTTAGTTGGTAGCTACTTCATTGTAATTAGAATTTTTTTACTGCATATTTAAATGCTGTGGCTTTTCAAAAACCTTCAAGAACAATGCATAACAAAATGTTTTCATTTGCTTGAACCATTAAAAATATAAGATGAAAGTCTTATCTAAGAGAAAAGGAAATGTAGTCATTTACTTTCCTAGGTTCTTATGGTGAGTAATTTACAGGCTGTTAAAAAAAAGAGTATATTCAGTTTCCCAAATGCCGTCCCATGGTGTAGCACCAATTAAGTGGACAGTTTTGCCTTTTTCCACCATGTAATGTTCCTTGCCAGCGCTTATAATGATGGCCAGGAAAGCACTGTGTGAAGAACCCTCGAACAGAAGACAGGGAATCAAGGTCCGCAGGTAGGACCCGGCGCTGAGCAATGATCCCCAATTGGCTTCTTAACATCTGTCCACTGTGCAGTCATCAGCACTCTGACCTGCTTTATGGATGCTTAAGGAGATAAATTACATAATATCTTCTGGAGCTTTTTTACGAAAGGTTTTACTCAAATTTAGACGTCTCAAATTACTCCGACAACCTCTCAAGTCTTTTAATTCCCAGTTTCTGGCATAATGCCTAATCCATAAAAGACACTCAATAATTATGTTTGTAACAACAAAGGACGAAACAGGAAGGAAGATGAGCCTAGGTACTGGAAAAAAATCTACAAACAAATTGAAATGTTTACTGTGTACACAAGCATTTTTCATGTATTTTGAAACTAGAACTCATTATTAAGAATATTCTTACAAAACTCAAGGTAGTATGAACCACTCAGAACATTTATATATAAATCTGTTTTAGACATCCTATGAGTAAGTCAACAAACAAAAATATTGTCAAATCTCTTGACAATATAGGAAGTGCAAGATAATCATCCCTTCTGCAAATGAGCTGACAATACCAGTGGTAAAATAAGCCCAAAATAAAGAAAACATTAAATAACAATAAAAAGATAAGGACCAGCTCTATCCCATACAAGACGAAGCTGTGCAAGCCTCAGTAGGATTAAGGGAGAGGCACTAAGTGCTCTCAGTTCAAAGGAAGAAGAGAAAAGTAAGAGCTGAGGAAAACCAGGAAGCCGCAAGTTTATTGAGAAAACAGGAGAAACCTGGGACCTGGCGTTTTGGGTCTGGAAGCATCAGTACTATTTAAATAAGTCAGGGAGAAGTGACAATTGGCTAAAGTTTAGGGGTTGAAAAAAATAATTAATCAGATAAAACTGGAAAGGTGGTCTTCCTTCAGACCTAGAGTTACCTAAATGCAGAGTAAGGAGTTAGTGAGGTTTGTACCTTATCTGTTAACAATATAGGGGTCCCTTGTACATTTATTATTGTACTAACAATGCTTTATTTCTTCTTACCCTTAACTAACTGAGTTGTGAATGCTCACTGGCAAAAAAAAAATGGTAGTGATTTGAAATAGTAGCAATCAAAGAAAATATCATCACCACCACCACTTTCAACATAAGGGAGGTTACTCTATACATATCCAAATAAAGAAAGAACCAGTTGATTCAAAACCATGGGTCTCTATCATTGTGTTGTGATAATGAAATTCTTAGCCCTAGCTAGTGTAGCTCAATGGATTGAGCACGGGCCTGAGAACCAGAGGATCGCGGTTCGATTCCCAGTCAGGGCACATGCCTGGGTTGTAGTCCAGTTCCCTGCAGGCCAACTCCCAGCAGGGGACACACAAAAGGCAACCATACATTGATGTTTCTCTCCCTCTCTCCTTCCCCTGTAAAGATAAATAAATAAATAAAATCTTTAAAAAAAAAAGAAATTCCTAAGTCACCATAATATGATAATATTTTAAAGGAAGAGAGAAAAATATATATTGTGCATTTTCTTATTTTACATGTGTCATCATTTCATCTAATTATCACCCCAAGAGATGTGTCTTATTATCCCCATCTTACTGAATAATTAAAGAATAAGAAGTTTGGTTAAGTAGCTCAGTGGATTGAGTGCAGGCCTGCGAACCAGAAAATTGCAGTTCGATTCCCAGTCAGGGCACATGCCTGGGTTGCGGGCCAGTTCAGAGGCAACCATACATTGATATTTCTCTCCCTCTCTCCTTCCCTTCCCCTCTAAAAGATAAATAAATAAAATCTAAAAAAAAGAAGTTTGGTTAAATGCTAAGACAACAGCAGTTACTATGAGGCAGATACAAGTTTCAAATCCAAATTGATTTGGCCCCAAAGCCTCTACCTTTTCAGTTATTCCATGCTGATGTTGAATTATCTCAGTTTAGAATGTGATTCAATGTCTCCTATTAACTGTACTTCTCATTATAGTCTGTTTGAGAAATCACATAGAGAACTGTACTAAACTGAATAGTCTTATTTCATCCTTCATGAATCACATATTTATTGAGTAATTATACTATCAGACAAATTGTGGGAAAGTAATGGCCACCAAGGAAGGATCTCCTGAAGAGATGAAATCCAGACAGCATCCTAAATAACAGGAAGGAGTCAGCTTCCTAATAACAAGGCTGCAGGTAACCGGGGCAGAGAGACAGGGAAGTGGGGCTGACATTAAAGCCATGACGGAAACAGACACGTCTGACTTGGTTACTGGAAGGGAGAGGGTGAGCATGACTCAAAGGTTCCTAGTGCTTGTAATCACATAGTTAGTCGTGACAATTCTTAATACAAGAGCAGAAAGCAAATCGCTTTGGTGTAGAGGGGACATAAAGAGACAGTTTTTACAAATGCTAAAGGTAAGCGAAGTGCTCACTAGGCAACTAAAGATAACAGACAAGCAGATTGATGAGACAAATTGCATTAGAAATTTAATTCGACCGAAGAACGTGGTCACCGGGTGTGTCAGATAAAAATGTGGGTTCTGATATGTTATGGAACTTTATGTCTGTTCTGTACGTTTCTCCCGTATTTCATGTCATCTTGTTCTCTCCCACTACAGTGTATTCCTTGATGAGGTATATTCGATCTGCTGTTGCTTTCTTTATCATCCGACAGTTTCTTTAACATGGCAGTTCCCACTCTGGATTTAAGTTCTCTTAGAGTCAGCCCCGCACCTTCCTTGTTCATTATTCTATCCCAGGTGCTCAACAAATGAAAACAGAAAACAGAGAAACGAGTCAATGAGTCATTCCTTCCTTCCCTCAACGACACTGAGCAAACAAAACAGGTTGATTCTTTTCTATAGCGAAGTGTTCTGCCATTAAAGCACAAGTTGGACAGCATCTCACATCCTCCAAAGAATACACTTACCTTCTTACCTGAGTACCCAACAGAATTCTAGGACATACTACTTAGTGCCAGTTTCATTCAAGCCCATTATTTTTTCCTTATGGTCCCAACCATGCCAAGCACTATTCTCTGCTTCAAAATTCTCAAGTACCAAGTACTTAAGATACCATCCAAAGAAAAGGAACTCCTGGGGAAAGGTGGTGTCAACCTGGTACAAAGATCAGGAATATACAATGTCATGATGATAATTTCTGTCATCTTCACGGATTCATGATAGTCAGCCCTGAAGGAGTAAGTCAATTAACATGCAATAGGCATCTAACTTGCTGAGTGTGCTGGGAACACTTCATATGGTGTTTTATCTCCATAAACTAATATAATTAATATATGAAATATTTATAATTCACCTCATGATTAATCTACCATAGGAGACTATTCCTTAACAGCAGCATATCATTTTAGTTTGGAATGTTCTTTGCCCTTTAGTTCATGACACTCATGTCCCTAGAATTTATTTCTAAATAGTATAAAGTTGGAAGACCAGCGAACCAAGGTAATGGATATATATCTTATTGTTATTCCAACCCAACCCTACCAATAGTGTCTAAGATTATAAACAGTTAAGGACACACTGATCAGTCAAGCCAGAAAACTATTGCTCAAAGAGACAGAGAAAGCTCAGTTCAGGCACAAGCCTAAGAAACAAACGAAGGCGAGCTACAGTGGCTTTTAGATATTATCATTTAGGCCTGAATATTATGACAAGAGGAATAGTTAAAATAATCATAACAATAATACTGTTATCCTGCCTCCTCATATACCAACTAAACTATTCCTGACAACCATGGAAGGAAAGGTATTTTGTGCCCCAATAATGAATAAACTAACAAGGCAAAATATGGTAAGTTGCTATTTTTACCGAGTCACATCTATTGCTAAAATTAACAAGCACAAATAAAATGCCTCCTAAATATTCCATCTTTCTATAATCAGTCATAAGATCTAAATTTTTGGGTGCTTGTGAGTATTTGTTCTAAATTTGTTTCCCAGAATCCTGTATTATACTGAGTTGTTCTATCATTTGATTTGTGACATTTTGTGATGCTTCTCATGGAGCTTAATCCTGTGCTTTGATGATTTTGCCCATATTTGTTTTGGCAAGTCCAAGACAGTTCTTTGAACTCTTCCCTGAACTTGATGCTTAATACACTATTTGGAGAAATATAATAGCCCCCCTCCAATATAATTTATTCAGTATCTTCAATGTATTGGTATTTTTACACATCACTTTTAATTAAATGGATATCGCTACATAATTAAATGACAAAAGACAAAATTAGCAGAGTATAAGTACACAGTAGGCACCCAAAAAGTGTCTGGGAGAGTGAAATATTAAGTAAGGTAGTACCTCTACAACAGAGAAAGAATTTAAAGATATGAGCCCCAAGACTGTGTCCTGGCCTTTTATATTTTGTTTTAAATATGAAACATTTTATAAACATTGATTTGTTAATATTGTGTTTATTTGTCCTCAAGACAACAATGTAAAAATTCTAGCATTATATTTTTCAGCCCATATCCTAAAAAGGGGAACATTTGAACGCTAGTTTTTCAAAGACTAAAACTTTTTTAAAATATATTTTATTGATTATGCCATTACAGTTGTCCCATTTCCCCTCCCTTCATTCCCCTCCACCCTGCACACCCCCTCCCCCACCATCCCCCCCTTTAGTTTATGTCCATGTGTCACAAGTTGTTTAGATTCTGTATTTCCCATACTATTCTTTCCCTCCCGCCTATTTTCTACCTACCATCTATGCTACTTATTCTTTGTACCTTCTCCCCCCTTCTCCTCCTCCCACTCCCCTATTGCTAACCTTCCATGTGTTCTTCATTTCTATGGTTCCACTCCTGATCTAGCTGTCCTCTTAGCTTGCTTTTGTTTTAGGTGTGGTTTTTAATAACTCTGAGTTTGCTGTCCTTTCACTGTTCATATTTTTATCTTCTTTTTCTTAGATAAGTCCCTCTAACATTTCAGATAATAAGAGCTTGGCGAGGATGAACTCCTTGAATTTGACCTTATCTGAGAAGTGCTTTATCTGCCCTTCCATTCTAAATGAAAGCTTAGCTGGATAGAGCAATCTTGGATGTAGGTCTTTGGATTTCTGACTTGGAATACTTCTTTCCAGCCCCTTCTTGCCTGGAAGGTCTCTTTTGAGAAATCCGCTGACAGTCTGATGGGAACTTTTTTATAGGTGTCTGTCCCCTTATCTCTTGCTGCTTCTAGGATTCTCTCCTTCATTTTAATCTTGGCTAATGTAATTATGATGTGCCTTGGTGTGTTCCTTCTTGGGTCCAACTTCTTTGAGACTCTCTGAGCTTCCTGGATTTTCTGGAAGTCTATTTCCTTTGCCAGGTTGGGGAAGTTCTCCTTTATTATTTGTTCAAACAAGTTTTCCACTTGCTCTTCCTCTTTCCCTTCTGGTACCCCTATAATTCAGATGTTAGAATGTTTAAAGATGTCCCGGAGGTTCCTAAGCCTCTCCTCATTTTGTTGAATTCTTGTTTCTTCATTCTTTTCTGTTTGGTCAGTTTTTTTCTTCCTTATGGTCCACTCCCTTGAGTCCCAGTTTCCTTTCCATCACTATTGTTTTCCTTTGCATTTCCCTTCATTTCAATTAGTTTAGCCTTCATTTGTTCCTCTAATTTGTGACTAAAATCAACCAGTTCTGTGAGCATCCTGATCACCAGTACTTTGATCTGTGCATCTGATAGGTTGGCTATCTCTTGGTCGCTTAAAGGTATTGGCTCTGGGGCTTTGATTTGATCCTCTGTTTGAGCCATAATGTTTTGATCTGTTGGAGCCTGTTATGTACGAGGGGCAGAGCTTTAGGTGTTGACCAGGGCGGGGCAACCCAGTCACTGGGTTGTAATGCTGTATGTGGGGGCTTGCTTCTTCGCTTGGTTTATCTGAGCGTGAATGTGTGACCATGGTCAGCCAGCCGCCCTGCGCCCTCACTGGGTCTGCCTGTTGCCACCCCATGCCTGGGATCTGCCAACTGCCGCCTGTGCTCCTGACTCTGTCCAGCTTTTTCCTGTGCAACCCTGCTCGGCCAGCCGCTGACTCCACCCCTTACGGGTCTGGATGAATGAGTGGTTGTTGTTGGACTTCCGTAGAGTTCAATTTTCTTTGTTTGGTTGCATTTTTGTTACTAAAACTTTGTTGTCTTTAAACTTGGTTGTGGGAGGAGGCACAGTGTTTCCACCTACACGTCCGTCTTGGTCAGAAGTCTAAAACTTCTTATTATAAGAGTATAAAATACAATTTAAAAATCTTCTATATGGCTAAGTTTGATAAATTAAAAAAATTGTATTTTATTTTTTAATATGGTTCCCATAATCACAACTTAAATAACCATCCTCTTTTTTCCCCTTTAAAGTAACAAACACATAGGTACAGGAAGAAAAATAAATGAAAAGTAAAAAATGCAGCATGAATGATATTGTTGATGTGATTTAAAAATGAAATAGGGAGGTCATTCAACACAACCTACATGACACGGTAACTTTCTGAGGTGTGTTTCTCTCAGTCTCGTCTACCACAGTACAGTATATGTGGGACTCACCAAATATTACAGCTAGCAGGAACTTCAAATTTCCTAGGCCACACTTCCTTACTAGGTGACTAAGGAGCACAAAATGAGGTCACCTGTCCTGGGTTAGCTGGTTGGAGGCCAGGCTGGGACCACTGCAGAGTTAGTTACAGAAAGGAACTCACAGGTATTGTTTGGGAGCCAGGCTCCTAATTCTAATAGTGGGAGCATCTTCAAGTTAGACATCAACATGAAAATACTCTCCCTTTAAATGGAGGGAAACCCACTCACGGAGAATAAGAAAAACTTTCTTTGATCGGGTTTCACCCTTTCAACAATTACAGACAAAAGTATTTAAATGTGAATATAAACAGGCACTAGAGACTCACTAGAGATACCTAAGTCTCAATGTTCGTTGAATTTCCATTGCCTACATCTTAGGGTCACATGCCATAGGTCACATGCCATAGGTCACATAGAGCCGTCCGGAGTTTCTCTCAGCCACGCAGGAGAAGCTCGTAAGGCACAGCATGGAAGCATCCCTCCAAGTCCACCCCTTCCTTTCTTCCCTCTCATGTACTGGTTCACCACTGTGGGAGGTCTGAGAGTGTCGGGAAGTACACAGAATGCCATGAGGAAGCAAGCAGGAAACCTCAGATTTGGCTGGGAAAACCCAGAAAAACAGCTTTCAAGGAAAAAACACTTGAGATGGACATGAAAAGATCAGGAGAATTTCCAATTCACTGTGTGTTAAGAGTAGGGATTGGAAAGGGGGGAAATCATGAGTTTCTATTTATTTTGCAGAGGAGAAGCAAATACCCAGGACCAGAATATCCACATTTTACATTAAGATTTTATACACACACACACACACACACACACACTTACAGTTATATATGTATACAAACACACACATAAATAGATATAGATATATCGATACAGATGCAGTAGATAAAAAATAAAAAGGTAACCTAGACTTGACATCCTGCTTTTCATCTTTGCATTTTGGCAACTGAGATCTGAACAAAGAGCTGAAGTTATGAGTTAACGTTTAATATTTTAAATAACTCGGTTTCCATCCCTGTAGCACATATACTCCTGGAATTACACATTGTCAGAGTGATGCCAACTCATTGCAAATGAATTTCACGGTAAACTGCACTCTTACTCGGTTCCCAAAGTTACACATACTTGGATGGGACATTCTACTAACTTTGTACTAACTCCTTTTCTTGAAAAACACTTTCAGAGAAATGTTAGGATTTCACCACTCCCCAGGAATCACTAACAAGGCGAGATTCTCCCAAGAATATTCCAACAGTCCCTGAAAAACTAAGACTGTCACAAAACCGGAGCATCTGGCAACGCTGCCACCAAGAAGTATCCATATGGAAGAGACCAAAAGGTGTCAACGTACCCAAAATGATTTGGGATAGTGCAGAAGATAGAATAAATAATTCAGTACCGTCGACACTTTCAACAGCAGGTAGTGGATATGCTACCTGCTTCCCTAATGTGCCAGAATGTAACACAAGTGTGTGAGGCTGTGTGTGTACATGTGCGAGAGAGTAAGGCAGAGAGAACATGAGTATACATGAGCCTGAAATCTATTTTTATACAGGAATATCCGTTAAGCAGTCCTCTTTATAGGGATATCAGATCTCTATAAGTATAGGTTTATAGATACACAGGAAAAAATGAATTCAATAAAAACTTATTTTAAGATAAATATAGCAACAAATATATTACTTCAAAGTCAATGAAAAAACTGCATTAACTTAACATTATGGTTGAAATTGTATGTGCAAAAAAAGTCAGAAAATCCAAAATTATGGTTCCCTCAGCAACCATAACCATGCCCTCATGCATATATGAAAACTCTGCATTACAGTAATGATGATACATTTCAGCCTTAATATCAGTTTATGCAATGTGACTGAATTAAAATTCTTTTGGGAACTATAACTTAGAGTCTCTGGACTTCTGTAAATGTAATATCTTAACCATAAGATTACATTAATATAGGGTGGGGTTTTTGCTTTTTATTTTCTGGCATTTAAAAAAAAGAAAGAGTGAATGGTTGACAACACTGAAGTAGTAAAAGATTGGTTGATTTGTAGCAATACAAAAAGGATTCGATGCAGAGCCTAATGCCTCAAAATAAGGATGTATGAACTACAAACAAGAAGCAATGTCCCTCTGCACATTAAATCAAATATGAGAACAGGCAAGATGTCTTTCTAGGAGAAGGTAAATTTACTTTTTCCATAAAATGTTAGTTTCTGCTTAGAAGGTATTTCATTCAACTGTATTTCAACATGACTAGAAATACCAATGCCTGAAATAATTCTCTCACTACACATTCCTGCATTTTATTGAGGAAAAAAATAGTATTAAAATGAGCCCATATTTTCAAGAGCAAAGCTGGTCAGGGACCACTTTCCTTCCTTGCCTGTGTAACATGACAGGACATGGCCTATAAGATGAAACTGCATCACTGTCACAAACTACTTTTGATCGGGAGGCTGAGGCTCATTCAAAATGTGGTTCACAATAAAACAGATAGGTAAGACCAATTATATTTGAGAACAAGGTAATGATTGCATGTTGTTACTTAGGTATTATACAAGCATGGTGCAGCCAGAGATAAAATAAGGGACAGTGGACATAGTGGGTTCCAGAGAGCGGGTTCCACATCTATTTGGGAACAATTACAAATACTGTGATGGAGATGGACAGAGTAGTTCTCAAACATTTTTTAAAACTACTTCTAGAGCGAGAGAGAGGAAGGGATGAGACAGAGAGAGAAACATCAATGTGTAGTTTCACTTACTTATGCATTTATCAGTAGATTGCTGGGGGTGCCCTGACCCAGCAGCAAACCCACAACCTTGGTGTGCTGGAGTGACGCCCTAACCAACTGAGCTACCTGGCCAAGGCCTCAAACTTTTTTAAGGCAACCACTTTTCTCAAAGGAATTCTTAAGACAAAACTCTGATATGTAAAACACAGTAAAACCTTCTTGAGTAAAGCAAGAGTAGATAGTCTGGAACTTTGTCTAAGTAGAACTCTTCTCTCTTCCTTTCATAATACTTCCTTCACACATATATATGTGAACTACCCTTAAGACAAACCCATTCAGCTCAGAGAAAATAGCAGAAATCCTCTAAGTTAGTCGTAAGGGTGACGTACTTCAGAACCTCTGATTGTGGTGTGAAAGATCTACAAGTAACACTTCATCTGAACAGATCAAACCGAAATCAAGCACCGGCCTATCCAGACTAGATTCTTATCTAGACTCTCAATTTCCGTGTTCCTATACCAGCTGGGATCCCTCATCCTTCATTACTTCTTTCATGGATTTCTCCGTGGCCAACAGCTTACTTCGATCAGGACCTCCATCATTAAATCACCTGCACATCATAACCACATATCATGGAATGGCACTTATTTAAGTCAACTCTGCGGCTGCCTCGCTCCAGCAACCTGTTATGGAACCTCCCTACTTGTTGCACTTTTTAAGTAATTGGCTGTGCTACATACTTTCATATATAATTCAGAGAGAATAAGAAGGGGCATACATAATGTCAGGAGGTTGAAATGGAATAAATGAGCGCCCTACTTGATATCTTAGAGGAAGGGAGTTGTGTATTCTAACCATGTTGCCGGTATGGCAGTTACATGTATGGCAAAAGGGGGAAGGATCTGAACGTCCCTGGAGTTAAAATGTGGAAAGAATTAATGAGCTCTCTTGAATAGCAGGCATGCAATGTAGTAATAAATATACATTGAATACACACACACACACACACATATATATATATATATATCTTCAGTCCAACCACATAGTAAAAACAGTAATCGTTACAAGATTTCATTATGGCAGCACCTCTGTACAGATGTGAAGTATATATAAAGAAAATCGCAGGTTGATTCTTGTATAATTCATTCAAGGAGTAAGTGATGAAAATTCATCAATAAGTAGAATCAGGCAACCCAAAGACAGCTCACCATAGATTCTATTTATGCAACTCCAACTTTAATTTAGTCTGTATTGATGGATTCTTTCGTTTCATGTGTGACAGTCACGGTACACCCAGACATGACATTCATTGCATCTAGAGCCTCCACAGTACAAAGATGCCTGGATGTGCCATAGACAGTTGCTCCTTTTGCATCCAGGGATAAATAACAGTTGTAAAAGGGATCTGAATAGATTTAACAAATCTCTCTGCATTTTTTTTAAAGTAACCACACGCATTAATTATTTGTTTAACTCTCTTGATTTTACACAGTAATTTGTCTTTGGGAGAAACCGTGCTGACATCGTCCTGGGTGGGCTCAGGCCTCTGTAAAAGAGTCCAGCAAGGAAAGAGAAAACAGAGAAGCAGAGGTCTGACCCCCAAGCAGGGTACACACCAAAGGAAAGAGAACCTACCTACAGTGTCTGCCAGCAGAACAGCTAGTGGGCTGGTCAGAGGAACTGGGCCCAAACATTTAACTTGAGGCTGAATGTAGGCTGAATTCAATTAATACAGCAGAAGAGTGAAGATTCCAAGAAGTCTCATTCAGAATCCAGTAGGTGACAGAATTCAGTGGGTGATCCTTCGACAGGTTGTGCACACACCAAGTTTGACAGGGGATAAAATGGGCGGGAAGTAAGGGAGGGGTAACAAAACCCTAGATGGGGCCTATGGAATGAAGGAGAACAACCGAGGAAGAGGGGAACTAGGGAGAGAAAATCAGGCCAAGTCAGCTAACACTGGCAATTAAAGGAAAAGGGGAGATGAGGAAAAGAGAAGCAAAGTAAGGCCCTTTGGGCTGATCTCATGGCAACTGGCAATAGAGAGAGTTGAGGAGCGGAGGGTAAGCTGCAAGTGGAGGAGTCCAAACAGTCCAGTGAATGCGTCCAAAGTCTGAGAAGAACAGTGCTCGCTTCAGCAGCACATATACAAAGTTTGGGACGAATAAAGTTAACTCCAAGGCACACCAATCCACGAGTCTGAGACTGAAGACATATTACTGACCCAGGTAAGAATGGCTCAGGTACTGTGGGAGACTGAGTGTGCAGGCAGGGGGCGTCAGTGCACCTGACTCTGTCCAGCTGAGGAAGGCCAAGGCCAAAAAAGGAGTAAAGGGTGAAGAGAACAACAAAAAAGAAAGAAGACAAAATATTTCTTCACTATGACATGTGAACTTGGTACAGAATACAAAGCAAACTCACAGTATGAAAATGTAGATTTATCCAAAAGAAAAATTAGTACTCCATGTATTTGTATTATAAAAGATCTTCAATAATATTAATATTAAAACATTGCGCTGGCTGGTGTAGCTCAGTGGATTCAGCATGGGCTATGAACCAAAGGGTCACGGTTCGATTCCCAGTCAGGGCACATGCCTGGGTTGCAGGCCAGGTCCCCAGTGGGGACCATGTGAGAGGCAACCACACATTGATGTTTCTCTCCCTCTCTTTCTCCTTCCCTTCCCCTCAGTCTAAAAATTAAAAAAAGAAATAAAATATTTTTAAAAAATATTAAAACATCTTAAAGTACAAAATTATAAATATATTATTATTACAATAATGTAAGACTAGATACACAGAAAAAACTGTAACAAAGTAAGACTATTAAGTTATAACAGTTGCTGCAAATATGGATTTTCATATTTTATCATCGAAGGTTCTTCTGTGATTATATATGACTTTTTAAGTATTATAATAAAACTTCTAATCACAAGCATGCCTAGTATCTTTTGTATTATTTTATTAAAATAATTTACATTTACATTTCTTCAGTAAAGAGGAGAGTATTTAAAAACCCTGTTACAGCCCTGGCTGTCGTAGCTCAGTGGACTGAGCACAGGCCTGAGAAGCAAAGGGTTGCCGGTTTGATTCCCAGTCAGGGCACATGCCTGGGTTGCAGGCCAGGTCCCCAGTAGGGGACACATGAGAGACAACCACACATTGATGTTTCTCTCCCACTCTTTCTTATTCCCTTCCCCTCTCTCTAAAAATAAATAAATAAAATACTTTTTAAAATAAAAATAAAAACCCTGTTACACACTGAAGTCCTTAAAAATATGTCATAAAAGTAGTATTCCCTGCACCTAATTTCTACATCACTTTAGCATACACTTAACCTAAAGAGACAATCTAAAATCTTCATTTTAAAAATTACCTTTATTTATATTTAAATAGATAAGGAACATGCGCTTATATTGCCTTACAGAGCAATAGGGAAAAATGAAATCAAAATAATCACTGTGGTGTGTTGCATTGCAAATTATTTGAGGAACAGTACAAGACACTGAATGTTTCTATGGACAAGAAATTGTGTCATCTCTGTGGTTTGTAAAACTCTACAGTGCACGATACACTGCTTACCAGCTGCATACATGAACACTTACATAAGGATTGTGGTTAAGAGCATGGAGTGTGAAGGCAGACCACCAGACTGTACCACTTGTTCCTCAGGCCCAACTACTGCTTCACCAACTACAAGCCAGGTAGGTGATCCTGGCAAGTCTGCTCATCCTCTGTTTGCCTCAGTTCCATCGTGGGGTAAGTGGAGCTCATAATGGTACTCATCTAACGGGTCATGGGGGCATATTTAACGGACTTAGGCCAGTGCTGGACACACTGCAAGCAATATACAAGCACTGGGAGACTATTCACCATTATAATTGACCAATTTTATTTTTGGAAAAAAAGTCAAATTAAATAAGGAATCAAACATCAAAATACTGCAATATTGGTGCTTCTTTATTCATCATTCTGTATTTTATACTCTGGAATTTTTGTTTTCACCACATAGAATGTCACCAAAATTATCACTGGAGAACTCTCCTATGAACAACACCACGAGACTGAATTACTCCTGATCTTTAGGCAATAGCAACTTCCAGGACTGCTGCAGTTAAGTAAGCTCTCTGTTCCCAGAATCTGCTAAAAGTATGTTTTGTCAGTCTTCCTTCCAAACGCCATGTGTGACGATCCAAGTTGGTTAAATTTTGGATTGCTGGTTAACTGTAGGTTCATCTGGGAGTAATTCTTCTCCCTAGATAACTCATGCATGAGCTGGGAGAGAAAAAAATTAAATTCTTCTTACTGCCAAAATCATCATATGGACTGACTTTCAAGTCTTTTGCAAGGAATATAATGTCCTGTATACACTAGCCACCCAATTCTAGGAATTCTGAGTAAATGATCCATCGATTCAGTTCAAATAATATTTTGCTATGCAACTTCAGTGCTAGGATTAAAACTTGGGGTGAAAATATGTGTTTTAAAAAGACTCTGGTTAGGTTCATACTTCAGTTTTTTAAAGTATGTTTATAGTCAGCTCAAAAGTAAGCAAATTTTAAAAGGTTGAGTTCATTTCATATATTGATTCTAGGGTGGTTTGTTCAGTATACCCTTAGTATAGTTATATTGATTATGAACATAATGCTGATCCTAAAGAAAACATCCACTTCTACAGTTTCAGGGACACTCTATGCTAATGGCTCTCAGATTTGGGTTTCAAATCTAGACTTCTCATCCCACCTTCGGATAGTCAAATGTCTGTTGCAAATTTCTTGGGTAACCATTGGCACCTTAAATTCAGAGGTGCAATGCAGAACTCATTATCTAATCCAATAAACATGTATGTTTGCTGTATTTATTTTTCTAGCTGAAGGCACAACCATCCACCCAACCAGAAACCTGGAAGTCATCCCTCCATTCAACCCACTCATCCTAAATTTCCATAAATAACCTATTAATGAATTCCATTCATTAAGTTTACTGAATAATTTCTCAAATCTGTCCTTTCAATTTTCATTCTTATTCCTTTTTACATAGTGAAGTCTCATCTATTGCATGATCCTACTAAGTAACCTTCCTATTTTCATGCCTGCCTTGCCAACAAGTTCATCCCACACCTAACTACAAAAGCCATGTAACTACAATGCAAATCTGGCCAGGTCACTCCTCTGCAGGAAATGCAAGTCCCTCAAATTAGTGTATAGATGTCAAACTGCAGTGGTCTCCAGCTAGAGCTTCAAGCTCCAATCTATTTCACACTTAGAGCTCCAAAAATAACGAAATGACTGAGATTTCCTTTCACACACCAGGCTGCTTTTGTACCTCCATATCTTTGATTGCTACTCAGTTCCAATGGTATGCCTCTGGTGCTCTCTTTCTGAAATCAACCAACTAATACCTTTACATCATTTAAGGATCAATTGTAATCAAGAAGTCTCCCTACATCTCTCACTAACACCCAAGTTAGATTAGGTACTCTTCTGGAGTGTTCCCATATCCCTGCCCTAGCCCAGCTAGAATATAATTTTTATGATCTGTCTCAAATTAATCTAGAAATATCATGAAGGTGAGGTATTATCTTATTCACTCATCTTTGAATCCCAGTTTCTGGATATTGATAATACATTGAGCAAGTGAATTTGTATGTATGGATGTATGTATGTGAATATATACAAAATTATTGACTGTTCAACTTTGACCATATTATCATATATCAACCTTTGATATAAAAATGAACATAAATTCATAAAAGTGAATACCTGGCACTATATTGTGACATTATCTGCTTGATAAACAGAAGAGAATGTTAACAGCAATTCTAACATTCATCAGCCCCCAAGAGTGGTCCTCTAGTTCTTGCATATCAGAACCAGGTGCCCTGCCATTCTCCTTCGTCCATACCCTGTGCGTTAGACACAGCAGCCTCCTCACCACTGCCTGGAGAAGACCTATCAGCGCCTCTACCTCCGCAGGAGAAGGATTCCCTGTCCTGGGCACTGGGAGTCATTTTGTTAAGGTTTTCCTTCGTAAGTCTCCATTCACGCCTCTGGCACAGCACTCCCTTGGCGTTGTAGTGCACCTCCCGTCTGTGCAGCAAGCCTTCCTTCCCTTCCCCATGCAAAATGCCTGTGTCATAGATGTCCAATAAGGATGAACTTCATGTATTCTAGACTAATTCATTCCTACTCCTATTCCCACCCATTGGAACTATTAAAAGGGTCTGTCTTTAGCCACATGGTCTCCTCCTTAAACAAATATTCCCTGTGAAAACTCAATTATCCTTCAGCTTCACAAGTAATCCTCCAATGCAGATCTCCAGCTGTCATATCACCTGAAGTCTAGTCCTCTATTTTCAGTGGCTCAAAGGAAATATCTACTTGGATGCCACACTATGACTTTAAACTTGGTATACCAATATTGAACTAATTAACTCCTCTCTTTCCCCACCATTCCTTTTCCCTCTCAACTTTACTCTTTCTGCTGAGAGTATAGTATTATGCTAGATTCCTAGGGCAAGGGTTGAGGGAATATTTGATTAGTCCCTTACTCTTAGCTCCTACGACAAAGTATCACCTAGCAGGTAATTTTTACTATACATAAAGATGCTAAATTTTGCCTCTTCTCCCACCCTCCAACACTGGGTTTTTATCAGCTCAGATCACAAAAATGAGTGCCTTCTTAAATAATTTCCCTGTCTTTGACTCCTTTCTCCTAGCATATTGCCTCCATGTTAATTTTACCAAACACGTCGTGACTAAATCTGCCAAACCCTTTGGGAAACTACCTGGCTCTAAAGAAAGTAAGAACAAAAAGCCAATTTGGGTTAATTTAAAGCAAAACATTAGGTAACTCTAATACTCAAAATCTTCCTAATTTAGGCCTGGTTCATGGATAGAGAACTCTGGGCTTCTTGAACTTCAGTCTATTACTTATTTCGTCATTTAAACTGATGGAGTTACTTTCTGAGAAAAGTCTCGGTCCTGCCAGCAGATCCTTCTGTAGCTCAAGGATATAAGCCAGATTTTCACTTTTATAACACAACACCATCTTTGGCAACTACAGAATTAGGAACTGTAGCATATGGATCTTCTTTCAGTCTATGTAGAATACCAATGCCTCAGATACGTATTAGTGACCTGAAGATTATCTGCTCAAATACATCCTAAAACATTTATAAATAAAATGATATATACAAGATTTACTTCAAAATAATCCAGTATGGGGGAGGGGAGAATAAAGTGGGAGGGGCTCACAAATGAGATACGATTGAGTATGAGTTGATAATTATTAAAACTAAGTGATGGGAACATATAGATTTATGATACTATCATCCCTATACTTATGTTTGAAAAATTTCAACAGAAAGTTAAAATAAATTTGAAGTCAAATGCTATAAAACATTATCAGCATTTACCGTGAACGGAGCTATGGCTGATTATTTTCTTCTATGTCTCTAAATACTCCTTTTAGTTTTTCCAAATGAACAAGAATTACTTTAATAAAATGTTAAAAATTATCTACAACAGTTAGGCTTCTTCCTACTCAACTAATATTGAAGGGGATATAACACCTGGTTATTCATTCCTTAAAAACACTGACATTTTATCAAGTAAAAGAAACATTAAGCTATGTACCTTCACTGTTTTATGCAGGTTATCAGAAGTATTTTTGTAAGAAAAACATTAGTCTATTGTCACTTTACTGAGGGATATTCCATGAACCAACACAGTAGAAAACACACCCACAATTTTTTAAAAGTGCTGTTACAAACACCCATTACTATATTCAATGTCCTTTATAAAAAGGATCTACCTAACAGTGTCCATTTAGAACTGGTTTTTAACATAAGCTATACGTTAGAATAACCTGACAGATTTAAAAAATCCTGATGTCTAAGCCACATCTAAGAGCAATTAAATCAGGTAAAATCCAGTCATCAGTACTTTTTAAGGCCCCTAAGTGATACTAATTGTAACCGAAGTTGAAAGACATTGTTTTAAAAATCTATAAATTTGTTTATTTTTTATTATGGAAGTTTTCAAGAACACAGAAAAATTGACAGTGTAGTAAGTCCCTTGTACCCAATTTACAACCTCATCAGCTTTCAATATTTTTGCCAAGGCTGGTCCAACTATCCCTCCCAGTTTATTTTTACTTATTTATTTTTTGCTGGACTATTTTAAAGCAAATGTTAGACATAGAATCATTTTTTCCAGTATTTCAGTGTGCAAACATTGTATCTTATGATTAACTGACTTAATTCCTTTTTATTAGGCAATGAGAGGCTTTGATGAACTTAGTTTTTTGTTCAAATGGATCAAGGTTCCTTAAATTAGCATTTCTAAAATATCCGTGCTTCTTCTATCCCTGTTATAACTTGAGTTTTTAAAATTTTTTTTGTTTTACTGGTTTTCAGGAATATTGTATCCATGCATTTTAATGAAAGGTTTTCTTTGATTGCATGAGTTTTAAATGTCCCCTCACGCTGCTGTCCCCTCCATGTTCTATACAATACCTACTTGCCCTCTTGTGTCATGTCAAAGCCCACAGTTTAACTTTGTTAATAATGTGCTCTCCTTCATTATAAAAGTAATTTATTTTCATTATAGAATAATCTGGAAAATACAGAAACAGAGAAAATAACACCACTTGTAATTTTACAACCTATATATAACGTTTATTTTTTAACAATTTGGATATTTTATCCCAGCTTTTTGTTCCTAAACATGTAAACACATTTTAAAGAATTGAGATTGTACTGTTTATATTCGTTTCATAACATATTTTACTTATCATTTTCATGAGTATGAACCAACCAGTGTGCAACCAATATCTTTAAATCCCCAAGTCTTTAAATCTTTAAAAACATGGGATTTAAGAGCTGTGGAATTAGTATTTCATGATATGAATGTACTATAATTTACTAAATGGTTCCCTTACTATTGTACAGTTGGATTACTGTCCAATGATTATACATAACGCTTTGTTGTTAATTCTAACCACCCCTTTGGCAAGAACGATGAAGGGTCTGAGATTCTGCCCTCCTTGCAAGTTAACAATTTAGCCTGCCACAGTTTCCCGGATGCTGGCGGCAGACATGACACTCCTGGGTCACATTACTTGGGACACAGTAAACATCATGAGCTTCATAATCTTGTCAGTTCCCCTTGGCCACCAAGGCCCACCAGGGTAACGGGAAATGGCCCAGCCAGACCATGCACAGGCAGTGGGTTTGCATCATAGCTACGGAACCCTGAGCTAAGGAAATCCAAATTGTCTATAATGAGCTGCAAGGAAATTTGCCCAAACTTTGCTCCATAGGGAGACATTATCTTTATCATACTGGAAAATAAACCAGCTATCTAATCAGAAAGAAGATACTATCTCTACATTCCAATGCTGTTTCGCTATACAAACCTCTTTAAAATCAGAGTCCAGAACCAAGGGCATTTAACGCCTCTGCTGCAACACACTCAGAAATGCAAGAGACCCAGGGCCAACTGTCTCCCAATATTGTTTAGAACAAATACAGGGAGTGAGATTACTGTAATTCTTGATAAAATATAGTGTGATCTAATTATCTTCTAGAAAGACTGAGCTACTTTATGCTCACATAACACATGAATGCCTTTGACTCCTTTTCAAAGGCTTCCATGATTTCAATCTTCCTTATCTTCTCCTATCCTACTGTCCCCACAAAATACATAGTGTTAATTAGAAGCAGAATATGGTGATAAAGAAGAGAGACTCTAAGGCCAGAAGACCTGAGTTTAAATAGCAGTACCAAAATTAACTACCTGAGAGACCTGCAATGAGTTACTTAAGAAATTTGTGTCTCAGTTTCTTCAACTCGAAGGTGAAGATCATTATCAACTTATTAATTATTAATATAATTATGAAATGTGCTTCATGGAAAGCACTTAGAAAAGTGTCTGGACAGCAGTAAATGTTACGCAACTGTAAACTCTTATTATGAGGTCTGGTGCTCTTTCTCGTCCATGCCAGTCCTCCCCATCCCTCAAAGTGGAGTCAGATACCAGTGCCTCCACGAAAACAAAGGGCTTTTCCTCTGAGCTCCCAGTCCTGCTCCCTATCCTTGAGCCTTTTCACTACATATTACAGTCAGAGGTCTGGGGTGACCAGGTGTCTTCTGCTTCTAATGTTTCATGACTTTCACCTTAATAACAGTGTTAAAAGGCTTCTAGCATTTGCAGTATCTCTAACCTTCTGGATCCTACTGGTTCCAAAATAATGCTGTCCAAACTCTGATTACTGCAAACAAAAATAATTATACATCAATTATGCAAAGAACTATAGTGACTTTTTTAAAGGGGCAAATCAATAACTTCCTTTGGGCTGATAGGCAGTCAAATACAACAGTGTTGGACATTTCAATATTTGAGTGAAGTATTTTTTAACAAAAGGTTTCCTGTATTATATATCAAGATAGTAAAATTCACAGCCACTCAAACCACTAGAGCAATATTGGAATTCACCACGATAAGGTGGCACCAAATTGATCCAGGGCTACAATTAATAAAGGGGGGAGACAAAATAATTTGTGAGTGGAGCCATTAGACTGGAACAAGAACCAGACTACAAAGACAGAAAACCTGTGATTTCATAAAACGAAACCCTGCACTTCAAGAAATACCTTCACTGTAGTACGATGTTTGAAAACCAGAACCACAGTTAGGCTGGTCTGACACAAAGTTAGCAAGGACATTATGATTCTAAAAAATGTATCTTACGATTTTTGTGTCCCTGGAGTTTTCCAAGTATTTCCATATATATCATGTAAAATTAAATATTATTAAAATGTTATGAAGTGGAAAACACAAGTATTATTTTCCCCCTCACACATAAGGTAAGTAGAGACTCACAGTAGCCAAACAAAAAGTACTTTTGATAGTAAAACATGGTTGTATTTAGAATATTGAAAATCACGCTAAATAATTTAAATTACATAAAATCAATTTGAATAACTATTTCATTTTAATAATTTAAATCACTAGAATTTAAATATTTTTCATGTTATTCTCAACCACAGAAATAAAAGCCCTCAAGTTATTCTCTAGTTAAAGAATTTCTTAAGAACCTCAAGTTAGGAAGCTCATAGCCCCTTTAAAAATTATTTTTAAGCCCTGGCTGGTGTAGCTCAGTGGATTGAGCACAGGCCTGTGAACCAGAGGATCGTGGTTAGATTCCCAGTCAGGGCACATGCCTGGGTTGCAGGCCGGTTCCCTGCAGGCCAGTTCCCAGCAGGGGGCACACGAAAGGCAACCGTACATTGATGTTTCTCTCCCTCTCCCCTTCCCCTCTAAAAGATAAATAAAATCTTTTAAAAATATTTTTTTAAAAAGAAAAGAGTACTAGATGACATTATTCAAAAGCAATAAAACATGTATTTTCACCTGAGTGGCACCACCTACCACTAAAGTAGGGATGCACAAACATACGTATGAGCCCAGATGTGTGGGAAAACAGATATACATGCCTCACTTAATATTATAACCCCGGAGGCATTGGAGATTTAATGCAGGTAGTGTTGGGAGAGGAACACCTAATGCCCCAAATGAAATTTCGTTCTTGCTTCCTTTTCTCAACTCTTTCTCGTCTCTCTATATTGAAAAAAAACCCTTTATTTCACATTAGGGACTTTTTCACTTATTTATTTTGGACTTTTTCTTTGTTTTTATTTCTTAAAAATATATTAGTTTCAGGTATACAATGTAATGATTCAATACATTACAAAACTACTACCAACATAACTTGATAACATCCATCACCACACAGTCTTTTCCTTCTTATAATAAGGTCTTCTAAGATTTACTCTCTTAGTAACCTTCAAATATACAATACAGTATTATAAGCTATAGTCACCATGTTATATATTAAAAGCCAGAATTATCCATTTCATTTTGACCATCTTTGTTACCTTTGTTTTTGAATGAGACTATTTCACTGGGTATAGAATTCTAGATTGATAGTTTTCTGTTTTCTTTCAGTGCTTTGAAGATGTTACTCCACTGTTTTCCGCTTGCAATGTTTCCATTGACAAATCTGCTGCCTGCTTAATTTTGTTCTTCTGAAGCAACTTCTAATTGAGGTAACTTATTTTTTAATCCACTGCTTTTAAGATATTTTCCTAATCATTTGAGTATATAACACTCCAAAGCAGTCTGTTTTAGATTGAAAAGTATATCCAATTTGTTACTTCATAATGGTCAGAAGCAGAAGTCTTCAACAAATGCATTTAACTATAGAACTAAAACAAAAACCAATGTAGGAATTAGAGTGACAAAGTAAAAGGCATTTGCTCTGACCATGTTGATATAATACAAATGTAAGGGGAAAAGTAAAAAAAAAAAAAAAAAAAAAGGGAAGCAAAGTAGATTCTTAACTGTAATAGCTGGTAGTCTTCAGATACTATTAAAGGTTTAGAAATCAAATAATAGAGGGTATGCATAATGAAAAACTATATTGGTAAAAAATATAAGACAAATAATGTTGTCGATTTATTGGGTTGGCCAAAAACTCCATTTAATTTTTTCTTCAAAGTAAAAGACATATTTTTCATTTTCACCAATAACTTTATTGATTTTGATATTTTAAGTATGTTGGCTATCTCTTGCATGGTATCACATTGATTGTTCTCAATTAATGTCTTGATTTTATCATTATCAACTTCAACCAGTCTACCCAATTGTGAAGTATTATCCAGTGAGAACTCTCCACCATGAAACTTTGCAAACCACTTTTGACACATTTGATCAGTCACAGCATCTTCTCCATACACTGCACAAACCTTTTCTTGCACTTCAGTTACTTTTTTACCTTTCTTAAAATAAAGCATAATATGCCAAAAATGTCACATATTTCTTCCATCTTCGATATTAAAATGGCTACACAAAAATTCACCAATTTTGATGTTTGTTTTACTCACAGTAATATGACAGCTGTCACAATACAATCTAACAAAATTGTTTCAAATGCAGTTAAAGACAACAAAGCACTACTAAAGTCATCTTATAGAAAAAAAACACATGAACTTTTTGGCCAACCCAATAAATTACATGGTATAGAAAGAGCAATGAACAAGAAAGTGGCAATAGACTTATTTTTTTTAATTTAATTGTTGTTCACGTACAGTTTTCTGTCTTTTACTCCCATCCTAGCCCACCCCCCAGTGCTCCCCACCTCCATCCCATTTCCACCCCCCTTAGTTGTTATCCATGTGTCCTTTATACTAGTTCCTGTAAATACTTCCCCTTTTCCCCCTGAAATTCCCTACCCTCTTCTCTCTGGTCACTGCCAGCCTGTTCTGTATTTCGGTATCTTTGGTTATATTTTGCTTGTTTGTTTGTTTTGTTGTTTAGCTTCCTGCTAAAGGTGAGATCATATGGTATTTGTCTTTCAATGCCTGGCTTATTTCACTCAGCATAATGCTTTTCAGTTCCATCCATGCTGTTACAAAGGGTAGGAGCTCCTTCTTTCTTTCTGCTGCATTAAATTCCATCGGCAACCCACTTATTTTGTCATCATTCATTACTAAGAACTAATAGACACCATCTCAAGAATTAGAAAACTAGACAGTGTCACATAAAGTTATAATTATGAAGGTAACCAGTAGAAAAATATAAACCTCTCTAAATATCAAGAGAAAAACATATTTAATACAAAATATTTTCTAACTAACTCAAAAGTAGAAAATCTAACAAATAAAGAAAATAAATTTCACAAGAGAAACAGAGAACACTGCCCCAAAGGAGACTTCTCACTATCACCACTACTTCTCACTACCACCACCACCACCCCAAAATAACACGCTAAGCTCACATGGTTTCACAGGAGAATTCTACCAAAATTTTAGAAAGCAGATAAATCCATTTCTATTTAAACTAGTATTAATAGGGAGGGATAGAGGCACTTCTAAATTATTGTATTTTTTTTAATTGAATGTAACAAAACCAATATACAACAGGTGAATCTCACTTTAAATAGATACCATATCTGAAATAAAGTATTTGCAAACAGAATCCAGTGAGAAATAAAAACAGAATAAAACTTCATGACCAAACAATCTTTTTCCTCCAAAGAGAAAAATCACATGAGAAGGTATATAACTGAATTCTTCTTCTGATATTTCTTTCTTTCTTTCTTCTTTTTGCAGATAATGAATTTGAGACTTAAAAGCGGTAACATATTTAACTCAAGGATCAAGCAGCTACTAAATGGTAGAGTCTGGTTTCAAACTTAGATCTGGATCTGAACCTAGGAGAATCTAACTTCTTAATCTAATTCTGAAAATGAGAAAGTTTGACTCCAAAAGCAGCATCTGAGCTATGTCAAATGCATAAAATAGTAGGAAAATTCATCATGGCCTCTAGATCTAAAGAAGTCTGGAAGGATTGTGTTAGATGCCCTGAGAGCCAACCAAGTGCCAACTGCTATCCATCATTGACTAGTGTGTTAACACTTATAAAAGGGTAGGGAAGGGTAGACTCGTCAGTTGAAAGCAGTCCCTGTTTCAGAAGTCCCCAGACGTAGTGAAATGAGAGGAAAGATGGTACCCACTCAGTTCACAAAGTTTTCTGTGACTGCTCAAACGGGAGTAATCTTCAATAATCTAGAAACCTACTCTCAAAAAAACTTGCGTATCAACTTGCACATTATTTCTAAATTTGTCTCTTGTAAATGTGTATATGCTTATATTGACTGATATCTGCAGGAGACCAAACGTAATCCATCTCCTTTCTTCAGAATACTTCAAAAGGGCCATTCAGAGAGCAGTATGGCCTATCACAGTATTTTTACTTTTCATGATTTTAAACACAGAATTTTTAAAAAATTCAAAAAAATTCTTATTAAACTAGGAATATGTGATTTTTGTATGCTAATAAAATATGTCCAGTTCAATTTGAAAGCCAATATCATACTTAAGAAGAAGCATTTAAGTCAGCAGCATGAACAAAATCCTATCACCACTATTATTTAGCATTGTACTATAGAAACTACCCAACAGAATTAAACAAAAAAAATAAAAGGTCAAAAAGCTGTAAAGAAATATGTAAATTTATCAGTATTTATAGATAAAATTAGAAACCTCAAGACCATTAATGAAAAAAACCCTATTTACTATAGAGAATTTATATGCTTACAGAGAACAAAATTAATGTTTTACAAATTATTAAAATATTTAAATAACTATTTTATGTTTTATGTATACTATATGTATTGTACATAGTATTGTATATATAATATGCTTATATGTAGAAAACAAGCATTTAAGGAAAAGACTACATGAACAGTATGCATACATACACAGGTAACTTTTCCTAGGAATAATAGCCAAAACTTCTATGAAGAAAATGTCAACATACTACTGAAGGAGTCCCAAAGATGACGTGAATAAATTGTAAGCTGTACCACTAATTTGGATAGGAAGATTCAACAATATACAAAAACAAACATCAATTCTTTTTGAGTTTATCTTGATCATGATTTTTAAAAGGCTGTTTTTGTCTGTTTTAAACTAGAGAAATTGATTCTAATTTTCACAGCTAAAGACAATAAAAAACAATGGACAAGCAACTTGTGGGGGTGAAAGGGTAGATCAATTGGCAATGGAGGTTAACCCTACCAGACATTAAAGATTATTTTAGAATATTAAAAATATAAACTAAAACACTGGTTCAAACATAAGACACAGACAATGGAAGAGAAGATGAAGTCCAGAAATACAGAGTGCATTCAAGGAGTAAGCATATATAAGATAAATGTAGCTTCTCAAATCAAAGATGAGCAACCCAATATATAGTGATGAGTCAACTTGGTAGCCATCTGGAGAAAAAATACACTAAGATCCAGACCAGCCCGCACTAGGGCAAACTTCAAGTGATCCAAATGTCCCAATGTAAAAAATGTAAATGTAACCACGGAAGTACTAAATGGCTAAATGCACACTAGGAAATGACTTTCTCACAGATCGCAGCCTCTTTAAATTTTCTAGTAGCCACTAAAAATTTCTAGTAGAAATTTTTAAGGAGAATTAAAAAGGAGAATAAAACAGGTGAAATCAATTTTAATAATATATTTTATTTAATTCAATATATCTAGAGTATTTTCAGCATATAACCAATACAAAATTATTTTAAAATTTGCATTCTTTACTTGAGCTAAACGTGTTTAGTTTCAGTGTGTACTTTACAGTTACAAGGTATCTTAATTCAGACTAGGCACATTTCAGGAACCCAATAACCACATGTGGCTGGTGGCTACCTGACCAAACTGCAGAGTCCTAAGAAAAGCAGACCAAGCTCCACAAAGTAGGGAACACTGATTATTTCCTTCACCTCTGTCTACCCAGTTCCTACATGGTACCTGGCATATATTTTTCTGAATGAGAAAAGGGAAGGAGGGAAGGAAAAATGTATCTGACTAGAGAAACAAAGGCATTATTACAGTAAGTGGGAAAAAGCATTTGTTACATTAAGAAGTCTTGGGTTCAAGTCTTGATTCTAAAATATCCTAATGGGTAACTTAGGCAAAACACAGCTTTTCAGAACCTCATTTGTAAAAGGAGATTTTTGTTGCCTATCTACTGTTTAGGGGTTGCTATGAGGATCAAATGAGATCATGCAGACATATGGAGATTGTGAGGCACTTCATAAATGCTATCTATCATTACTAAAGTAAAAGCTCTGTCTCCATGACCACGGGTTCCGGAAGACTCTATCTTCCTGCTTTGATTCCGGTCATCCATCTATCTCCGATCCATAGACACGCAGGTTGAAATTCTGCAGCATGTTGGTCCATGTTTTCTCCCCAGAGGACTCTAATTTTGATTTGTAAATTGGTGTTCAATGCCTTGCTTCATATTTCAGCCTCAGATTTTATATTGTCAGTTAAAACTTGACAAGGAGAGGCTTTCCTGCGGCATCTCATATCCTTACATCCTGTTGCACCCTGTCTGATTTGTAGCATCTGGCCTGTAGGAGAACTCCAGTCACCCTCTGGTGTGTGCTAGGAATGGTTACAACAGAAGCAGGAAAGGAAAGAACCAGAAATCCTAAAATGTGCCTCAGAGAACAGAAAATGTGAAATGGGTTGGACACCAGAGATGAGCCCACTGAAAGTAAAAGAAGTCAACTCAGAGCTTCTAAGACGGATTCAGGATTGTTGCGTTTTCAGTGATGACCTAAGATCTACTAAACAAGAATCACCTACAGAACTCAAGGAGCTCAGTCAGGCAACAGGCACATCATTTTCCACTTTCCTGTTTGAGAAGGGGCTAAATTTTAACAGATATGAGTCCCAGTGCTGTTTCTGCAACTTGCATGTAAGTTGCTTCCTGGATTAAACTCATAAGAAGAATTTAGCATTTAAGTTTCTTGTGAAGGGGGTCTTTGTTCCCCTTAAGTCCTTAACAATAATTTTAGAGAAGTATGATATGCAATTTTGTAGTTCTGTGTTGTAAAGTGTGGTCCCTACATTCAGAAAAAAATGATTTCTTTTATTATTCTCATTTAGAGGAGCTGAAGCATTCCCAGGCTCTGACTAGAAAAGCATGAAGTTAGGAATATTACTCAGTGGATTTACTCCTGTGAAGATGAAAACATACAGTGGAACAAAGGGAAAAAAGATAATCTTAAGGCTACAGATAACTGACCATATCTAAGTCAGAATTCTTTTACAGAAGCAAAAAATGCACTGCTTCTTCTTTTTTTTTACTTTTTTTTATTTTCAGTTAGATGATAGGCAATTTGATTGATGGCATTTTTTCCACATTAGTGACATTTTAAATGGAAACCAAGATTATTTGGGGGTGGTTGTAATAGCTCCATGAAATCTTTAACATGTGCCAAAATGTTTCATTAATTTAAGCCAGCCAAATAATCCTCTTGCCTTGTAAAAATACTTCCGTTAAAAAAAAATGCTTTTTGAACTATTAAAAAATTTGAGGACTCAGAGTTTAGCTATAAATATATGGGTTATACTAACATGGTATCCACATTTTTTCAAAACAAACAGTAAAGTTAATGTGGTTTTGATGAATTTAGATACATAGTCCTAAGCTTGTTTTAAATCAAATGATTACTATATTAAGATCCAGATGGTTATCAATAATGTGGGATTCAGCCAAGTTGCTGTGTTGCTCACTCAAAACAACCGCCTGCCCTTGTGAAGAGCCAGGTGGTCGCTGCCCGTAGGTTTGTTGTATTTAGGTCACGATGGCCAACCAGCAGTATGGATGCTCTTCTAACCCGAATAGTGGTTATTTGGGTTGAAGTGAAGAGCTGGTCCACGTTCAGTTAGTGATAACAATAAAGATGCGTGGAAATAAAGTAGGAAAGCTGCCTTTCAGTCAACAGAAAAGTACATACTTAACATTAAAATAGATAAGCACAGTGCTGCACTGGAGGTGAAAAATGGGGGAACGTTAACTAAATTACTGGGAAATTTCCATAACAGATACACTAGTAATGCTGATTTAATAACGACTTCCTGTCATGAACTATATTTATAGTGTACCGCCTTTCTGACATGACACTGTTTTAATGTTTTTGAGAGCCATGTTTTAATCAGATTAAACTCTAGGAAACCGATAGGTATCTGTTTGGCTCTTAACTTTAGCTTCTGTTTCTTATTTAGTCACAAGACTATTATTTCTGGAATCTTTATAAACACATTTGCTGGGATTGCTACAAGAGTGCAGCTTATGGTGTGAGGTCAGAAAAATGTGTGCTAGTGGTTTTCATGATCTATGCACACATAGTGCATTACAGAATTGTTTAATAAATTAAAGACAACTAGTGCAAAATGTGTTCCTTTCCCTCATGGGATTAAGCATCTAAAAATACCATTTATTTTTAGATTCAAAAAATACTTTCTTAGGAACTAAGTAACCAAGAAGAATGTTCAAAGAAAAGTTGGTACAATATTATTCATTATTCAGATGAGTTTATGTAAAACTAAAATATTCAATAACAAGCTCAATGTTCTTAAAACGAATTCACCTAATAAGCAATAATAATTTTAGTAATCCATATAACAGTTTGACTTTACTGCAGATGCAACGTTCCAATATTACCAGGGAACACACCGAGTTGAATACTTCAAAGAGCTTTACAGGGAAAAAAAATTCCCTCCTTCAAATTCAGACTCTTAAAAAAGTGCTCCCTGTGCAAGTTTTCCCAGGGCAGATAATCCAGTAACAATCCACTGGGGCCAAACTGATCATTAGATAAGGACTCAGTCACATATCTAAGTAAGATTACTGTTAAAAGCAGAAGTTAGCAAACAAAGTCTAAAACAGAATTAAGAAGTAAAGACTGGCCTCTCTCACTCCAGCCCTCAGAATACAAAAACGTTCTCAAGCTTAAATGATTGCATAATACGTGGAACATGTGAAACCACTTCAGTGTAGACCTAGTAATACATTGTTTTCCATCCACGTAAGTTGCCTACCTTTTCTTAATAAAAATGATTATACAATAATTTCCTCTGTAAGTGGCTTTGAAGCTTCCTCTTTAGAGTATCTTAAAACTGCTCTAGGGCTTGCATGACAGACACTGATTAGATGGTAGGATGTAATCAAGGGAACTGGTACTAAACTACAAACTGTCCAGTGGCATCCACAGCATGTTATCAGGTACATTCTTAGGAAGTATACATTCCATAGGAAAAAAATAAACCTTCAATTGTCTGTAAACAAGAATAGAAAAACTTTGAGACTGTTATTAATTAACAGTTAATCAGATTTCTGCTGAAGTTTTTCTTGTAGGTATTGTAACACCATATCTGATTATAAGACTCTAAGAACAATTAAAGTCAGTGTTATTGACATTCATTTTAATATCTCTGTGGTTATATATAATTTTGTCTACATTCTTTTTACTTAACATTGATAAAATATTTCATGAACAATTCACAGGTTGGGTTTCAGGTGAACAGAATCAACACACTACTTAAAAATACAAGATACACTTTTAAACCAACTTTTAAAATTTCACCGGATCCTTCAACATTTGTTTGAAATCCTTACAAGATATTCATCTATTTGTAGCATCATATAGGTCTGTCTCCCCATCTGTCTGTGTTTTTCACGAAGACTAGTATCTGGTACAGGTTTTTTTTCTTCCCCAGTTTGGTAGCTATTCATTGGCCCACTACTATGCCATTTTTGTAATAGTTGTCCCACAGTTTTTATCAACCATTTTTAATAAAATGCATGTTTTCCTTTACAGGACAAGGAGACAAGGAATTAATATACTGAATTTAATGTTGGCTAAATTTAATTCTGTATGATTAGAAAATTAATGTCATCAAAATCTACTATTGTCATAATAACTAATTACATTGGCAACATGATATAATACTAAATTCTAAAAGACTAATAATATATATATTTTTATTCATCACAGCACTTCAGTCCTATCTTCCCAAACGTAACCCTGTTATATTACATTGCCAGATTTCTTAAGAAATTCACATCTTGCATGTATGGACATCTTGGAGAACCCTTTTTTTAACAGGATATCCTGACAACACCCACCCTCGGCCCCCCCTCCTCCCACGTCTTGGTAGCCTGACTCCAGCACAAGCTCATCTGGTTTGACTAAAATCATTGCATTATTTGGCAGTGGTTTCTTCATACGTGGTGCTTAGAGCTCATTGAAGCTCAAACAGTACAGGAAATGCAAATCATGCAAACCACCCTCAGGATGGCGACGTACAGTGGCGTGATTGAGCGGCAATACGCACGGCTCGTGGGTTGACCACATGAAAGGAGCCATTTAAGGACCAGATGAGTGAAAGCTGGGATAAGTTAGAGAGTATGTGTGAGCTTCAAAGCTGGCAGCATAGCATCCTTATTTAAAATAGAAGGGAGAGGAGTTTTTATTATTATTATATTTTATTAATAACACCTGCACAAGTTCTTTACATTGAAGAAAGTATATGGAGGTAGAGAGAGTTATACATCATACTGCGTGCATATAAGTAAGCCAATTTTCCTTTTTTAAATCCAGGTATGGTAGAAGAGTGGAGTACGTTCCATCAATACTTTGTGATATTTTCAACAAGTGTTAACAATTATTGGAAATGGTTTCTTTCAGTATACTTACATAAAAGATAATCTAGCAATGACCTACATCATTTGCTCATAATTCCTAAAGTGTTGGTTTAATTGCCGTATGTTAATAAAATTAATTCCTCCAACAAAAAATAAGAGCTATAATTCTCAAGAATTCATCAACAAAATCCTTAGAAGCAATACAGAGTTTGCTATTAAGAGAATATTTGAACAGGGCTAATACAGTAACTAGAACAGAAGAATGACTATAGGAAGTTTTTCTTTTCTATTTTGGAACTGATTATTTTTGGGTGTTTTTAATTTACCACCAAGAAAAGAAAATGTGACTATTAAGAGAATAAAAGTAATAACCTAAAATAATTAAAAGAAACATTCAATTTTGTTTGTTTAGTATTTAAAATTATTTTCAAAAGCCTTTATGCATGTTATTTAATTTGCATATGGACTTAAAAGCACTGAGAATTCCATTAGAGCCCTGGCTTCCATAACCCCTTATACCTATAGCTGGAAGCTTAAGTAAGCGAATGAAGATGTTATAAGTTCAAAGGAAGAAAAGGCTAATGTTTCTGGTCTAGGAAACCAAAAACCTAAGCCTGAATAGCCACAGGAGAATGAACTCATCATTCTCTGTAACTTAGGTTTCTCATATACAAAAAAGTTGTTATCAACACTTTTCTGTCTGCTTCTTAGTTTCATTTGAAAGACATGGTGATATAGCAAATAAAAACATTGTACAGTTGCTGCACAAACCTAAAGAAATGCAATACTATTTATGAAGCACCCACATTGCGCCAGGTACTGTACTAGGCTCCATACATACACGAGCTCATTTGGTTTAATTTCACCTTCACAATAAAATTGCAAAGTAAGTATTCTTAGTCCCACTTTAAGAGACAAGGAAACTGAGACTCAGAAAATTTAACCACTTTCCTCCAAAATCTTATGGCTAATAAATGGCAACACCGAGGGTAAATATGTTAGCCCATACATAGATCTGTCTTGATATGTTTCATAATCATCCCCTAAGTGTCTGTATAACCCTTGACTAGTTGTCATTTAAAAAAAGAAATTCAATGCTAGCCTCTAACAAAGCAGAATTAAGTACTCTAGAATTTCCTTTGGCTACACCAGCTAGAAAGCTTAGATACTTGGTGTTTTGAATCGGCCCATATTAATCCATCAAACCCACTTCTTTCTTTTCTTGTTTGTTTTTGTAAATGTAATCTTTATTGTATTTTTTCTCTTTTCTAATACCATTTAGTCCCCTTTACCCTCTCCCTCCAGTATTTCTTTCTTAATTCATCCTAAACAAACACAATGGCTACCCTGTTGGACAACCAGAAACAGCGCTAATGATCATAATCTCATTCGATGTCCCCAGAGCCACTGCCTTGAAATTTGAAATACTGGTTTGTGTTAAGAAATTCCAACTGGATATGCAAGAAGAGGCACCTTTAAAGACTTTCTGATTGGCAACTCTCTTCCTCTGCAAGTGTGTGTAGGATAGCCGCTGACAAACAAGGCTTAATTACTTATTTATTTGGGGGGCGGATAGCTATAATAGCCTATGGGAGAAAAGAGGTTAGATTTTATTTTAGGATACAATTTATCAAAAGTAAAGGCTATAGGCATAAGAAATATTGTAGACAAGTTATAGAGTTACATACAAATGGAAGGCAGGCAGCATAACTTTGCCAGAGCAACCAGTAAGTAAAGTCCGTCATAGAACCTATTCAACAAGTATTTAGATCAGCTGAGACTTGAGGCTCATTCAGAGCTAAAAAGTCCCTCGCGTGTGTCTGTCTCACTGGAGACACAAAACCTTGAACCATCTACAGGAAGTCTGATGCATGAAAACTATGCTCTAATCTGAAGGTCAGAGATTTGAAAGCCACCATTGACATCATATCCTGTTTCACAGGGAACAGATATAAGAGTCAGGCACTGAAGAGCCATGGATTCAAGGATTTCAGCGATGGTGACGGAAGCAGGTGAAAGTCTCTCCTTTTAAAGTCAACTGAAAGTTGTATTCTAAGGAGGAAGCACTGATGTAAGCTGAGGCAAGCAGTACACAAACATGCAGATTTGAAAAACTGGAATTTTCCAGGTAAGACTACATATTAAGTGGATTTGTGTGGGTTCTGTTTTCATTTTGTTTTGAATGAGGAGGGTAGAGTTCCTTCCTCTTCAAATTCCCCATTAGAGTTCTTAACAATGCCAGAGTCAGACTTTGTAGTTGGAACACAAAACTGGATCTGCTTCCCTTGATGTTTGAGCCTGTTTTTCTCCATTTGCCTCCAGGAGCACATTTTCTTGATTAATTAAACCATTCCTTACCTATGCCTTTAAGTTATTTCAAATTCTTTCAGTATCTATTTTCAAGCCTGTTACTGATTTGCATTAGTGTCCTCTACGTGCTATCGAATTCACCGCAGCAGATTCACACCACAGATTTCAATACTAAGACCTCAGGTCCCACCCAGAAATGTCATCGCCTTCCTCTGGTTTTGACAATTTACTTAACCTGACAGACCTATGGAAATGGCAGCAGTTTGATTCAAAGGGCTCTAAAGTCTTAACTGTGTTAACATCTGTCATATCGTCTTGATGCCAGGTATTAATATCCAGAAAAACGAATTAATAAGACAAAAACAAAATAGTATCACAAAGTACTCTGCAATGGGAGGCAAATAATTAACATTTTGTCCATACCACCCAGATGAACAATGAATTACATGGAATTATTGTACAGTCACTAAATTTTTTTGTTGGTTTAGTGACACACTGGAGATAATACATCACACTCTCTTATGGCAGGAACAGGCTATATGATTTCTTCCTGTTTCTTCTGGCTCCAAAATTAATGACTATATTCTGGCTTATCATATGTACATGATGGTACCAAGCAGTTCTTTATTTAACAAAAATTTACTGAAAGCCTAGAAAATAGCAGGCACCATATGACATAGTGATGTCAAGAATGATGGTGTAGTGAGTTAAACTGTGTGTTCCAAAGAGATGTATTCAAGTCTTAACCCCTGGTACTTATGAAAGTGACCTTATTTGGAAATATGGTTTTTGCAGATATAATCAAGATGAGGACATTAGACAGTATGGACTCTATATCCAGTAACTCGTGCCTTTATAAAAAGAGTACAGGCCTTGGGCAGCGTGGCTTGGTTGGTTGGAGTGTCATCCCATAAACTGAAAGGTAGCAGGTTGGTTTCCCAGTCAGGGCACATGCCGAGGTTACCAGTTTGGTCCCCAGTCCGGGTGTGTACAGGAGGCAACTGATTGATGCTTCTCTCACACTGATGTCTCTCTCTCTCCCCCCACCCATTAATGGATATATCCTCAAGTGAGGACTTAAAAAAAAAAAAGAAAGGACATAAAATATACAAGTTAGGTCAGGAACCAACAGAGTCAGATATTGTAGTGGTGCAGCTACAAGCCAAGAAATGTCCAGGATTGCGGGGAGCCACCAGAGGTTGGGCAGAGGGATTACTCCCTAGAACCTTCAGAGGAAACATGATCTCACTGACACTTGATTGCAAACATCTAGGCTCAAGAACTATGAAAGAATAAACCCTGATGTCACAGAAGCCTTAGGAAAGTAATATAGATGACCACTTTAAAACAAAACATAGCCAGGCAAATGAAAAAAAATAATAAAAGAGCTCCCAGAAATATGATGCTTTCATGACAAAAAGACTGCTGACATCTAATATTTTTTTAAAATTTAAGTTTTCATGATATTGAAAATTAGTGCCTTTGAATAAGATAAACAACAGGCTACTATCTTAGCCAACTCTACACTAATTAGCTTTTTGAAAATAGAGAAACCATTTGACTTTTGGACATTTCAGTTTCCTTCCCTAGAAGGTAAGATTTGACATACTAATAATGTACCCTACAAGGCTAGAAAGAATGACATTATACTGAATCCTTTTGCAAATGGAAATGTACTAACTATACATACATGTAGAATAAAAGGAAGGAAGGAAGGAAGGAAGGGGAGGGGAGGGGAGAAAGAAAAAAAGAAAAGAAAGGAAAGGAAAGGAAGGAAGGAAAGAAAATGATTTCTTAAAAAGGAAAAAAGCACCATACTTCAGCTCTGTGGACAAAAAGAAGCTTTTACAGATACACAGCATTATAAGCAAGCTCTGGACCCAGGTAGATTGCCTTCTCCTTTCTTCACTACATAATATGGTGCTATTTTATAGTAAAGAGAGTATATTTATTACCTAACAGGGTCCTATTTTGTGGTGAATATAGTAAAATATTTTAAGATTAGAAGAATTTAATGATATTAAGGAAATAAAATTTTTATTGATAATGGTGTTACAGTTGTTTTATTTTGTAAGACATTGTATTTTTTTACAGATAATAACATATGAAGAGTTACAAATGGAATGTCTGGAATTTGCCTCAGTATAATCTGAAGCAGGAAAGAGGTAGGCAGGGTTTAGATAGAACAAAATTGGCCATTTATTTACAATTGTTAAACAGTAAACAAGTTCATTACCTGTTCCCTCTACTTTTGTATATGTTTAAATTGTCCATAATGTGGTCACTCATTCAAGTCAAAAATTCACAGGTGAGTTATACCAAACATTCCAAGAACTAACACCTCTCCTCCTCAAACTATTCCGAAAAATTCAAGAGGAGGGAAGACTTCTAAACTCATTTTATGAGGACAGCATTATCTTAATCCCCAAACCACATAAAGACACTAAAAAAAATCATAGGCTAGTATCCCTGATAAACATAAATCCTAAAATCCTCAACAAAATATTAGCAAACCAAGTTCAGAAATGTATGAAAAATATCATTCGCCATGAACCAGTGGGATTTATTCTGGAAATGTATGGTCAGTACATTTGCAAATCAATAAATACGATTCACCACATAAACAAAATGAAGGATAAAAACCACATGATCATATCAATAGATGCAGAAACAGTATTTGATAAAATCCAGCCCCCATTTATGATAAAAACCCTCAGCTGGGGATGGCTGGGCGGGGGGGCGGGGGGGGCAGTGGTGGGGGAAAAATGGAGATAACTGTACTTGCACAATAAAAAACAAAAAACTCTCAGCAAAGTGAGATTAGAGGGAACATACCAAAACATACTAAAGGCCATATATGTCAAACCCACTGACAGCATCATACTGAGTATAGACAAAAACTACAAGTGTTTTCCCCTTAAGACTGGGAACAAGATAGAGATGTCTGTCTTCACCTCTCTTATTCAACACTGTACTGAAAGTCCTAACCATGGCAATCAGATGAAAAGAATAAACAAAAGGCATCCAAATTGGAAAGGAAGAAGTAGAAATGTCATTATTTGCAGATGACATAATACTGTATATAGAGAACTCAACGATTCCACCAACAAACTACTGGAACCAATAAATGAATTCAGTAAAGTAGCAGGATACAAGATTAATATCCAGAAATCAGTTGCATTTTATATGCCAATAATGAACTACCAGAAAGGGAAATTAAGAAATAATCCCATTCACAGTTGCTTCAAACAGGAGAAAATATCTAGGAATAAATCTAACTGAGTATGTAAAAGACCTACACTAGGAAAATTATAAGAGAGAAATTGAAGAAAATACAAATAAGTGGAAGCACATACCATGTTCACACATAGAAAAACTTAAAATCAGTAAAATGTCCATGCTACAAAAAGCAATGTATAGATTCAGTGCAATTCCTATCAAGATTCCAATGACATATTTAACAGAGCTACAACAAATATTTCAAAAACTTATATGGAACCAAAAAATGCCCCAAATAACAACAGCAATCTTAAGACCAAAAAAGTTCCAAGAAACATGCTACCTAATATCAAACTATACTATAAGGCCACAATAATCAAAACAGCATGATACTTGCATAAAAACAGACACATAGATCAATGGAACACAATAGACAACCCAGAAATAAACCCACACCTTTATAGTCAATTAATATTTGACAGAGAACGTGAGCACATACAATGAGCTAAAGATAGTTTAGTCAATAAAAGGTGTTTGAAAAGTTGGACAGATAGATGTAGAAAAATGAAAATAGACTACCTTATTATGATACACACAAGAATAAATTTAAAATGGATTAAAGACTTAAGTGTTAGACCCAAAACCATAAAAATCCTAGAAGAAGACCTGGGCAGTAAAACCTCAGATGTGGCTCACAGCAATATTTTATCTGATATATCTCCTTAGGCAAGGCAAATAAAAGAAAAAATAAGCAAATGGGACTATATCAAACTAAAAATTTTTTGCACAGCAAAGGAAAGCATTAACAAAATAGAAAGATAACCCATTGAATGGGAGAATATATTCACCAATGATATATCTGACAAGGGGTTAATATCCAAAATTTATAAAGAACCTACAAAATTCAACACCAAAAAAAAAAACACACCACACACCAAACAACCCAATTATAAAATAGGCAAAGGACCTAAATAGACACTTCTCCAAAAAGGACATACAGATGGCCCACAGACATAGGAAATGGTGCTGAACATCACTAGCCATCACAGAGATGCAAATTAAAACCACAATGAAATTATCACCTCACACTGGTCAAAATGGCTATCATCAATAAATCAGCAAGCAACGAGTGCTAGCGAGGATGTGGAGAAAGGGGAACCCTTTTGCATTGTTGGTTGGAATGGAGACTGGTGCGGCCACTGTGCAAAGAAGTATTCAGCTTTCTCAAAAAATCAGAAGTGGAACTGTCTTATGACCCAGAGATCCCACTTCTGGGAATTCATCTGAAGATACCCAAAACACTAATTCAAAAGAATATAGACACCCCTATGTTCGTTGTGGTATTATTTACAATTGTCAGGATATGGAAACAGCTTAAGTGTCCATCAGTAGATGAATGGATAAAACAACTATAGGACATTTACATAATGAGACACTACTCAGCCATTTAAAGAAGGAGAAGGAAGACAATGGGGAGGAGGAGAAGAAGAAGAAGAGGAAGAAGAAGAAAATTTTACCCTTTGTGACAGCGTATATGGAACTGGAGAACATTATGCTAAGTGAAATAAGTCAGTCAGAGAAAGACAAATACCACATGATTTCACTCCTATGTGGACTCTAATGAACAAAGTGAACTAACCAACAATATAGAGACAGACTCATAGAGAGCAGGATGACAGCTATGGCTTGGGAGGAATATTACGGGGTGAGGGGATTGAGCAAAAAGGAAAAAGGACTCATAGACAACAGTGTGGTAATTATTACGGAGAGGGAGGTATAAGGGGAATAAATGGTAATGGAAAAATACAATAAAAAATATAAAAGGAAAAAAAAGAAAATCAATCAACCAATCAAAAGAAGCAAGTTAAACGAGCAGGCTGGCATCACTTTAGGAACACGGTGATCAAGCATGTCTTTCCAACGCTGCTACAGCACATTTTACCTTCAGCCCTGATGAGCATCTGCAAAAATCTGTTGGGAGATTTTTGAAAGAAATAATAAGAAAAGGCCCTATCTACAGAAAAATATGCAAAACCAATATATATAAGGCATCTTCAAAAAATGTATCTGCCAATATAAAGCGTTCACTATATTTATATGTTTAAAGAATATTCCAGCTAATTAATCTGCACTGTGTGGTGGCAAGGGACACATCTGACCAGAAATGGCCCTTTCTATTGTGAAAAAGAAACTTTTATTATGTTTTCTAAAATTCACATCAACTTCAAGAAATTACATTAGAACTTTTATATCAACTTAATATTTTTGGCATCTATGATGTTCAGCTGTTATTCTTTTATTAAAATTAATGTGAGAAACTTCTGCATGTTCAGACATTCACATAATTCTTTTCCTTGGTGTTTAAACAAAGAGATGAGGCTACTTATGTGAAATACATATTTTGTGTTAGAAAATTAGTCATTTGATCACAGGTACGAAATTCTGCTTTTCCTATAAAAAGCAACAGTTCTTGTCAGATCCAAGAGACAACTGTGCATCTTTTTCTCTCTTGAAGAATACTAGAGTGTTCACTAGGTAAGGGTGCAATTTAAACCGCCTCCCCCTTTAGCTCTTCACAAACAGCATTCTTTCACACAGTGCAAAATGAAGTACACAGCTAAGTACCTTACAAAGTAGGAGTCATTACACAAATGTTAGTTTAAAAAATGAATAAACAGTAAATAATTAATTCACTTTCCTAAATATAGAAATAAACATGACCACTATTTTAATTCATCACCACTACCCACTAGCATGTCTGATTGTTGCTATGTAGCTACAATTCAAAATTGAAACCAGGACTGAAGTAAAGGTGAGACCCAAAAATCTGCAAATATTATGCACTCTACCACTTCCTCCCACTCTATCACTGTAGACCACCTGTACTGAAGAACAAATGTGGCAGTGTACTACGGCTTTGTGCCAAACACTCTTTAAACATTATGCCTTTGTAAAAATACTAATCCATGCCATCCCTCCTACTTGCATTTTAAAATAAACTAAAGGCTGGAAAGGGTATTATTTTTTGTTCTCATATTTGGAGATAAAGATACAAAACGAAAGTGATCTGCTCTTATACAGGTGAGTGGCAGACCTGGGACTGAGCTCAGTTTCCCTGATTTCTAGTCCGTGCTCTTTCTTACTCCCTCGACTGACTACGAAACACGTCTGGTAGGTAAAGGAGAGGAATACCCAAACACTTAAGGAATTCACACTGTGTGGGCAAATTTTTGTAAGTCAGGATCAGTCAGCACCTATGTGCCTAGTCCGTGGTTTGGAGCTGTGAACAATTATCACTTTAGTCAGTAAAACAGAGTAAGTTGAGACATTCCATGTCTCTGAAAAACAGAAGACATTCTTGGTTAGATGTCCTTATCTCTTGACAAAAAAGTTGTATGAAAAGCTGAAAAGTGAAACAGAAACGCAGATGAACGTTGAGGACTTCAAAGTGAATACTCGAAATTGCAAATATGGAAATACTTATTCATACGGGACCATTTCATTATGCTCTGTTAGAAGAAGACTTCAGGTGACTCACACAGATAAATCTGGAGAGAAAGGATTTCCCCCTTCCTCCCAAAGTTGTAAAAATGTAAAACAAAAATGTCACACTAGGCTACAACATATCACTTTAGAGATTTCTTACAATATCTGCAAATCCTGATATATCAAGCTTATGACTATGCCCATCTAAAGCTTAAACCCTTAAACAATAACAAATTAACTTTTTGCTATAATATAAAAAGGTCATATGTAACTATCTTGAATTTTCCAAGTCTTGATATAATTAACAGTTTAAGGGTTTATAAAAAAAGATAATATCCAGGAGAATCCTGAAAGATAATAGCTATGAAACAATAATTATGCAAATTCTTTAATTTCTGAATCCAGAGAGCGCGGAAGGATGCAACAGCAAAAAAGAAAACCCTATTCATCAAAACTCTCTTTTTCAATAATTCTAAGAGGCTGCTACTTACCACAACTCTTCTCAGAATCAGACATCTAATTAGGAACTGCATTTTTAATACTAGTTAATACATGTAAAACATATCCATGCTGAACATATTATAGAACAAGTTTTCTGGGAGCTTTTTTCCATGGGAAAAAAAAACTTAAACTATTCAAGTGGATCATTACCTCTGCCAGCATTTTATCTAAAATAAAACTGATTAAAAGAAGACAAATATTAAGACTATGTTTCCCAAACCCTGAATGTTCTCAGGTATTTCAATCTTGTAATTGCCACTGTCTCCACTTCTTGCATGTATGTGTCTTCTTTCTTCTACTCCCAGTTTTAAATGCCAAAATCAGACAAAGAAAATGATTCCTTACATAAATTCTGCTTACACGTATATTAAGCAATACTCAAATTTCAGAGAAAGACTTCAGTTCTTAACCTCTGCTTCTCTAACTTTTCCTACATTTTTCCCAAAATGCTGCAAGTAAAATGTGAACATCATTAAATATCTTTAAATACTTAAAAAATTAAGAATATTGCTATTACAATGACTGTATAGTTCTACCACTCACTCTTCATAAATGTCTGAGTTATAATCACTTCATTTCCAAGAACTGCAGGAGTCAAGAATCCCTGACCCTTTAATGACATTGTGCTATTTCTGGGTTTCTTGGCAGCAATCCTCATATATGGTATAGAAAAAAAAATAAAAGCAAACTATCTTTTTCTGTTTTAAAAAGCTTTAAATTCCCTTTAAAAAATTGAAGACTCTCACCAATGTTACAAAATTAAAGCTAAGAATCACTGCATCTGACTAAGAAACTCTGTAATAGAAACACTACAGACATGCACACAATATGCAAATAGCACATGCCTTTAATGTAAATGTTATTAAAACTATTTTCATTATATTTTAAGCTGATGAACAGAGGAAAATATAACAGTGGCAAAAACTAGTTCACAGTCTTGGCCACTTTCACTTTCTGAAACTCTTGGAACCCACTTAAACCATTTGTACACATTAACTATCTGGATAAAAACTGGACACACAGAGAAACCATGGGCTAAAAATCTCCTACATTTGAGTTCTCCCACTATAGTGAAAGACACATTACCAAGTGCGGGGATTTTCCGAGAAATACATGTATATATATGATTGCTTTAGAAATGCTGACTCAAGAGAACATTGTCCAAATACTAAAAAGAAAGAAAAAAGGAAGGAAGGGAGGGAGGGAGGGAGGGAGGGAGGGGCTGTATCCACAAGAAGCAACTTAGTTCCTAAAGCATACTGCCCTACTCACCTTTTTATCATTTATGTCTGGCACACAGTGTGTGTTCCTCAAGTGTATGCCTTCCTAGTTCAGACCACTGAGGAAGAGATGGGCTTTCCTGAACTGTATACTGTGAAGAGGGGCAATCCCAAGCTTTATTTTCATTTTGGAACATTACATAATATAAGAACTCTACAGGTACACTTAATGTCTGATGATTTTTTGACAGGGGAAGATAAGTTTCAGAAGGTAATACCAGGTAATAATTCATTTACTGATTGTGTGTTTATACATAAATGCACATGTACAGAGTGTGTGTGTGTGTATATACACTATAAATTTTATTTAAATAAAGAAAAGAGGCAGTGTTACATTTCTAAAGAAAAGGAAGTTTTGCTACATTTAAGTACATGGAGTATTGAAAACACTGCCAAAGTAAACCCACTAATCCAATTTTAATGGGTAAATATGAATGATTTACAATAGTATAACTATTTAAAAAATAATTATAATCACTCTGTGATTTTAACTAAATTAAAATTTTGTATCCCAATTTCTTTTCTCATACACAAGACAAAGGAAAATTTCAGTTCAGCTCCTAGACAAAGGCAAACAACACAAATTTCATTCATAGTGCTAGTTCCTTTACTATTTTTCCATTTTTACTATCATTATTTTCATTGTATTCCATTGTTCTCATTCAGAATCTGTTTCTTCATTAGATGTTTAGAATCCAATGACCATCTCTACCCTCACTCATGGTCTCCACTGTAGATTGCTGTAATTATGATCCTATACACAATTTTCCCCACCTCCCTCTCATGTTTGCCTATAACACATTACTTTCCCTTCTTCAAATGATAGAAAAGTAATTTTCCTATTACTCTCTCGCATTCAGTTCATACGGTCTGGATGGACTTGACCCCAGTTCCTGATTCCAAAGTGATCACATGACCCAGGCCTGGCCAATCATGATTTTAGATGCCTTTTACCCCAGCAACACCTTTGAAGGCCACATACCTTTATTTTAAAAGAATTCTTTTTTATCATTCTGGAACTTTTGTTAGACCTGCCAAGAGAGAGGTACTCTCTCTCAGGCAGGGTAACTAAGCAGTGGGGGTGTAAACTTAGCTCTGAGAGAGATCCGTCTGGAGAGAGCCTGCTCCAGAACACAGCCAAACCAGAGGAAGGTAGGTCGAGAAATCAGGAGGCTTAATGATATCACCGAACTACTGGAGCCAACTCTGCCTGAAGTCAACCGCATGGGACTTTCAGTTATATGACGCAATACATTTTCCTTTATGTTTACATGATTTTGAATTAGATTTCTACCATATGCAATTAAGAGTGTCCTCAGTAATGGAGCCTTCAAACCAAAAGCTCCCCAAATTCTTACCTTTGAATTTAAAGCTGTATACAAACTAGACACAATCTGCCTTACCATCCCAACCCAATGTCCCAGGACTCCTCCCAACTCAGAATACGGTCATGCTAAACCAAGACTTTCGAGATTTCCAACATAATGCTGGGATTTTTCCAGCATTAATACCTTTGATCACAACACTTCGTTCTCCTACAGCACCCTTCCATTTTCTCTCTGTCTGTCACAATCTCTAACACCCTCTCAGGTCTACCCCAGAATTTCCTGAATGAAAATTAAACTCTTTCTTCAGTTACTTCTTTAAGAAATGCTGCACTCCCTGCAGTACTGACTCTTCTACATGAGTTCTCCAGCAGCATTGTCAGAATTCAGGGTACATGGCCCAGGTACCATGCCCTGTACAGACAGATGGCTAACACGAAGGGCTACACCTTCTCTTTGAAAGGCAAATAATCATGAAATGCTAAGGCTGAAATAAGAGATCCAAACAGTAACTCATATCAAAGCAATTTAAAAGACAGAAGCCCTACTGGAAAAAAAAATACTCTCCAAAAGTCTCTAACTCTAAAAATAAAAGCTAAATATGCAAAGAGATACACACAAAAAACAAGGAAATAATTCCTGTATTAAAATAAGCAGTGGTTGATAAAGATGAACGAGACCCAATTTGTCTTTTATGTTAGGATTCCTTAAATTTTGATGTTAATTCCTTGTTCACGACATCGTAGAGCTCAGTAGATGAAATCAAAACCTTCAGTTACAGATGGAAAATATTAAGACTCTAGGTTAAAAAGTGACTTTTCCAAGGCCAAACAATTAATTTATAGCAGAGCAGGGATTAGAACTCAAGACGGCTGATTGCCCTGTGTTTAGAAGTTATATATTCTTTTAGTAAACTCTTTTTATGTATATGTACATTTAAATATATTTTATAAACATCATTTGAAGATTCATCCTTAGGTTCTAAACAAGAAGCGAGAAACAGAAAGCCCTAAATGGGCTAGTTAAGTAACATAAATGTGAGAAACCAATTAGTATAAAACAATGGCAACTAGTAGAGTTTGTAACCAAAAGAAAGAAGGACTATCTAAAAGCATTAAAAATAAAATAAAAGCTTACATGTAGAACCCAAAGAATATTTCTTTGTGCCGCACTCTAATTTCTCATTTCTCCTATAGCCTTGACACTATAATTTAAAAGGTCACTGCTCGTGGGTGGCTACTGCGAAAACTAAAAAGCCTTAAAATACAATTGTGAAATTTTACAAAATATCACAAGTAGATTCTAGGTTCCATAAAGTTTCCTAAATTAGAAGTTTTTTTTTCTAGAAACACTTTTATACAGGCGGAATTCCAGAAAATTTTATTTTCTCTTAACAAAATTTATATAATGGAGGATGACTGCTTTCATAGTATGATTAATAAAACCCATAAATAAGTATGGAATTCTTTAGTTGAATACCATAAAACTGAGTAACACAGGACTTTAAAAGTTTCTAAGCAGTCTTTGGGTATAAGAGATAATATCCCAACATAGGCTACTAGTAGTGCTTGTGCAGAAAAAAAAAGCAATCAAATTAGCAAAATCTATTACAACCATATTTCATTTGCATTTCAAACCCACAGACACGAAATCATTCACTTAACCATATTCACTCAGCAGCTACTATCTACTAGGCAGCATACCAGGTACTAGGGATAAAAAATGGTAAATGAAAATGTGCCCCTAGTCATTGTGGGACTGATAGTATAATGAAAAGGAAAATAAATCAAGCCAGCAAAATAATTACAAATTACATATAATGTTATTACAAGGAGACATAAAGGATGCTGAAATAGAGGGTTTGTTTCAGATGGGGTGGTCAGGGAGGGCCTCTCTGAGAAGATGAAAGTTTAGCTGCGACTTGAAGGATGGGAAGAAATAAGCAAAGGGGTTGGGGAGGAGGCGTGAGTTGCTGTTGCCAGCTGAGGGAGCAGCGAGTAGCAAAAGGACCTGGGGCAGGAAAGAGCCCGATATTTCAGAGGGAACAAGGCCAATGCCCCCACTGCAGCAGACTGATGAGATGAATGGAGGGAGAGACACGGTTGCAAAAGCAGGCAGGGTCCAGCAAACCCTGTGTGTGATCTGGATTTTTACACATGCAATGGGAAGTCACTGACGGTTTTCAATCAGGGATCATTCAGTCAAGGCTAAAAGTATTAACAAATGGTTATGGGCATAAGGCTTTATTTCAATCAACAAAGAGTTTACTAAAGGCTTACTATGTGCCAGCACTGTATGTCCAAGTTGGTCAAGTTGGACCTTACTTACATCATCCGTGCTAGCACAGGCACTGCCTCTCAAAATACAAGCTCTTAAAAACTGCTGATGAAAGAAAACAGGGAACAGGCTTAGAAGAGAGCCAAAAGATAACTGGTCCGGGGGGATTAAGCCAAACCATCTCACCCCCCAGCTCTTTTTCTACTACACAACCACCAAGAATTTCTCCTAAAAAGAAGGCAGGTCGGGGGACTGTTAAATTTTTATTATCAGCAAGAGATGGTGAACAAAGAGAAATATAGGAAAGACTGTTTACAGGAAAAAAACTCACTGGCACACAGGACTATGTTCTTTGGAAAGACAGAAGGACGGAAGGGACGTGAATGCTTTTTTGTGAGCACTAGGCCCGACTCAGCCCCTGCCTCCCACCTGCAGTTATCTCCGTGGGCTGGCTGGTCAGGAGACCAGCTGGTCTATCATGGGAATGATCCACAGAGGAATATAAAGGAAGGAAAAAATGAACAAGAAGTAGTCATTTAACGGGCAAGCCAATGTGTCCAAAGGCAGCTAGGAGACCAAATCTGATCCCCAAGCAATAGGTGAGCATGAAGACTTCTCTCAGAGAGGAGACTTCAAAGAAGGAAAGGGTAACAGATGATCTGCATCCCGGCCTTAGTGGCCCTAAAGAAGGTCGGCCAGACACTAATACCATGCATACCCTACACAGCTCCAAAAGCAAGCATATTTTCATTGACTAAGCCCTTAATAAAAGCAGAATTTTTTTCTCAAATAAACAAAGAAATAAGTGGTGGGGAATGGAAGTACAATAAAAGTACCTTTCATTTCCTAAAGGTTTTTTCCCAGGCTAAGGAGACAAACCATGACAAAGATACTCAACACCTAAAAATAATTGGATTAGAAGCACTCTAGGATCAGGCTCATAGTTCTGATTATGTCAAAAATAAGTATGTCACATCTAAAAACCAAACTATGAAGGCTCTTATAGTCTATAGCCAGAGCTCTTTTATTCAATAATACATTTGCATCCATTTTGGGGGTGTTTAGGGTGTTTTATGTCTTTTCCATTCCCTTCATTAAAAATAATGATTTTCTCTCCTCTGTAAAAGTGTATTAAAAATCCAGTGTGTCTTTTAAAATACAGTTGGCAAATTTCAAAGGGTAAATGTATGGGAGATTTACCCTAGAGGACTTTAAGGTACAAAGTCTGTTAGAAATAATGTCTTGTATCCATATGAACCATTACTCGGGAATCTTAAATGTGATATTTTATTTTTTAAATATGCTAGAAGGAATATTAAAAACATACACTTGAAGTTGCACAGCCATGCTTAATGCCTTGGAAGCAGTGGGTTCACAGTGATTGCTACTAACTATTCAAACACTTTTGAATTAGCAACTTGTGAAAATAAACCACAAACTTCATAACAAGAAAACTTTTTTCTCCCTGCAACTGGAAAATTAACGTCTTAAGAGCACTGACAAAGAAACACAAAGTGGAAAAGACAAAGTCTGGAAACCAGCCCTTAGGAAGCACAGTGACAGGGTTAATGTCCAGTTTTGCAATGAAGAGTTTATTAGGGTCATTCAAAGGTTAGTCATTCATGTGACTATGTGAAAGGGAAGAGAGTGAGAGAGAGGAAAGAGGGACGGACAGAGAGAGCCACAGAGGCAACGACGGACTGAGTGGTTAGTTACTTGGTTTGCAGTATTACTCTATTTCTATACTGTTGTGGTTAGTCATGTTTTCAAAATAAAGTCCACATGGCTACCCTGAACCATATAGTCAACCAGAGGAGACTTCACTGAAATGAAATATTGTGGACAAAGCCCTAAGCCCTGTACAAATACTGGAAAGCTGCTGTGTGCGCAGCCTAGACAGTTGAGCAGATTGGTAGGAAAACAAACCAAAGGAGAATCCCACAATTAGGCAGTACAGGACAGGGAATCTGGTTGGCTGGGCAATAGCCATGGGGAAACTCAGCCAATTTTCATAAATGGAGCAGTCACGTGCTGGTGAGACTATGGAATGTTAGATTGCACCTACTGACAATGTAAGTTATACAGTGTCAGAACATCATCCAAACCCCAAGTGCACACACCTGGTAATAATAGTGAGTTGGGCAGTACTAAAATGCTGTCTCTAGTCAAGTTCATAAACCAACTAGAGAACTTCAGAGCATACAAGGTAGAGGATAATTTGGGAAGAGCAGGTACTGAGCATCCCAAACATAGAATGTTCTTTGTGTATTCGTGAGTCTACCAAATTATTTTTTTTCTTTCCAACTTGGATATCTTTTATTGATTTTTATTGCCTAATTCCTCTGGCTAATAAAAGCAGTAAGAGTGAGCATTCCTGTCTCGTTCCTGATCTAACAGGAAAAGCTTTCAGCCTTTCACAATTGAGTATGATATTTGCTATGAGTTCTCTCATATATGGTTTTTATATATAATTTTTTAATTTAATTATTGTTCAAGTATAGTTTTCTGTCTTTGCTCCCATCCAAGCCCCCCCCCCCGCAAGTACTCCCCACCTCCCTCTGATTTCCACCCTTCTTAGTTGTTGTCCATGTGTCCTTTATACTAGTTCCTGTAAATCCTTCCCCTTTTTCCCCTGAAATTCTCTCCCCTCTCCCCTCTGGTCCCTGTCTGCCTGTTCTCTATTTCAGTGTCTTTGGCCATATTTTGCTTGCTTGTTTGTTTTGTTGTTTAGCTTCCTGTTAAAGGTGAGATCATATGGTATTTGTCTTTCAATGCCTGGCTTATTTCACTCAGCATAATACTTTCCAGTTCCATCTATGCTGTTGCAAAAGATAGGAGCTCCTTCTTTCTTTCTGCTGCATAGAATTCCATTCTGTATATGTACCATAATTTTTTGATCCATTCATTTACTGACAGGCACCGAGGTTGCTTCCAGCTCTTGGCTATTGTAAATTGTGCTGCTATGAACATTGGGGTGAATAGGTTCTTTGGGATTGGAATTTTAGGGTTCTTAGGATACAATCCCAGCAGTGGAATTGCTGGGTCAAAAGGCAGGTCCATTTTTAGTTTTCTGAGAAAATTCCATACTGTTTTCCACAGTGGTTGTACCAGTCTACAACCCCACCGACAATGACAATGGATTAGGGTCCCCTCTTCTCCACAACCTCTCCAACACTTGTTGTTTGTTGCATTGTTTATGATGGCCATTCTGACCAGTGTAAAGTGGTATTTCACTGTGGTTTTAATTTGCATCTCTTTGATAGCTAGTGATATTGAGCATCTTTTCATGTATCTCTGAATCTTCTGTATGTTCTCCTTAGAGAAATGTCTGTTCAAGTCCTTTGCCCACTTTTTAATTGGGTTGCTTGTCTTCTTAGAGTGGAGCAGTGTAAGTTCTTTGTACATTTTGGAGATTAAACCCTTGTCTGAGGTATCATTGGGAAATGTTTTCCTATACAGTTGTTTCTCTTTTTATTTTAATACTGTTTTCTTTACCCATGCAAAAGCTCTTAATTTTGATGAAATCACATTTCTTTATTCTTTCCTCTATGTCCCTTGCTCTAGGGGACATATCAGTAAAAAAGTTGCTTCATGAAATATCTGAGATTTTCTTGCCAATGTTCTCCTCTAGGACTTTAATGGTATCACAGATTATGATTTTTTAATGTCATAAATGGTATTCTATTTGAATTTTAATTTAAAAAACTCAAAAGTCCCTAGCTGGTGTGGCTCAGTGGATTGAGTGGGGGCCTAAGAAACAAAGGATTGGGGTTCGATTCCCAGTCAGGGCACATGCCTGGGTTGCAGGCCAGTTCCCAGCAGGACGCATGAAAGGCAACCATACATTGATATTTCTCTTCCTCTCTCTTTCCCTTCCCCTCTAAAGATAAAGAAATAAATTATTTTTAAAAATTAAAAATAGAACTGCCTTGGAACCCATTTCTCAGAATACAGCTGAAAAAGCCCAAAACATAAATTAAAAAGACTATATGCACCTCACTCCTATGTTCATAGCAGCATTATTTACAATAAGCAAGGTTTGGAAGCAGCCCAAGTGCCCTTAAGTAGTTGAGTGGATAAAAAAAGCTCTGTAACATTTACACAATGAAATACTACTGGGCCATAAAAAGGAGGAAATTTTAACTTTTGAGACAGCATAGATAGACCTGGAAAGTGCTGTACTAAGTGAAATAAGCTAGTAAGAGAAGGCCAAATACCATATGATTTCATGTGGAATCTAATAAACAAAATAAACAAACAAATAGAAACAGACTCATAGACAAAGAGAATAGACTGACAGATGTCAGAAAGGAAGGGCTTGGGGGATTGGGTTAAAAAAAGAGAACAGAGTAATAAAAAATGTATAGACCCACACAACATCATGGTAATTACAGAGGGAAAGTGGGGTTGGGGGAAGTAGAAGAGAGAAAGGGGGGATAAATGGTGATGGAAGGAGACTTGCCTTGGGGTGGTGAACATACAATACTATATACAGATGATGTATTATAGAACTGTACAACTGAAACCTACATAGTTTTATTAACTAATGTCACCTCAATAAATTCAATTAAAAAAAGAATAAACAGTATATGGACCTTGTGGGTGGCCAGACTTGAGCTCAAATCACATACTGACCACTAGCTAGCTGTGTAACACAGTGCAAGTAACTTAACTTTCTAAGACTCAGATTCCTCCTCTGTTGAACCAGAAAAACAATATCTAATTTCCAGGATTGTAGAATGTCTACCACATGGTAATTGTTCAATATGTTTAGCTGTTATTACTATTATTTAATCCCATTAAATTTTATTCTATTTACTACAGAGATGTAAAATGACTTCCCCAAGTAAGCCTAACACTTCACTTAGCTATAATTTCTTAAGTCATCATATACTTTTATACTATCAACTATGATGCACACTACTAAAAAGGTGTTTTCATATTTAAATTACATTAAATTATTCAAAAAATATATTTTAATTAAAGGATGTTTTGTTATTGAAGTATAATATTCAGAAGGTTGTACCTTTAATAAGTTAATTGTTATTTTGAAAAACAATTCAAAATAAGATATAACTGCCAAGCAAAGTAACTGAATTACTAATTTACAAAAGAATGATTTGAGAGATTACCACCTTCCTCATTAATTTATCTATAATGTACTAATTTACCCATAACATTTTTCATAATGGCTAGGTACAAACAACAAACACACATAGGCAATTTACATCAACTAAAAATGTTCATTTTCCCAAAGAAAGTTACATTTGATGTTTCATAGGGGATAGTTCATTTAAGAGGGAAAAAAATCACACACTCCATAAAAAAAGAATCTGCTTAAAGAAAAGCTGAAGTCGTGGTACTGTTAAAGAAAATGGCAAATCATAATATGATTACCAACAATCAAATACCACCTTAAGCTTTAATTTCACTTTATGCATTACTTGACCCAAATGAACTTTCATTCCCTTTATTTTCTATCCAACTATTTGCTTTCCTCATCCTTCCTTGGACATTTGAAAAAAAAGTCAGGGGTTAGGGGTAGGTATCACAATGATAATCAACATCTATTAGGACTTGTATGGCTACAAGAAACAGAAAACTGAAGCATGAAATACCGAATCAATCTCAAGAAACACGAGCTGGGATAGAGGGAGAGCTTCACTGGCACAGTAAACCAGCCTCTGTCTTTTAGTGGAAGATTTTTAGCTAATGCAGCCACATCTTTAATGAGCATAGTTCCATTCGAATTTTCTATTACATTTTATTTATTTATTTTAATTATTTAATTATTTTTCAAGTACAGTTTTCTGTCTATTTCTCCCATCCCATCCCACCCCTGTGCTCCCCCTCCCTCCCCCTCTCCCTCCCATTTCCACCCTTCTCAGTTGTTGTCCATGTGTCCTTTATATATGTTCCTTTAAATCCCTCCCCTATTTCCCCTGAAATTCCCTCCCCTCTGCCCTCTGGTCACTGTCAGCCTGTTCTCTATTTCAGTGTCTTTGGTCATATTTTGCTTGCTTGTTTGTTTTGTTGTTTAGCTTCCTGTTAAAGGTGAGATCATATAGTATTTGTCCTTCAACACCCGGCTTATTTCACTCAGCATAATGCTTTCCAGTTCCATCCATGTTGTTGCAAAAAGTAGGAGCTCCTTATTTCTTTCTGCTGCAAAGAATTCCATTGTCTATATGCACCATAGTTTTTTGATCCATTCATTTACTGACGGGCACCTAGGTTGCTTCCAACTCTTGGCTATTGTAAATTATGCTGCTATGAACATTGGGGTGCATATGTTCTTTGGGATGGGTGTTTTAGGGTTCTTAGGATACAATCCCAGCAGTGGAATTGCTGGGTCAAAAGGCAGGTCCACTTTTAGTTTTCTGAGAAAATTCCATACTGTTTTCCATAATGGTTGTACCAGTCTGCAATCCCACCAACAGTGGACCAGAGTCCCCTTTTCCCCACACCCTCTCCAGCATTTGTTGTTTATTGATTTTCTATTACATTTCAAATGAGGTTTTGTAAGTTATGTTTTTATGAGAAATTACCCATTTTGTTTTAAATTTTCAAATGTATTAACATGGAACTATTAAGAGCATTTCCTCCTTTCTATTAATCTCTGCTTTATATGTAGCTATAGTTTTCATTCTAAAAATCAATTGTGCCTTGCCCTGGCCCGTGCGACTCAGTAGGTTGGAGCATCATTCCATCAACTGGAAGGTCCTGGATTAGATTCCTGGTCAGGGCACATGTGTAGGTTGCAGGTTTGGTCCCCGGTCAGGGAGTGTACAAGAGGAAACCACCCCATATTTCTTTCTTTTTTTTTTAAAGATTTTATTTATTTATTTATCTTTAGAGGGGAAGGAGAGGGAGAGAAACATCAATGTATGGTTGCCTTTCATGCATCCCCTGCTGGGAGTTGGCCTGCAGGGAACTGGCTTGCAACCCAGGCATGTGCCCTGACTGGGAATCGAACCGCGATCCTCTGGTTCGCAGGCCCGTGCTCAATCCACTGAGCTACACCAGCCAGGGCTCCATATTTCTTTCTTACACGAATGTTTCTCTCCCTCTCTTTCTCCTTTCCTTCCCATCTCTCTGAAATCAATAAGTATGTCCTCGGGTAAGGATAAGAAATATAAAATAAAATAAAAATTAATTGTGCCTTTTATAAAAATCGATCATGCCTGTGGTTTATCTATGTTATTATTTCAAAATAGCTACTTTCAGTTTGTTCATTTCAATTAGAAATGGGCTTTCAATTTCACTTTTACTCTTCTTGTAGTTTTCTTACCAGAACTACTCCTAGATTCAAGTAAGAGGGGGCCTGCTCACCACAATAAAAAAGTAAAAATAGAGTTATTAAAGATGATGTGGCTGTGACTGTCACTTTAGATGCAACCCACTTTGTGATACACAATATGTTCATTATGATTCAGTTCTATTTTTTAGTATCCATTATGATTTCTTCTGTGGCCCATGAGTTATTTAGAATCATGCCCCTGCATTTCCTGACTTGGAGGCTTTTTTAGGAATCTGTTAGTGATTTCTCTGCTGCACACACTTCAGAATGATTTCATCTGAAGGGTGAGAACCACTTGTGGAGAGCTGCTCACAGCCTGATGCAGATCCTGGCAGCGGGAGGCTGGCCAGGGCACAGGGAAAGGGACGGGGAATGGGCACCGTTTCTGCTGCATTGGATCTCAGACCACTATTTTCACTCATTTCCAACAACTTTCATTGCTGTTTCGTTCTTCTAATCTCCTACCTTTGTACCAAAGGCAGCATCTAATAATACTGCTTATCACCTTATTTTCTGTCACTTAATATGTCTTTGACAAGTTCTCATGAGTGTACACTGAAAGCCCTGACTGGGTGGCTCAGTTGGATAAAGCATACACGGGTACACCAAAGGTTGTGCGTTCGATCCCTGGTCAGGGAACACTCCAGAGGCAACTGATTGATGTTTCTAACATCTCTTTTTTCTTTCTCTCTCTCTCTCCCCTCCTCTCTAAATATATCCTCAGGTAAGAATTTAAGAGAGAGAGGGAGAGAACAGTGAAAGCTTCTTAATTCAGGTTAGAGCAGAACAACATTTCATCTCAAGAATGTAACATAACAAGTTCCTGTTATGAAAATTAGGCAACCAGCTTCAAAGCCAGCTTCCCACTCTAATTTCCAGAACCCTCTTTCGATCCTCTCTTACTTTGTCCAATTCAACTAGGGACTTAAAAGAAAACCTCACATTTTACAGAGCATTTGTAGATGTTTTAGAACACAGGATTTTCAGGTGACTAGGTAACTGTATTGCTCAAAACAGAAGTCTACTCCAGGAGTTTCCCAGCCTTCCATCAGCCATTTTTGGCAGCCCAGGCATCTTGTCCCCATCTTTTCACCTCATGGTTGCAAACAGCACAACCGCATCCAGATGCAGGAAAGGAGAGATGGCTTTCTCCTTCCATAAGCAAAAACACAAAACAAAAAAACTTTGTTGGAAGAACACTCAAGTCATACACTTAAATCAAATTCGCCAAAACCTAGTGACAGACTGACTATTTCCTGGCTGTAAGAAAAGGTGGGAAAATTTGGCAGCAACAGAATCGTCAAGATGCACTTAAGTCAACGGTGTTTTACTCCCAGGGGCTGGGTACTTGGCCACCCCAAAGAACATTGTGATTCTGTTAACAGCAAAGAACTGTTAGGTGATCAATGATCAGTAGATGCCACAATATCTCAAATGAAATGAAAACAGAACTGTAAGCATCTGAGAGTAAAAAATGATTTTAAGTAATAGTGATTCTTTCAGTTCAGTATAGATACTGCAAAAAGAAAAATGCCTCTGATGCCTCGTCTAGGTGTATTTTAATAAAACAGAAAGGCTGGATCCTAGGACAAATGATTCACACATTTCAGAACACGAAATTAAGGCACATCTTCAAAAACATTTTGCTGCATTTCGTGAAGTTTCCAGAAGGCAAAGCTTTAATATTACCTAAAAATTATAATAATTACTGACTACTTCTGTAAAAATAACTTCTGGAGGTTTTGTGATCTAACACCATTACACAGCCTGAAATGTGAATCATGGTGTCTCTTCTCAGCTGTCAAGATAAAGGAGAACCCAATTGATGAATTAAGCTGAGGCATTTAACCTTAGTAATAAAATGTTTTCCAGATAACAAGCTTATAACAGTGACTACATGTACAGAAAGTTGTAAAAGAGCATGCACCTCTATTCAATGTCTTTCTCATCAGACACATTTTACTTGTTCTCAGTGACTACACACAGCAGGCAATATTGGTGCTTATTCATTTTCTTTTATGAATTTTGGTGATTTCAGTTTCCAAATATACAAAGAGTAAGTAATCAGAAAACAAAAACTCTTCATATCTTTAAAAGTCTCTACAGAGATCAGATTGATCTCATGTAATAAAAGATTACTTTTGCACTTCAACGTAGGGTTGTGTGAATGTATTTTTTTAACTTAGCACAAGTTTTCAAGATGCAACTACTTGTCGAAAAGTATTCAGAAAAGTTTTTTAGTAAAGAGCACCTGTCACCATTGGTCAGCCATGACTGTAAGTTAAGCTGCTGAGGCAGGTCATTTATGAAGTCTGATTAGATTACTACAGGTAACTACATGGCTTACACAGCCATCCTTGAAAGATCACAGATACCAGACCCAGAGGTTCTGGCTATGAACGAGTAAAACATTAGTTACATGATGATCTTTCAGAAATCTACTCCCCCGATAAAACAGCTTCAAAGAGCGAGATGATGATTAACCTCAAATGCTTCAGGCCTAAAAGGGTGTGCGGAAGCCATGGGCACAGAAGTGTTTGTTTGCATGCTGTCCACATATATATAGTTGTAATACAATCATTTCACTCTGAAAAACTGCATAATCAAAATGAAATCTAATAGCAGAGAGGTATAGCAATGGTCCATTTCAATGTTCGAATCACTGTAGAAATTTATTATATCAAATGGTAATGTTAAATGAAAATGTGCCATAAAGTCACCAGACTGCTTGACCCCTGGTAACATACAACTGGTGCAGCGAAAACAAATGAGATGTGAAAGCAGCTATAAAGAGACTTTAACACAGCAATAGTCTTATCACTGTCTTTAAACTTTTATACTGATACATTCATTGAGATTTCTCATATTCTTAGTGAATCAACAATTCACTTACTAATACCGCAATACAAAATGTTAAATCATGTAAGGAAAAATACAGTTGAAGTTAGAAAAATCACAAAATTTCAACATGCCCCAAAATAGCATTTAGCCTAAAATTCCCAAGCAATGTGACCTGAGTGCTCACTTCTATTCCACCTGACAATCTGAATTCTCAAAGATGATGAATGGTTTTCATTCACCAAGAGGGTTACTCTCTGAATTCCCCACATTACTACAAAAAACAGCAACTATATTTAAATTTCTAGCTCCTGTCTCCCTTGTGACTGCTCTACCTTGCAAGCAGCAAATGGGTGTAGCGACAGAAGCCAAGGTGAGCACTATTATTTGCAGTGCGTCCTTTCTCTAACAACCTGTCTGCCCTAACTCCATTAGTTATCAGCCTGGTACTCCCCACTCCTGCCTAAACCTATGCAGTCCTACCCAGAATGGCAAGAACATCAGATACATACAGCATGGCATGGAAATCTTCCACTATTTACCAATCGGGAGACACTTGGCAGTACATTCAAAAAGAAAATAAAGAGGTAGAAATGTTCAAGGGCATTCCATTCTACATTTTCCTCCTAAAACTCTAATCGGTATTTCTCATCCATCTTTTTAATGTGCCCCATAAGACTTTCTAATAGATGCCCCTAGTTCCCACTTCATAACAAATCAGAATTCATGAGTGAGGTCTGTGTTCCCCAAATCTACTCATCCTTCAAGATTAAGCAAAGTTTGCCAACTATATAAAGCCACCTCTAGTTTGTCATGGTAAAAAAAAAATTTGTATTTTTCTTTTTTTAAATTCTTGTTCAAGTACAGTTTTCTGTCTTATATTCCCAGCCCTGCCCCCCCACAAATTTTTGTATTTTTTATACTTTCATTGCATGCATATGTCTATCTCTATCTTAATAGTCTTTAAATTCTGTGAGGGCAGAAACTTTGGTCATACACATCTTTAAATCCTTAGCTCCTACTATAGAACAGGCATGATAAACTTAAACAGCATACTCACTAAAATAGGCATTGGAGGTTATGGAACCAAAAGATAAAAGAAAAAAAACCAAACAGGCCTAAGATCAACTCTCTCGGGCCAAAAAGTGTCATCCGTACCCATACTTGTGCATGTGATAAAATCACAAGACAAATGAGAAAAGGTATGTAGGTTCTAGATGCAGTCACTTTTTGGCTGGTGTGGCTCAGTGGAGTGAACACCAGCCCATGATCCAAAAGGCTGCTGGTTCAATTCCTGGTCAGGGCACATGCCTATGATGCAGGCCAGGTCCCCAGTGGGGGGCATCAGAGAAGCAACTACCAATGTTTCTTTCTCTCCCTCCCTCTCTCTCTAAAAAATACATAAACAAAATCTTAAAAAGTTATTTTTTCAAAAAGGACGTCAAGAAATATTTTAAAATAAACAAACAAATAAATAAGGCCACTTTTCTATCAACCTAGAGTCCTCAGAGTATAATGTACTCTGCTGTTCTGCTGTCTGTACTGATGGTCATACTGATCAATTCCAGAGTTGGAGAAAATCTCATAGATATCAACAGAGAAGCAACATCCTTATACAGGTACATTAAAAACAGGCTGATCGTCTGGCCAGTGTGGCTCAGCTGGTTGGAGCATTGTTTTGTAACTCAAATGTCTGTGGTCTGATTACAGTCAGGGCACATACCTGGGTTGCATGTTCGACCCCTAGTTGGGGAGCCTATGAGAGGCAGCCGATCGATATTTCTCGAATCTATGCTTCACTTTCTTTTTCTCTCTCTCTCCCCACCCTACCCCCCAAAATGTCTTCAGGTGAGGAAAGAAAACAAAGAACAGGCTGAAGATGCAGCCTCAGCTCTAATTACCTGTAATGCTCACTGACAGGAATATTCTGAGAGAAGTATAAAGCTGATGTCCGTGCTCTCCAATGCCACTTCTTTGCAGGAAGAGTATAAAGAACACAGTTTTCAAACTCTTCTCGGAGAAGGTCCATGAGCTGTTTATGGGACCCTCCGTAGAATGCTTCAATGAGAAGAGTACTCATTGGCCCTTCAAACTGTCACAGATTCTAGATAATAAGCAAAAAATACGTATTTTCAAATATGCATATATGTGTACAAAGATTTTTTAATAAAAGTAAGTTAAAAGATTGTACCCCGAAATCAAATATAAATAATTTACAAACACATTTTAAATAGGTTTTGTCCCAACTTGTTAAAATAAGAGGACATAAAGGATATTCCAATTTTCCGATTTCTGTTTTCTTCATGCCCTGAGATTACTTTCACAGTGACTCAGTTTTTTCTCCTACTCTAGGAAGTTTAGATGCTTTCCTAGTTGAAACGGCTTTGATCTGACTCACTAAACTTGGAACTGGCATGGCCTAGAGTTGCATCCAGTCTTGGGCAGTCTCCCACTCCGACAGCCCTTTATCTGTAAGGCCTTTTCCAGCTCAGACGTTCTGATTCTGTATTTCTCATATTACTGTATTTTGCTCCATATAATGTAGCCACATTTTTGTGCACATTATACATGGTATTATTGTTCCCATTGTTATACCCATGATATGTGATCATTATACTCATGTATAATACACATCCTTATATTTACCTCAAAAATTTGTGCCCAAACTGGGCACTGTACATGGCAAAATACAGTAATCCATTTTTAAATGCAGCAGCTATCAAAGTCCCCAATGAATGCATATTTATAAATTCAAAAAGAAATTCAGAAAGCACATTCATATTCAAATTTTAATTCCCTAGTGTCATAAATCTTAAGATATAACTTCTGGAGACACTGAACAAACCTTGATCAATTCCTCACAATTGTATATATCCCACTCCCAAAGAAAGACCAAAAAATTGGAGTAAAGCTATATGCCCTACAGTAAAGCTATACGTTAACCAGCAAGGTTTCCATCACCCTTCTTTAAACAACAAATCCATAAAGAGAGATAAGTAATGTTATTATGAAAAACATGGTAAATTTTTCATCACAGAGAAACTGGCTATCAAGAAAATTTTTATCTGAATAATAGGACTTTTGTTAATGTGCTAGTGAAATAAAAATGTATGCATGAATATAAAAACTTTTATGTACATTTAAAATTATATGCTATTTCCTGTTAGAAGTAAGAAAGAAACATAAACACTACATTGTTTAAAAAATATTCCAGATGTTTGAATTGTCCTTTATGACAGAAGTAAATACCACTCATTAAATGGCATATTGCTTTTCTTAATAATGTTTTTCCTCAAAATTATTAGTCTCAACAACTCAGTGATGCTCTTCACTAATAAAACTGTACTTCACCTTGCTCAAAGCAATGCCTAAATTGCATTTCAAAGCAAAATGTCTCAAATGGTTCTCAAAAAATACCGAAAATGAATAAAAGCTTATTTCCTGGTCTCTGAATCTCCCAATGAGCATTTTTTGGGGAAAAATATATAAACACATACTTCAATTATCTGCAAAATAAGAAACAGTATTCTTCAAGTGGAAAAGGCATGAACCCCAGGATCTGGAAAATACAAGTTTAAATCTCAGTTCTGTCCCTTCCTGGCTGTATGACCTTGATCGAGCTACCTAACATGGTGGGACTCACTACCACCTTCTTTAAAATGAGGACAACAATACTAACCACAGAGCTGTTTGTGAAGATGAAATTGAAGCCCAGTAGTCCACAGTCAGTAATAAGTATTTTGCCCCTTCCATTATGAGCATAAATTGTCCTACTTAAGGAGAATGAATACCTTCAAATCCTGCAGTAATTTTCAGTCATGACCTCCTTCCTATCCATCAAGGACAAGTGGCAAAGATATACACATGCATCTCAAATGCACTGGGGGTTACCCATTCCTCATCAGGAGCTTTCATTTCAAATATGATTTTAAAAGCCCCACCAGTTTTGTGGCTAAAAAGGAAGCTATGCAGAGGCTTAGCTATGCAGAGGCTTAATTTTTTTCAGCTCAGGGGGAAACTTCAACTCTTAACATAGTGTTCAGTAAGTTAAACATACTTCCACATTTAATAAAACTGTAGCCATTATTCCTTCAAACGATGAAAACTTCTAGAAAGTAACTAGAGAGAATAATAAAAGGCAATTTTGAAAATTATATCAAAGGTTTCAAGGCAGAATAAAAGCGGTTTAACATTAATTTGCTTACTAGATCACAACACAGATATCTACTATCTTGCATTATTTCCTCTGACCTAACCAGGCTAAGGTGTATATGCAGCGTATATTCTGAAAAGGTTTCTAAAAGACTCTAGTAAAAATGCCCTGAGATATTTACTCAAGTGATGGAATGTGATATAAGCCATTCTAAAGAATATTTCACTCATATAACCTCAAAGAAAGCAACATCAATATTAGTGGAAGAAAAAAAAGCTTTCTGATCCTCCATGATTTTGCCCTTTTCCATGATTAATCTAGAGCACATATTATGCCATATAGTTACAGATGTTTCTGTGAGTCTGAATCATGAGTTATCTGCAAACTGTGGAGGCAGTATGTGTAGGTGCTGCTGTAGATTCAAGACAATCAGTAAGCAGAACTAACACCAAGCATGTGGGAGGTTGAAAAAAAGAGAAGGGGAAAAAAGATTATAGCTATAGTAGATTTCCACCCCTTTAATAGCTCAGTAAGAAGAGTGAAATGTACAGGTTTGAACTAGCGTTTACTGGAGCATTTTGCTAGTGGCCAATGGGTGTGCCTGCATTTTGGGTATTTTTCTAGGGAAAGTAACTATGTCCTACCATCTCTGAAAACTATACTTAGTGGCTTTGATTCATGGAAATTTGTCCTGCTTGTTTTACAGAGACAGCCCTACCCGGCAGTTCCCCCACTTACTTTTCTATTGCAATTTTTGCGGCAAGAAGAAAATGTGCTCTTCTTTTCTATGGTTGTCTTCTTAAGGCACACCTGGAAGAGAGATGATCCCCATTAGGTACAAGCAAAAAGCTGATTTTTAAACATAAGATCCAAACCAAATGTCATTACAGCATGTTAATGAACAGTTCAAATACTAAAACTGTGCTTCATTTTGTTTTAGAAAATACTGCTTGAAACAAATAAGCATGAAGTTAAAAAAAAACTTTGTTAAAATAGGTTTTTTTGCTGTTATGCTAGAATTTGCTAAAGGATAAAGGGAGCACATTATTTGCCATTTTAGCAATACTCTCAGAAAACTGCCAATTGGTCACTGACAACACAGATGCTCACAGGCAAGTTGGGTGAAAACAGACATTTTTGCACCACTAGCAATGGTTACTAGAGAGTGAGCCTTGGGAGCAGCAGGAACGGGGCCTCCACACTGAGAGTACTTACTCCAGAGCAAGCGGAGTCTCCTTTACAGCAGCAACCAAGTGTGTGTCAAAGATGGTGGGTGAGCCTGTATGCAGACTAATGTCTCACATAGTTCAGAGAGTGAATAAATCTATTAAAGCATCAGCACACATACCATCACAGATATTAAAGCTTGAAGCATTTAAATTGTGGAAGACTATCCAAATAAGGGGTGTGGCATTTGCTGGAAGAAACAGCAAAAGAAAAAAAAACTTACATTGGGAAACAAATACTGATCCTTTCTGCATGACAATATAATGATATTTTATGCTATTAAGAAAAGAGTAAATGGCCAATCCATTCTTGCTCCCCGAAACAGCATATAAAATATTTCAGATAAATTTCACCAACTATTAAGTTTCTCTGATTAAACAAGCAAGCTTCAGTTTTCTTTAAAAAAAAACTCATTTCTTCACCATATTTTATTCTTCAGTGATACCAATGAATGAGAATCTACTATACTATTAAAGTTTTATGGAAGTTTAATTCATTATCAATACTATGATTTAATGATACATGGTTAAATGCTACACATTAAATTTGTAACATAAAATGAGTCAAAGTGACAGCTATAACATAGAAATTTTAAGTAAATTCAAATTCTATTTAAAACCACCAGAGGTCAAAATGAACTAAGAATTATCCACCTTTCCAAACAGCTTGTATTTATAATTAAAAGGGGATGGAAAGTGAAAAATCACAATAGCATTTCATATAAACATTTTGACCAAAATGAACAAGTGCCATTAAAATCATCTCAAATAAAAGCTGGAAATGTATCGATACGATCGTTTAGAACAAAAGTGGCCTGAAACCAATGCTGTGAATATTTTTAAATTTTTATTAAAACTTTTTGTCATTGTACCTGCATTTATTTTCAGCTTGACCCAATTTCTTTATTCCCTGAGCCATGATCATTTTCAAGGTGAACTACATTTTTTTTGTCTACCTCCTCTAGTAGTTACAACTGCTGTGGTAGTTGAATATTTTTTAACAGCATAGATAAAGGAAAATTGCAATATGTCATTGATTTATTGAAAAAGATGTGCTAAGTGTAAATAAGTCATGTGGACTTTTAAAAACTGATCCTAAATCACATTAGAAACCTGCAGTTAGCCCGCATACATGATGTCAATTTTGTTACCTATAATATTTAAATAACTTTCCAACCAGACACCAAGTAAAATTTTTAAATCAGAGGAATTGTTGTATCAACATATTCCACAGACACCTCACTGCTATTGCTTGTAGGAAGGTATAGTTTCAGTGATGATGGTTTTAACAGTTTTGATCCCACACACATGAGAAATTGGTTCCACAGGTTAATATGTACATGGCTTGATACTTTACATTTCTATCAAAGGCTAAAAATGTATTTTCTATTTGCCTATATACAATATTTGGAAGGTTAAGCTTGGCAGAGCAAAAAAACAGTGAGCTTAAGCACTAAATGCATTAAAACCGGGGAAAGTCGAATTTGAGTAGGGTTTCCCGATGGGTCCTCAGAGGGTTGCCTGGCATTTTCTCACTGACCCTTTTCCTTCTGCACCTCCGCCCACCAACTCCAACACACCAGGTTCTATTTTTAAAAAGCAGCTAATACCCCAGTCGAATAAAACAGGGCAGTACTGAGAAAAGTTAGTGTTACCTTCCAGCCCACTCACTTATTACTTCAATGATTCATCAGGGAAACCCCAGTTGTTAAAATATGCCAAAATTCTTATTAAATAGTAAAGAATAAGCATGAAAAGACTTTTGTTTTGAAATATGTCACCACTGATTCCCCTAACAGAACCCATGAAAGATGAATATGTAGTAAAAATACATTTAGCTAAAAAAAAAGGTTTCCTCAAAGTATTACACTACATTTAATTACTATATGGGGGAGGGAGGTGTGAGAGAGAAAGACAAATGCTATGGCAAAGTTATTTTTTTTAAAATTCTAAAAATCAGGTACAGCAAATTCATCCTAATTCCTGAAACCTTGATGTAATCTCTGAAAACTGAAATATAATCTGGCTTCAAATGCAGAGTAATAACCTTGCAATCCCAAAACCATAGGCACTGACAGTACTCTTCATAATCAAAGTTTGGCTAATAGTAAGGAATGAATCAGATTCCTGAGCACTAGTTTGAATTGAAGAAAATGTATCATGCGAATTTACCATTATATTACTATTTGATTATAGAATGTACAACCCAAGGTGTATGATAACTTGTATACTACTATGTGTACTTAAATAGTAACATTAAAAAATACGGTTCAAGCCCTAGCTGGTGTAGCTCAGTGGATTGAGCACAGGCCTGTGAACCAAAAGATCGCGGTTCGATTCCCAGTCAGGGCACATGCCTGGTTGCAGGCCAGTTCCCAGTAGGGGCCAGTTCCCAGCAGGGGATGCACCAAAAAGCAACCATACATTGATATTTCTCTCCTTCCCTTCCCTTCTAAAGATAAATAAATAAAAAAAAATTTAAAAATTGGGTTCATAATGAATAAGATGCAGCTCTCTAATAATTTATTCCCCCACAATGTCATGGATGTTCATATTTCTTCAACTCTGACATTTGTTTCCTGCAGTGGTAACTAAGAACTAGGGATTTATGTAAGATTTAGTAGGAAGACTTAGAGCCATATTCTTTGTGAGACACTTTAAACCTACTTTAAAATGTACTTTTCCAATTATGTGACTTGCAAGCTCTTTCCAAAATTTCAATCTGATATTCGTATATGGCATATTCCTTTTCTTAATAATGTTGTTCCACAAAATTATTAGTCTCAACAACTCGATAATGCTCTTCACTAATAAAACTGTATTTAACCTTGCTCGGTCAAAGCAATGCTTATCCCCAACACTTAGCAAACAGAAAGTGTTCAACAAGTGTGCTATTTTGAAATGTACTTTTCTAATTACACAATTTACACACTCTTCAAAATCACAATTTGATCTGCATGTACAGCTATTTAATTTTCTCTAACAAATATTTTCATTACTTCTCAATTTGGAATTTAACAGTTGCTTAAAAATATCACTTATTCCATGACTTGAATTAATACAAAGTCTCAGTAATGACTGTCAGTAACAAATGCAAATTCAACAAACAATTGCATGTACCTGCACTAAGATATCATCCACTAGTTTTCAAATATACACAACTTCCACAACTAGATGGGTATATATTACAATTTATTACCTTACATTTTTGTAAAGTTACATTCCATGTTGCATAGCAAAATTATAACTATTGAACATTTTTGTGAGTTTACTGGTTTAATTTCAGTGACAAAATACTAATCTTCTTTCAATTTGCCATTGCTATTAATTTCGGAAAGAACTTCAAACCACAAAAGTAGCAATAATTAGTTCTACTGTACTAAAATATTTTCAATGTGCTGACATTTTAAAATGTGACAGTATATGTATGAATCCACAGAAAATTTTATACCAGAAAATCTCTCATTCACTCATTTGAACTACCCTGATTGCATTACGCTTTTAACTACATCTCCACACTACCATACAATCTGGTTCCCATCACACCATTCACCAGAAGCCAGGCACAAATAATCTTCCAAAATGCAAAACTGATCTTAAAGTGGCATGCTCAAACATCTTCACTGTCTCTCCATTCCACATAAAGATAAGAACCCAAGGTCCTACATGATGCAGTTACCGCCTTCCTTTTCTGGCTCCTTCCTTCCTTCCTTTCCCTGTACTACACAGCCTTGGTGCCCCTTCTCCCACTTCAATCCTCCTGCCCTCAATTCCGCTGCCTCTTCACTGCAGCAATACCAAGCACTCACACTCATGCAGCTGTGCTACACTTCTGTGACTTCAAACCTTTATCTCTTTTCTTTTATCTCTTCGTGTTCACCTAATGAACTTTTCTTAAAATTTCTGCTCATGAATCATCAGTTCTATGAAGCCTCTCCCTGAACTTCTCTTAAGCACAACTTCCTTTGTACTTTGTATAATAGTATCACTATACTTGCCTCACTCTATTTCCATGTCCTTCCATTGCCTATGACACTGCAAGTACCTGGAGGATGGGGACCATATCATTTTCCTGGGGGCTATGCCATGATCTGGCATATAGTGAATGGCACTAAGTTTTTGTAGAGCTGAACTGAAAATCAGGGGGAAAGTAACATTGCTTTCACTTAGCACAGGTCCCAAGACTGCACTGTATTTGTTCCTAGTGATTTCCTATTGTTCCTGAAGTCTAAACTAAATCAGCAGCCAGCACATCCAAACATACTTTTATTATATGAGGGGGGAACCAAAAAATGGGATTTATTTATACAAAGTTGTATATTTATTCTTACATGTTTAAATATTAGTCACTGCAAAGTACTCTCCATTTGATGCAATACTTCTACCAAGACATTTTTTCTGCTGCTCAAAACAGTTTTTGAGCCTGTGGATTTTGATTCCTTTTAGTGTTTCTGCCATTCTGTTTTACCTTTCACATGGGCAAAATGTTTTCCTTAAAGGAATGTTTTCATCAGTGGAAACAAAAAAAAATGATGCTCGGGGAAACATCAGGTAAATAGGGAGGGTGGGGAACAGGGGCCATGCTGTTTTTGGTCAAAAAGTGCTGTATACTCAGTGTGGTGTGGGCAGGTGCACTTGTAACTCACCCATTATGACATGGGCAAATGTGTTCAAAGAGCCTTTTAAAAAATTCACTGAAGCCAAACACAGCCTCTCACAACAGTGCCAGCTGGTACGCTGATACAGATGGGTTCCTAGAACACACACCTAGTGGGGGAAACCTGCACTACAAGGGGCCCACCCTCCAGAAGATAATTCCAGGTTTCCCTTGGGAACCCCTTGTATCCCCTTTCAAATAATAATTGTTTTGCTTATTGTTCACATAAATCAGAATTTATTGCAAAATAATAATTTTTATGTAGATATGTGTTTATCCTAATGTACTAAATACAATAGAAGTAACAATGTTCAAGAGTTGAAACACCATAAGGAATTCAATCCTAGGCCAAAGCAAGTTTGATATCTGTGAAATCCATGAATTTTGAAAATCACCCGCAATTTCTTTTTGCATATGTATTTTATTTTTTAAAATATATTTTATTGATTATGCATTACAGTTGTCCTATTCCCCCCCTTCATTCTCCTCCACCCTGCATACCCCCTCCCCCACCATTCCCCCCCTTTTGTTTATGTCCATGTGTCACAGGTTCTTTAGATTCTGTATTCCCCATAGTATTCCTGCCCTCCCCCCTGTCTATTTTCTACCTACCGTCTATGCTACTTATTCTCTGTACCTTCTCCCCCTTCTCCTCCTCCCACTCCCCTGTTGCTAACCCTCCATACTAAGAGGACAGCTAGATCAGGAGCAGACCCATAGAAATGAAGATCACCTGCAGTTTTTGAATGTGTTTGATCTGTCATCGCTGGCATTTAATACTAGAGTGAAGTAGAAGGAGAAGCCAGTTCCCTCACCATCAATCTGGAGATCCCACTCCACGGTTAGCAATTAGGCTTTTATTTAACAAGGAAGAAAAAAGACATTTTAAAATATTTCCTGCCAATAATTATTCATTTTCTAAATGTTTGACAAGATGAATGATGTATTTGCCTTCTTGAGATGGCATTTCTCCAAGGCTTCCGCCTTCCTGAAAGGGGCAGCAAATCAGCTCAGTGGGAGAAAATCGGGTGGCCTGACCCATTTGGACAGACACCTAAGTAGAGAAGCCCGAATATATCACAAAATCATAGTCGGGAGGGATGCTGCCACGGTCATTCCACCACCTTTCTCTTATAAAGGAAGAAGTGGGGAATGTTGGCATCACAAAATAAGGGAGAGCAAGGGTCTCCTGACCCCTTATTCATATATCTTCCCACTATACTTCACTGCAAGCATGCGATACCACGTAAGTAAAAGGTGCCTCTACTTTCTACTCTTTGAAGTCTTGGGATTAAATATTAATGTTTAATAACTATTATTATTTAAATGATATATATTGCAGCATATGTTTATAAGCATGTGAAATATGAATGCCACTATAACATGATAAATGTATTTGCTACATATGTTTAATTATATTACACATTATATTATATATATTATAATAATTCCTAGTAGTTTTAAAATCTAGAACATCAGTGGTATAAATTGCACAAAGCTGAATACCACATAGTTAGGGTGGTAAACAATCAAAACTTTTGTTCTAATCTCTTGTGATTCCTTCCTCCCCTGACGTCACAACCCTGCCCTTCACACCCCAGCAGTTTAGTGTAGTTGAAAGGTCACAACTCGTTCTAAGGAAAACGTTCTGCCAACAGCCCTGCTGAGGGGCTTAGAAGCCACGTTTCAGGCCACGGACAACCACCTTCTCTGACTGACTGGACGCTGCAAGAATATTGAACATGATGACAGTCGAGTACCACCGGGAAGAATTCAACTGGTTTAATCATTAGACTGGTGCCTTTCACTGGACAGAAGCATTAATCGTGCTACCCTACACTGGCTTCTCTATCAAAACATAACTCCAACTTGGTTTGTGCAAGCTAATTATAAATACACACACCAAATAAATTTAAAATAAAATGACAAATGTTCTTAAATATCCTGGCACTAGCGAGTCTCGCTAACATCTTTTAAGAACTTAATCCATACTAACTAAACAAAAAGTTGTCAAGAAGTTGCCCTCTCCGAGTGGGAGGCACATATCACGTTTTCAGTTAATTTTGAAACAGAAATAGCAGGGTTAGTCTAACACACAAACAGACCTATTTGAAGTGCAGCAGCCCAAGCAAACATGGGTGGCATTCCCTTGATGAGTTACAATAGATGTCACCAAGTATAAAGTTCTGGATTTATTCCCTGCCATTGAAGAATGAAAAGGACATAATCTTACAACTGAATCTATTTATCAGTGAGGGGAAATCCACTTAAAAGCAATGCAAGATCCTAGCAGCTTAGGAAACAAAACAATATATATCAGTAAACACTTGGGAGAAGAAAGAGAAATCTCCATACAGGATTAAAGGGTGAGAAATATATATGCTTCGTACCAACGTTAGACACCCTTAATATTTGTAAAGTCATTTTATATACATGAAAGTCACCCTGCAATAACAAAGCTTTTAAATAGTGTAAAGAAGTATGAGATGAAGCAGTGTAAGAATCTGTTGTTTAAGATCCAAATCAATAAAACCACGTTTAAAGCTGTGTACCAATTAAAATATTGAGTGACACTTCTCTCATCGCCCAAGGTCCACATGAATACACCAAATTACTAAAAGTAGGATTAGTTAAAGATATATCTTCTTCTATTTATTTTTTGCAGCAGGTCTTTTCCAATTGCCACATATTTTTTCAAGAATGCTCTGATTTGTCAATGGTCTTAAGAGATTTGCTTATGGTTTAAGAAACCAAAACTTGAAAAAACTGGATAGACTCTAGAGGATGATAATGATAAATTCTAAAAAGCCTAGAAGCCCAGTTTACACTGGTGCTAAGTAAATCTGGGGCTAATAGATGTGGTAATGAGAGCTGTGTCACTATTTTTAAATATCACAAGGGGCATATTATTAGCTACCCACTATTATAAGAAAAAGAGTAAGTCTGATAATAATAGACTAAGATTTTAAAACCCTGTGGATATTTAGGATTAAGACAGTGGAGTAAAGAATAGTCACAAAGACAACAGTATATAATTTCAAGAAGATCTATTGTTCTCCATGGTATCTGCAAAGGAAGCACGGACTTGCCCATATCATCAGACACACAAGTCCCCACTGGATGAAAGATAAGTAGCAGTAGCTCAAAGTTTTCTGGTTGGAGCAAGCACTACGACTTTTATCTATTTAGCCTTGTCTGTCACTGTTATCTCTTTATCAACCTGTTTTTTTCAAGGAAACAGTCCGAAGATAAAATATTTTGTGTAATGAAGCAGAGACCCTGTAATAAAGGGTATTCTTTGCAACCTACCCAAAACCACACTTAGCATCCTCATCATCTCTTAAGGAAGTAATTTCACACTTTGCAAACAGAGTGTTCAAACAGAGTAAGGTTGCTTAGGAGTTAATTAATTCCCTCTTGCATCTCTATCCGGCATATATATGCACCATATCTGGGACCAGAAGTCTCTCTACTGGATTAATTAGCATTCACAGTTAACAAACAGCCTGAATCATTGTAGAGAGAGATTATAACTAAACTCCCAAAACTAGGTACATAAAATCCTGGATTTTATATAACAGTTGTTCAATTGATCTTAGTAGAATTATAAAGGAGTACTTTGTTTCGCTTTATCATTCATTCCACTTGTCCCTTGCCCCATGTTACTTTGAAACTTTACTTGCAAGAACTAAATGAAAAATAAATTCCTTCACATTGTTCGGAGGAAATGCCTGCCAGGCACAATCAGTTACCTCTCCCAGGAGCAACAAGTGATAAAATTTCAGCCATCTACAAAGTAGAAGAGAATAGTTTGTGAATTAAAAGGACCCTTGTCATATCCTGAAAAGAAGCTGCTATCTACCACACTCTGTGTATCTTCTGATTCAACAATATCACTTCTAATAAATAACCCTGGAAATTGTCAGAATCTTTATTGAAGTCTTTGCCCAAAATTGAAATTAAAGTGTCCAACAAAAAGGATCTCTTGTGACTAAATAATTATAATAAAAAGTCATAATGAAGAATATTTACTGGCATAGGATACGTTTCACTATTGCACAAATGCAATATAACACAAATGTATAAAAACATATGATGAAATGAACATATAACCTTGAGCCAGCACACATGCACACAAGTATACATAATCATTTGTCAGAATTTCGAGTGATTTTCTTTTTCTCTTTGTGCTTCATTTTATTCTTCAAGTTATCATCGCTGAGTATGTTTCAACTTGTGATTAAGAGAACGTCTACCTGGCTGGTGTAGCTCAGTGGATTAAGCATGGGCTTGCGAACCACACAATCGTGGTTCAATTCCCAGTCAGGGCACATGCCTGGGTTGCAGGCCAGTCCCCAGCAGGGGACTCACAAGAGGCAACCATACATTGATATTTCTCTCTTCTTTCCTTCCCTTCCCCTCTAAAGATAAATAAATAAAATCTTTAAAAAAAATCTAAATTTTTCTTAACTTTAGGGAAGGAAGCCAAATTGGTTGAAACACACCAATTACTGAAGGCTTACTCCCCTCTAGGAGCTTGCACGTAGTTTTCAATGTATTCTAACTACTATTGCTATAAAGAAATTTATTAAAAAGCTAATCAGCAAGGGTTAAACTAATAGGGCTATAGCTACACTATAATTTAGTTTTATAAATAGCTTGTCTAAAGCATAAAATAAAATAATTAATTTTAAATGTACTCGAGTTATTATATAATTGCAAACAGATCGAGACCTTTATTTACATATGAGAGATCTGGAGCTGTACTTTGACCAAGTGTTTTAGAGACTAAGATACTATTCTGGTACTTGTAGTTTCGAATAGAAACATGGGCAAGCATAGTGCAAACTCAAAGTTTTAAAGTTCAAGTAAAATGTCAAAATTAATTTGGGCCTTAAATAATTAGTTATGGCTCTTGAAATAAGAGAAAATATTTAATTAAGGTGAATACAATTGAAAAGAACTTCTAGTTTCACACTTAATTTCCTAAGTGTCTATATTAAGAAAGCAGAAAAAGGTTATTACATAATCATCCATATGTGTTACACATGTTAAAAAAAAACAGAAGGGGAATGACTGGATATTCAACTACTAGAAACACAGTCTCGCAATTTTAAAACACTGTCTCCTCTCATAACCACCCAGTTTTTTCCTGTGTTTATATGCATGCAATAGGTAAATGGGTAATTAATAAATATTAACTCAGTAGCAACTCGACTTGGTAGTGAAATAGTTTTAAATGGAACCTTCAGATTCTAGTACATTTTACAATGTAAACACCACGTTTCATTTTCAAGTAATAAAAACGAACTATTACTTCTGGCATTGTTTTCCAATGCAACCATTTCTTTTTAGAATCATCTATGCTGTAACACTTAACTTACAACTCTAAAGAGAAAACAACCTCCAGGGAAAGCATACTAGTAATTAAGAATTCACTTCCAGAAAAAATAAAAATATTACTAAAAATGTAAAATACATATACACAAAATGACAGATCAGCATATCATTTCATCGGTGCTTAAAGGGATACGATGAATACACCTATCAATATATATACCTTAACATATTTTAAAATTCTCACTAAGTTGGTATGAAAAGAACCCTAACCTTCAGAAAGCTCCCTGTGGCATTTTTTTGACTTGGTTACCATTCCCTCGACTCTCCGCCCCAAAGGAGATCACCTCTACCATTAGTAATCTGACCCTGTGGGAAATGTAGATGAAGTTTCTGGTGAGGAAAAACGGGTTTTTATGGGTTTCCAAAAGGGAATTCTTAAGACACTAAAAGACATATAATAATTGATCATTGGTTTGATAACCCACTTTTTTACTGTCAAATTACAGACTTAAGATTTCTGCAAAAACATCCAAGCAAATTTGCAGTAAAAAAGAGAAAGCTGAGCTTATGATAAACAGTTTAGAATCTCTTCATAAATTTTAAATACACCTCTAAAATGATATTTAAAATAGGTCTTCTTTAAAGTTTTGCACAACCCAAGATTTACCTTTTATATTGGGATTGAATGACTCTCCTCCAAACATTTAAGTCAATTATTGGCTCCCCCCTTTCTCAACAAATATTTTCCAAGCCTGTTCCTAGTTTCCAACTGTTTTAAAGGCAAATACACACTGTACAGAAAGGAGAATTATTTTTTTGTAAAATCATCCTCAAAAATCAATTAGAATATTCAAAATATTCCATTCTCACAAATGAAAATAAGTTGCTTGCTGAAATAACACTCTTCCATTTCACTGCCTTAAAAATTAAGCTGGCATGGATAATAAAACTGTTTTTTTTTTTGCAGGATATGCTTGGCATTCAAATATTTTTAAAACAAATACTAATCCATAATTAGATTTCACAGCACAATCTATAGAAAATAGAATTTGTTTTTATTTTTCTGTAAGCAATACTCATAATTTGATATAAATACTATAAAAGTTACAACAATGCCATCCCTTGCATAAACCTATAAACAAACCTGCAGATGAATGTTTACTATTCTTTTCAGTCTGGTTTTTATCATTCACTCATTTAGTTAAATATTTCTTGTGCCTACTGTGTCCATCATTGTTCCAAATGCTTGCAGATAAATTAGGGAACAAAACAAGTGTTATCATAGGAATGCCTTTCTACGTGGAGTAAAAAGACAGTCATCGATACCCATATTTTGCTGTGTGTGATGCCACCCACGTTTTTGAGTGCATCACACAGGGGATTATTGTACCTATCATTATACCCATGGTATGTGGTCATTATCCCCATGTATAATGCGCATCCTTATTTTCCCCTCAAAAATTTGGGTGAAAACTGCACATTATATGGCAAAATACAGTAATTGTGCATCAGATGACAGCAGGTGCTATAAAGAAAAATAACAGGGTAATAAAGGCTAAGGGTTGCTGAGAACTGGGATTGGGGAAGGGCAGTATTCTAGACAGGGTTGTCGGAGAACACCTAGCTGATGATGAGAGGGCATCCGCACAAAAAGCGGAGGCAGAGCGGCGGGGGCTATGCAGATCTGGAGCTAAAGCTTTCCAGGCAGCAGGCACAGCAAGACCCCGAGATGAAATACGCCTTGCATGTGCAGAGAGTAGGAAGGTCTGTGTGACTGCAGAGCATAAACAAATTTCCTTTATACAGCAAGCATTTATTGAATGATTATTCTAAAATTTATGCTAAGTGTTTTTGTGATATTAAGATGAGCCAAATAGTTTCTGGCCTATGGCCTGGATAAAATTACAATACAGTGACAAATGTCACAAAACATTTAACCTGGGTCTCAAAGACAGGGCAATAGTGAGTTCTACTTCAAAGAGATGAACCAAGAGTCCACAAAGGACAGAAACCAAAATCCCAACTACAAAAGGGAGTCGAAGAAATGTGCAGAGATCCTTGACTCACTCAACAATCAACCAACGCTTTTCTCTTTTTGCTTTCTTCTAGAATTCAGGCTAAAACAATTCATCTCGCAGGTGTGAAAAAGGGAGGTATGTTCCCATCTTCCAAAATAATGTAGGTGGAAAGAAGGCTCAAACTGCTCCATGCCCTGTCTGGGAGCCAAGACTCTGCTGCACCACTCTGAACAGATCCACAACCCACCGGCCTTTACGCGGACCTGCCCCAGACCTCCGGGATCAGGCCCTCCTGCCAAGCCCTACAGCCCCCGGCCTTCCTCATCATCTTCAATCTCAACTACATTTAATGTCTTCCATTCTTTCTCCGAAACTTAACAGATATCTTAATGCCAGTGGCCTACTAAAAAAGGTATGATTATTTCTGCAAAAGAAACACAGAATTATACTTAACAAGAAACAAGACCCCTCACCATGTGGTTCCAAGCTCTTCTTTTAACTCAGTTCCTATCACTCTCACAGATTCAACACTCCTCCACACAATAGATTCCTTGCCATTTTTTCAAACAGTCTATACACATTCCCACCTCCAAGCAGCTTGAGCTGGTCATTCTTCCTCGAATCCTTGCACCTTTACCACCTGTCAAATTCCTACATAAAGTTCAAGACTCCAACTTCTTCCATCTCATGCATGAAGGTTCACATCAAATGCTCACCCACAGACAGCCAATCAGAATTAATTACTCCTTCCCCTGAAGTACCACCAACTCTGGCCTTTACCTCAACTAGAGCAGAGACCACAATCCCACCTATACTAGAGTTATCTAGTACATATGCACATCCCAACCAGATTTCAATTCCGTGGCGGCAAGTTCTGTGAACAATTCATGTTTATATCCCTTCATAACGAGCAAAGAAGTACCTTACACACAAAGGGCATTCAGTGAATGTACTGGGAATTTTCATCAATAGGCTACAGTAAGTCCTCACCTTATGAAGGGGAACAAAAAGAGGTATCCCTAGATTGAAAATTATAGCAGCATCAAAAAGTGAATTGTCCAAGCATTATCACTGCATTCACCTATTCAATAAGTTCTAAATCACTGCAGATATCATTGAATGAGAAGATAAAGACAGCAAAAAACAAACTAGGAGTGCTTATTGGGCAACTTAAAAAAATTAAAGAGGAATGGGAAAAGGCAAAGCATAAAGCTGCCTTTATTACAAGCATTTCCATGGGCTACTAAAACAATTCATTTAAAGAATATTTACTAAGTGCCAGATACTATAGTGATCACTGAGAACACAAAGGTGAAAACAATGAGAAACAGCTGATCTTTTACAGGCAGTATTTTTAAGTGCAAAGTGTTGGCCTATAAATTATTGCTCCCTAAAGTATGACCAAAAGAATAGTTTAAGGGCCAAAAGGAACCGACCATTGATACCCAACTCTGAATCCAAATCTAGGAAGCTATCTTGCCTAAATTGTGATTACGTAGGAACTCTCTCCCACGACTGCTCTGAATGTTAAAAGGTCCTCCTTTATTTTCAGTGACTATAAACTGCTCAAATAGAAAATTTGAGTTCCAGATAATTAAATACGTTCCCTGCTCTGAGATAAGTTCTGTCCATGCACAGGTTGCTTTAGTAATTAAGGTACCAACAACTCTGCCATCGTAAATGAAAAGGGAGGAATTTATTAAAATGATGCTATATAGGGGATGTTGTATGGATTATAGTGGATAGTTGTTTGCTTTGTCCTCTGAGGTCAAAGTAACATACACAGAACGGAAATACAAGAGTTCAGGTTCATCATTGGAGGAGTTTTGAGGCACTGACTCACACTGCCAAGTCACACTCTGACCCACTTCTTCTGCAGATTTTGAAAGAAGAGTTACCCTGCTTTCTTCTAAGACAGTGTAGTGCAAAGCAAGCAGGTGTAAAGATGAATTCTTACTGCTTCTTTCGGAGATGTTTTCTATTTTATGTACCATTTGCATGTGTGCTGAAAAATAGGGAACTGTCAGTCTAGGAGTTTAAAAGGCATAACATACTCAAAATGCCATCTAAGATAAAATCTGATTTACTCTGCCCTTGGTCTTAAGGTTTGCAGGGATCTAATAAGTTCTTCCTGTAAATCAACATCAGTAATATAAATTATCAAATGACCTGTTTGCTTATTTCTTAGAAAACTGTAATCTAAATGAGTACCACAATGTCTTTGTTTAAACAACTGTCTATACATAGAGATAAAAAGAAATTATATTTTTATTTACTCATGGAATAATGTCCTCAAACATAAGCATTGGTACTAAATCATTTTGAGGATTTTCCTGTAACTCATAACTGAACAGTATTTCCTTCACAAAGCAACTCTGACACCTTCACGTTGATGCCCCTCAATAATAACAATTCTATAAAATTCAGTCCACCATCCTTCACAAATTCACTCATTCCAATTCTCCTTCCCTTTGCCTTCCTCCAGAAGAGGCTGGAAGGCTAAAATAATTTTTACCTCACTCCAGAGGAAATTATGTGACACATAATGAGATGTAGGTAGATGTCCCCATGAGCAGACATCCCTTTCTAAAGAAAAAGACACAACTCCTCACGAAGAGAAGGTTTCTGAAATCCCTTCACTTTTCATCCTGCTTCAAGGTAACACAGTTTCTATAGGTACAAAAAAAACAGTCATCTGTGAAATAAGAAGCAAAAGTTATATGCTAAGGATAGTGGGAAAGGAAGTTGTTACCTGGATCTCTGATGGCATTAGTTACCTGTAAACTAACAGCCTCCAGACTTCTTCTGACATGAGAACATAAAACCCTTAGTTACATCAGTCACAGTAAGATTTTCTACTACCTGGAGCCAAAGGTATTTTTACCATTAAAGGAAAGCTATAAAAAAAAGGGAAGATATGTGAGCTACATTACCTGTGGCTCTTCTTTCTTTGATTTTGGTTATGATTTAGTCCTTTGTAGCTAGACGAAATTGAAACAATTTTGAGTTTTCAAGTCCACAACTATCCTACCGTTTTCAGTAATCTATATTGCTTTAATAATTATGTTCCAATTTCTCTGTGGAAACCCATTCATTCATTGTATAGTTATTACAAGATTTTTATTTCTTTTCCTAACTGAAATTTTCAATTTCCCAAACCTATAAAATAACATTTTTATAGTATGACATATATAATTCATATATGTAATATACACATACAAATAAATAGTGCAAGTTAGGAAGGAGTAAGGAAATAGAATGGAGAAAAGGAAAAACGTAGCTTGTTGGTAGGTATAAACTATGTTTACAGTTTTGTGAACATTTTGTAAAGCAGCTTTATAATAGATGAAAGGCCATAAGATAACAGTATTTTTTAAATAGAAAAGACTCCCCAGGGCTCTGGCTGGTGTAGCTCAGTCGACTGAGTGTGGGCCTGCGAACCACATGATCGTGGTTCGATTCCCAGTCAGGGCACATGCCTGGGTTGCAGGCCGGTTCCCAGTGGGGGACACACGACAGGCAACCATACACTGATGTTTCTCTCCCTCTCTCCTTCCCTTCCCCTCTAAAGATAAATGAATAAAATATTTTTAAAAACAGACTCCCCAACTTGAAATTAGCAGTTTTGTTTATAACAAATTTTCAACATTGAAAACTATATATCCAACAAGTACTTTGTGTCCGACTCACCGCTAGCATTATTATATTATTATAATATCTCATCTATCTCTGGTAAATTCACTAAACTAATCATTTTTCCATATATGTTTCCACTGGACATATTTTAAATGTGTAGAATGCTGGGAATATTTTCTATAGTAGAGTGTTGAAAATATTCATGAATATCAATCACTATCAACTCCATATGCTGCGCATACTGTTTTTGCCTTTTTTGGTTCAAATAGATTTCACTATGACCATTCAGAGCAAAAGTACACATTCCGGTAACACTTTCAGTGGCTCAGGGTAATGACAGCGCAGAGAAGTGTGTTCTTCACAGGCTCTCCTCGTTTTGCATTGGGTAGAATGTCAGCTTCACATCTCTTGTGCCAAGAAGCAGTGGGTAACGTCTAATGCTCTATCTAACAGTGTCTTACTCTGGAAAGAAGGGGAGTGAGAAGCAAAATAAATCACTCCATTCCCAGCTTTTAAAGAGCATGAGCATAGAGAATAAGCAATTTCTTTTCTTATTTTCCTAAACAGAATTATGGAACCATAATAGGTCAGGTGTATAGGGAACAGAATTAGAAAATCATCAACAATCTCTTAAGTGCAGAGGCTAACAGGGTGTAACTATTGAGAGCCCTAGACCTAATTTCTCACTGAAATCTGTAAAAAATAAATAAGACCCGAAATACTCATAAAACCTGGTGTTTATATATTCCTTAGCATTGTTCACAGGTAGAAGCATTTCTGTAAACTAGACAAAAGCTACATTCTCTTACTCATAAGGCTGACAGAATGGGATAAACAAGGATAATAAGTAGAGTTATATAACATAAATTTCTACATTTTTTAAAACCAGTATTCAAAGGCAATCAATAACAATCCACGGGAACTCAAAAGACTATTCAGAGAATGACACATCTTCATATTATCGCAACTTCAACTTCATCTACAGTGATCTGCTTTAAAACGAGTATTTCTAAGGCCCTTCCATGATATAAAGTCCTTTTACTCAGGCCCATTTTTATTTGGTTATCTTTTTAGGTGCCCTAAAGATTGAGTTTACAATAAACTGAACAGACAGCATACAAAAAGCTTTTAGAACTATACCATATGGTCCAGGGAAGGGAACAATCTGGACGGTCCCCATTTCAATCTGCAAGCTTGTCCACCTCTATAACACATTATACCACTGTAATAAAATATTAAGATGAAAACGTAGAAGTGAAATAGTCTATCTTTAGCATCACCAGACAACTACACTTCCAAAAATTTACTGATAAACTCAATAAATGTTTACTTGAATTTATATTCAGAAATGTTGGTATGCAACACCAGGCATACAAACCTAGGCCACTATTCATTAAAAACAATGTTTCGGCAGGGATATGTGTGGGTATTCAACTTATGCTTCAGAAATTTGGAAGGAAAAAAAACAAAATACTTTTACAAGGGGCATATTGGCAGGGGCTGATGTAACAGATGACACATTCTTGGAAATCAAATAAAAGCAGTAGGGAAACACCCATTGTTGCCTGGTGAAGGCCTAATCACATGGACACAGCTGGAACCAATGTAGATCATTCATTAATAAAATTGTATTGTAGTAGCCACTTTTTGATGCATTTCAATTGCTGCTATAGCCAAATCTCTGAATGTCTTTGTTTGGTGTTAGTAAGACTGTTTCACTGGGAAATATGAGAAGATTTAGGACAGGGAAGAAAAAAACCTGCTCTCATGCTAAAAATGAGACTAGCTCAAAAAGCTAAATGTCACTTTACCTTGCAATCGACTTACACTATCAGCAGCTTAAAATATGCAGCGTAAACCTAAAAAGGGGGGAACTCATATGGTACTCTGGATAAAAAGTGAGCAGTGTGAGATGCCACAGAAAACATATGAAATACTTGCAAAAGTATTCTACAGAATGATAATATAAGATGTCAGGCAAGGGAAATTTAAATGATCAAAAATGAGGGAGGGGGAAACCAAACAACTGAATTAACACATACCCTTTGAAGCAATATCCTCTCCTTTGGATGTTAACACTGAAGTATATACCATATGCTTGAGGGGGCATCACTAATAGTTTTAACCAGATAAACTTAGAAATCACTATTTGTTATTGTATATTACCAATATTTGATATCAAACAGGACAGTCATATCACCTACCCAGGGGTTATGTTTAAAATATGTACTGATATTAAAATGAAATAAAATATTAGCTATAATTATATACATGATATTCAATGTAATAAAATAAAATCCTAGTTAATATGATATTTAGTGTTTATCCAACTTTGCTTTGTCAACCCTTAATAAATTTATTTTTCCATGTTTCTACAAATGTTACTAGATCATAATTCCTAAAAATTGTTTAACATCAAACCAAAATGTATAATGTGTTCCAAGTTAAACAAAACTGTAGGATTTGTTACACACAAAAATGAGAAACTCAACAGCATTTACCAAAAAAAAAAAAAAAAAAACCCTGCTAAAATATTACAGGTCTTAAACATATTTCTATTACACCTCTGTGCATAGTTAGAATAAACAAATAAGTAGGACAATTCATGCTGCAATTCCTAAGTCACCAAAAGATATATTCCTACCACAGAAAAGGTAAAGGGCTTAATTGCAAATAAAAATTATGCCACTGGAGAAAATGTATTTCAAGCCAATAAATAGTATTTAACATATAATAAACACTATTTTATATACGTAAACATACAGATGAGAGTTTTTGGTGTGTATTGTCTTTATTCACCTATTCTAGTATCATCAGGCCTTGGTACAGAGGATTCAAGACAGACAGTCACACACTCAATGGGACCAATAGAAAAAAAAAAAACACAACAGTTTGACTGGCATTCCTTCTCAAAATGTCTTAATTCTGAAATTTAAAATGCTGATCTAAAGATTTCATTGATATAACCTAAAGGTACCTCATCCAGACTGACTTCAGCGGCTCTACAAAAAGAAGCCACTTAAATACAAGTTAAAAAAACAGCATTGGGAAATGGAGAATCACAGTTATTTATTACAGGTGCATTATATACAAAGCAATTTGAATATTTGTTTGTTTTGTTAAAGTAATGAGCCAATATGTTGCTGAATCTGTCTTGAGAATGAGAGAAAATAACAGGTGAGTTTATTTAATGCATACTTCTGACATACCTTTTTTACAAATCCTTTTAATGACTTTAAAGCATTTTCTAAATTAAAAAAAAATAATCCCTGGGAAAAAACAACTGTTAAATCGCACAAGTGTATCTTCATGTACTATACAGATATAGTATTTCCCAGTACACATGGCATATAAAATGTTTTATGTTAATAATTCTAAGATGAAGTACCATGTACTTCTTTCCAGTCCCATATGCTTCCCTGTTACAAAAATACAAGTTTCTCCTCCCAAAGTAATTTCTTACTGCCAAAAATAACTGACAATATTTTAAAAATATAAGTCAGTCAAAATAATATCAATCTCCTAAGAAAACATATTCTGCCTATTTAATTATTCTTATCTTGACTGCAAAACGCTAATTTTTTAAAATAGATCACTTTAAAACAAATTATTTGTTTTTGCTTAATACAACAGAAAATATTTACATTTTGAGGAACATTCTATCATAGAATGTTTGCTCACAGTGAAAATTTAGTCTCCTGCTCAAAACATCACTTAAAAATCATAATGCTGCATTTCTACACATGCTGTAGGTAACTAACTAAAATTTGATGGGTATTGAGAAAGCTAAAAACACTTCCATGTCTTATCTTGCATTTTGATTTCAAAAAAACTGTTTTAATGTACATCCTTCTATTTAATGGAAGTTCATCAGGTTAGCTAGCAACCGTTATTGGACATTCTAAAGATGAATATGAAGTTTGTAAAAGATATGAACTGACCCTGAATTCTAGACAAAAATAGAAAACAATGGCAGACTTTGTGGTCTCACCAAGAGATATATTGGCATAAAAATCCATGCAATACAAGCAACTATTATACAAAAGTTTCTGTCCAAATATTAACCTACCAAGCAAGATTCCAACCAATCAAAATCACTATGTCAAAATGACCAAAGTCAGCAATAGTCAGAAGAATTTTCTGAAAAGTGTGGCCAAAATGCAACTGTGAAGGAAATCTCTAAGAGAGCTGGAAAAGGCAAATTTAGCACAAGCTTCTATAATGAACAATGCCATTCACTAAATGTGGAAGTTGTGAGAAAAATGATGTTTTTATTGAAGAAAAATATTTTCTCATGATGGTGGGCTTTGTGAAGAAAGAGGAAGACATGGGGAAAGCAATGGCATAAGCAGAGAAGACCAAGCCTGCACGTCTTCCTTTGGGGGTGCCGGGAGGGTGGACCCTCTGCCTTATGAAAACCTCCGCCAGAACCCAGCTACACAAAACATTTTGGCTGCCATCCTAGAACAGTGCCAGGCTGTTTTTTATTTTTGTGTGAGACTCCCTCAATTGAGACAGTGTGGGATTGTCACTTGGATGCACACAGAGAACAAAGAATAATACAGCACGGAGTGGGGGGGATTTTTTTTGCCCCTTTAAAGTCAGGTTAGCATTTTGTTTTCTTTGACAGGTCTTGAAAAGATCCAAGAAACAAAAGTTATGCTGAAGAAAGAATTAACTGCCTAAAGAAATTAGTGTGAACACAATATTGTTGACAGTTTAAAAGCCATGTGAGAGATTAACATTTTAAAAAATCAGACTAAGAGGGATCCAAGTCATATACATACCTGTTTAAGAGCCCAGAGACCAAGAAATACGTGATTCATAATCACATAATCTCACTTAAATTCGAATAGTATAAAAGAACACCATAATATCTGGCAAAAAAAGAACTAATGTAAGTATTAAAATTTTTAGGTCACTATTCAAAGACAACTATGTCAACTGAGTTTTTTAACCTTGATTTCTCCAAAACTGAATAATCTGACTAAAAGATTGTAACATTAGAATCTGAATATTTTATGCCTTTACAGGGAAGGAGGTGATAAACCATCAAAAATGCTTAAAGGATTAAACCACAAATCATCTACAAATTTGCCACAGACACAAACAGGAAAACCATCTCTTCTATCCCATTCAATACTGTACTAGAAGCACAGCTAACACAAATGAGAAAGCCAAGTGTGTGCCATTGCAAACTTCAACTACATACACTACCTGAACCTGGTGACTAAAACACCAATAAGCCATTAGCCCCTTGAGGAGTGAACTCTGTCTCTCTAATGCACAAAATAAGAAGAGATAGAGGTCCATTTTCTACAAACCAAATGAAAAGAAAGAATACACTGCAACAAGCCCAGACCCCACGCTGGCATACTTCACACTCAGCAGCATGTAGAAGCAGTATGCGTCTCTCTCTGCCAATCAGGGGAGCCGTGAGGAGGGAGAGTTGTGAAACTAATACAGCGCTAATGAAAAGCACCAAGCAGGGGTGTCCAACCCATGGCCCATGGGCCGCGGGCAGCCCAGGATGGCTATGAATGCAAAAATTGTAAATTTATTTAAAACCTTTTTTTTGCTCATTCATTTTCATTAGTGTTTACGTAATGGGTGGCCCAAGACAGCTCTTCTTCTCCCCGTGTGGCCGAGAGACACCAAAAGGTTGGACACCCCTGGTATAGAGACTATTACCCCCGCACATCCCCATTGAATCAGCTGTTAAGAGAAGACCAACGGCTGCTACAGAAATAGCAAGAACTGAAGCACTTGCCTCAGATGTTCCACATGGAGGCGTGGAGCATTTACCACCTGAGCCTATCTAATTTCTGACAAAATGGTCCCCTGCCCAGTTTTGTTCATGGCCATGAATTCTGATAGCAATCACATCAGTGTTGGGAAAGGCGATGGGGGGGGGGGGCAGAGAACATGGGGAAGAAATCAAGTAAGAACGGTGGCTGAACTTCCGACAATATACAGACTTTCTTTATTATGCAAATTAATGCCCCTGCACGGCACTTGGGGAATACAAAACCTGTGGTAAAGGTTTCAGGTACAGTGATTTACTCTGGGTGGCAAGAGTAAGTCTGCCATATAATCAAAGAATGCATTATTTTGCTCCTCACTGTTCTCCTTTTACATTTCCTTTCTTTCCTCTAGGATATACTGCTGGTGCTATTACCACGTGGGCCACTGATAGTTGTAGGCAAGGCATTCATGTATTGCCAAAGTGGTCCAGAGAATGATGTCTGGCTGGCTTTAGTTCAACAAGGAATTCGAGGCAAAACGAGGAAGCAAAAAGAATGAAAGGTATAGAAGAAGCTAGCCAGTAGCCTGATTTTTCCTGTTTATTATTGATGCAAATGAAATTGGGGCGAGGGGGGGGGGATCTAGAAAAAGCAGCCAAGCTGACAGGATTACAAAGAAAGATTAAAGGAGTTAAATGTGTGTAACTTGGCTGACAACCAAGGAACAATATGAGAGCTGTCCACAACTCTCCAAAATATATACATAAAAAGAAGAGCGGGGAATTTTTATCTACTATGGAAGTGTGAATATATGAAATAAAAATGAGATAAAATAAAAATAAAGAAATCTGACTTCAAGCAACACAGGAAGGAATCTGGTAAAATTTAAGGAAGGCTGCTTCCTTCTCTTTAGAAACAGTTATCACCTTACTGACCCACAATGCAGTCAAGTGTGGATGACAGGAAATAACCACACACTGCCAGAGGACTGAATTGAGATGGAGAAACAAAATGAAGGGCCAGTTGCTTACCTCATGATCCACATATACTTATGCCTCTTTTTACAAACATCCAATCTGGCTAATTCGGAGGTACCTGTGCGATCACAAAGGGCATAGTTAAGTCGTTGTCTTCTAAATAAACCCAGCCTGAACTCTGAATCCTGACCTGGACAAGAGTTTACTGGAATGACCTAGTAGTCTGATTCTTGGATGTTTCAAGGTGGGGGAAGAACCTCCAAAATCAGTAATGTGCTGAGTCTTAATTAATAAGAGCCTGTTTTCAGTCTTTCCAAGGATTTCCCACAGCAATTAACATATAAAAAAATAATAATTCATATTAGGGGTCCTTAACCTTGGTACATGGATGGTCTTCAGGAACCTATCCAGTCCTGAATGATATATGTAAAACAGGGGTGTGCAACCTTCTGGCATCCCTGGACCGCACTGGATGAAGAAGAGCTGTCTTGGGCCACATATTAAATACGCAAACACTAACGAAAACTGATGAGCCAAAAAAAAGGTCCCTGCATGATTTTTTTTATGACATCCGGCACCACAGAGATGAAAAAAAAAAGCCCTCACATAATTACCCTAATTTTACTGCAGCCCTTTTGATAATCTTTTAAAGTCATCAAGCAGGTCCCAAGTTTGCGATCACTAAATATAGAAAATGTACCTATCTAAGTAATAAAATGTCATTGATTTTTAAAATATTTTTACTATAAAAGAGGGCAACATAAAACCAATGAGCTGTTTGACACTGTACTTGAGAAACCGGTGCATCAATATTTGGTGCGACAGAAGTAGTTGCAATTCTCAGTGAGTTCGCAAGGTGTCCATCACCCCTTTTGGTTCTAATTTTACTCTTAATGTGTTTCATTCTTGAAAATAGTTGCTCACAAATGTAGTTGCTGCCCAATAGCGATGGCATGAATGAGGCATGATTGTGAAGCAAGGGATATTTGTCTCTGGGAAAATAGGGCCTATGAAAGTCCAGTAAAAAGACACAATCGAGTTTTCCTTTAAGTTGGACATCCATAATGTTTTAAGCTGAAAATACTTTACGTTGCAAATCAAATAATGTTTTAAGTAAATTTATGATTTTGTGTTGGGCCACATTCATAGCCATCCTAGGCCGTGGGTTGGATACCACTGATGTAAAATTTGTGGGTTTATACAAACAAATATCTCTCTGTAGAGAGAGAGAGATTTTGTGGCCTTTCCTTCTGGTCAATAGTTTGTCAGGTTTGCAAAAAGGTCCACAATCCAAAAAAACTGTCAAGAACCTTTGCTAAAGACAGTCTAAAATGTCAGGGGCAGGTTGTAATGCATATGAATAATCAGTCCAGAATTGGCATGTTCACACTAAGGAAATAAGAGAGGTATACAGACTCTTGCAGATCTTGGGTAAATATCCTAAAAACACTACTTATCTCAGCTTTAAACTTTCATTAATTTGCACAGCCCCATATTCTGTGCAAGCCAGACACAGTGAAGAGAAAAAGATGTTAGCATATACCCAAGGGTGGATATTGTGACTTTCCTGTTCTGTACTCATTAAAGTCAGAACGCTTAGGTACACGGATGCAGACATGGTCAAAACTAACAAAGTAACTCATCCAAAAAGGACACTTTATGACAAACAAAAAGGGGGAGCCAGTAAAGCAAAAATGAGATGTGGCTCCCACTTTACATAGCACAAAGTCACAGGATGACCCAACATGTCTTTTAAAAGAATTATTTTAAATAGTAATAACAGACTCAGAATAACCTGTATCAGAAAGAAACCAGGTCAGAGAACCTTCCAGGCACCAACTCTGAATGAGACAGGAAAGCATTCACAGCAACAGAGAGAATCTTGTGTCACTCCCCTCCCCCGCAAAAAAAGGTTAAGATTGAAAACCTAAGAAGACATAAACCAAGTGTGTGTGTGGGGGGGGGGGGGCAGCTTTTGAGATGGTGCACTTGAAATAATAATCATGTAGTACATTCTCTCAAAAAATAATTAACCTCCTGAGCATCTAGCAGTTGGTGCAGGCACAGCAGTTGGTGCTGGGAATTCTGCAGAGGACAAGACAAAGTTTACCCTTCCGGAGCTTAATTTTGGGGAGGGGAGAAAGGACGCAGGCAGATTAGTATGCCAGCAATNCAACTCTGAATGAGACAGGAAAGCATTCACAGCAACAGAGAGAATCTTGTGTCACTCCCCTCCCCCGCAAAAAAGGTTAAGATTGAAAACCTAAGAAGACATAAACCAAGTGTGTGGGGGGGGGCAGCTTTTGAGATGGTGCACTTGAAATAATAATCATGTAGTACATTCTCTCAAAAAATAATTAACCTCCTGAGCATCTAGCAGTTGGTGCAGGCACAGCAGTTGGTGCTGGGAATTCTGCAGAGGACAAGACAAAGTTTACCCTTCCGGAGCTTAATTTTGGGGAGGGGAGAAAGGACGCAGGCAGATTAGTATGCCAGCAATATAATTTCAATTGTGATAGATGATATGAAAGAAGTAAACAAGATGACGTGACCAAGGCATGGGAGAATGACCTACATCTATCTAGTGCGTCACAGTGATGTTCACTCCAATTCTCAAAGGTAGTCAGGATCTTAGAGAATTGAGACTGAGAAAGGACCATGGGGAGAGCTAGTCAGACCTCCTAATTTCATAGATGAGGACACGAGAGCTATTCTGGAAGACAAAGTATCACAACCTCATTATCTCCAAACAACAGAGCATGCACACCTAGATTGAGTTACGATTTTTATGATACATGTTCTGCCTGTACAAGAGAAGCCTGAACAAGTAACAGACGGCATTTCTGGATCTCTCAAAAAACTGACAGGATAATGCACACTCTGTACCTTTAATATTTAACAAAGAACCACATTCAAACCAAATTCCTGGCCAGCTCCATTCTATTAAAAGAATTTTGTTTTTCACTTCTACAGACAAATGACCGATTTCTGCTGTCAAAGAAGGGTGGGGGGATGGGGAAGGCAGAGTAACCAGCTTCCAAGAAGGCCCCCAAATCCTTATCTTGTGTATTCCCCTTCCTTACTGTAACAGGCTGGTCTGAATGAAACAGAATACATAGGAAGTGATGGTGTCTGACTTCTGATGCTAGGTTGGAACAGATACTGCGACTCCCCCCTGCCCTTTTCTTTTAGATAACTTGCTCAGGATGAAACCAGTTATTACATCAGGAGATGTAACATAAACAGCCCTATGGACTGGTCCATGTGGCCTCTTGCCAAATAGCAAGAATCAACTTAACAGCATAATACATGAGCTATTCTTAATTTAATATTGTTATTAAGTATATTTTATTGATTATGCTATAACAGTTGTCCCATTTTTCCCCTCTGCCCCGCTCTGCCCAGTACCCACATTTCCTCCAGCAATCCCTTCCTTAGTCATGTCTATGGGTTGTATATATAAGTTCTCTGGCTTCTCCACTTCCCATACTATTCTTAATAATCTGTGTCTATTTTGTACCAACCAATTATGCTTCTTATTCCCTGTACCTTTTCCCCCATTTTCCCCCTTCTCCTCCCCACTGATAACCTTCCATGTGATCTCCATTTCTGTGATTCTGTTCCTGTTCTAGTTGTTCGCTTAGTTTGCTTTTTTGGTTTGTTTTTAGGTTCAATTATTGATAATTGTGAGTTTGTTGTCATTTTTCCGTTCATAGTTTCGGCCTTCTTTTTCTTAAATAAGTCCCTTTAACATTTCAAATAAGGGCTTGGTGACTATTAACTCCCTTCACTTTACCTGATCCGGGAAGCACTTTATCTGCCCTTCAACTTTTTAATGATAACTTTGCTGAATAATCTTGGATGTAGATCCTTGCTTTTCATCTCTTTGTATACTTCTTGCCAGTCCCTTCTTGCTTGCAAGGGTTTTTTTTTTTTTTTTGGGGGGGGAGTCAGCTGATAGTCTTATGGGAACTCCTTAGTAGGTAACTGTCTCCTTTTCTTTTGCTGCTTTTAAGATTCTCTGTTTATCCTTAACCCTTGGCATTTGAATTATGATATGTCTTAGTATGGCCCTCTTTGGGTCAAACTTGTTGGGGATCCTCTGAACTTCCTGGACTTGTATGTCTATTTCCTTCACCAAATTTGGAACATTTTCTTTAATTATTTTTTCAAATAAGTTTTCAATTTCTTGATCTTCCACTTCTCCTTCTGGCACCCCTATGATTCAGCTGCTGCTATGTCTAAAGTTGGACATAATGTTACTAACTTTCTCATTTTTTTGAATTCTTGCTTCTTCTTCCTGTTCCAGTTGAATGTTTATTTCTTCTTTTTGTTCCAAATCATTGATTTGAGTCCTAGTCTCCTTCCTTTCAAATATTGGTTCCCTGTATATTTTCTTTATTTCACTTTGTAGAGCCTTCACTTCTTCTTTTATTTTGTGGCCATACTCAACTATTTCTGTGAGCATGCATCCTGATTACCAGTGTTTTCAACTCTGCATCTGATAGGTTGGCTATCTCCATGTCACTTAGTTCTTTTTCCAGAGTTTTGGTCTATTCTTTCATTTGGGCCATATTTCTCTGTCTCTTCAATTTTGCAGCTTCCCTGTGTTTCTGTGTATTAGACAGAGTTTCTTGGACTCCCTGTATCAATGCACCTGTGATGTTGTAAGGGGTTAGGTATTCTTCAGGGTGGTGCAACCCACTTCACCGCTTTGTACCACTGTACGTGGGGAAGAGGTCAGAGAGAGAACAATGCGGCTCGCATGGCTTTCTCACTCCATTTCCAGGCACTGCCCCCACTCCTTATAAGTGAGTGGTACCCATCTAGCTGCTGCCCTGGTGCTGATTCCCAAAGTGAGTTTGTGTACGTTCTAGGATGCTGTGGGCCCTTTAAATGGCCTCTCCTAAGAAACTGGCAGTTTCTTCTACCACCCCAACCTCCACTGGTTTTTACAGCCAGATGTTATGTGGTTTTATTTTCCAGGTGCTAGAACCCTGGGCTGCACAGTCTGGCCTGGGGTTGGGATCATTTGCTCCCCAGTTATCCCTCCAAGATTTTATCTACCACAGGTGAATGTGGGACCGCCTGTCCCACCAGCCACTGCAGCTACTGCCTCACCATCACTGCCTCGCAGCCACCACCTCACCACACCACACGGCATCCCTCTGCCCCTCCTACCCATCTAGATAAATGTTTCTTCCTTAAATCCCTGGTTGTCAGACTTCCATGCAGTACAATCTTCTGGCAGTTCTGGTTGTTTTTGTTTTTAGACTCGTTATCCTTCTTATGGTTGTGCAAGAAGGCAAAGTGAGCCTACCTACTTCCATCTTGACCAGAACTAATTTAATCTTTATTTTATTTTTTTCCATTACTATTTAGTCCCCTTATATCCTCTTCCCCCTCCAGCAATCACCACACTGTTGTCCATCTCCATGAATCCTTTTTCCCCTGTGTTCAATTTTTAAGTGGATCACCCAGGCTGCTCAAATATTCAGGTGACTACTGCCCTGGGTAACATCTTGACTGCAACTCATGAGACAGATCAAGAGCCAGAACCACCCAGCCTGTGCTCTAACTTTCTGGCACGCACTCTAACTTCCTGCAGTATATAGCCTCCACAGCTAAAAGCTACATTTCCCAGATGCATTTGCCTCAGGCCTTCTACAGGAGACCCAGATTCAACTAATCAGACAAATCCACACCAGACCTAGAAAGAAGTGAGCAAATCAAGGTGGTAACTACCTATACAATGAGATTAAGTCTTGTGAAGACATTTTATTATTCTGAAAATCACAAAAATATTCTAATAAATGATCCCTAGTATCATATGTTCCAAGTAGGAAGTGGCAATGGATTTTTGTACTAGAATAGAAGAATACAACTGGGTGTTTCTCCTGACTTGTGTTTTCTTTGCTCGTTAAGAGTCAGGTTAGGTTCCTTGGTACTTCTAGAAATTAGTAGTGTATAATAGCTCCCTTTTTGCCTAAACCAGCTAACTGCAACTTAAACTAGCTGTTGCTTAAAACTAAGAACCCACTATATCACACACAAATTCTTCTATCCCATACCACTTTTACTCCTATTTCATAGCTGACCCTCTCCCATTCCACTGCTAACCCCTCCATGTATACACTCAATACTATTCATCATGCCTTTTCTAAAAACTCACTTCGTCAGTTTTCTCCTTTTCCTCCTCTTTCAATCTTTTCCTCTCCACTGGCTACACAAAAAATACACTTCTTTCAACTCTACCAACTATATCTGTCAAACTTCATAAAACAATAATATAGAGTTACTGGCTTCACTTTGACTGAAATTACCTCAACTTGGTTTCCTTAGTCATCCCTATACTAAAACAGTCATTGCTAAGATTTGCAATAACCCAATAACTGCCTGTGTTCATTCCTCCCACTGCTAGACTGTGGCACTCCTCCCCACCAGTCTTTCTGAAAGTCACTTCCATCGCTTTTCAGGGCATGTCCACCTTGCTAATCTCCTCTGTCCTACTGACTTTCTCTATTTTACCCATGGCTCATATTCTAGAAATCCCCTCGGGTTTTATCCTTAGGGGTATTATAATTTCATTCTATCCCCGACTTCAAGATTTCAAATAGCATCTATATATTCACTGATCATTCCCAAATCCAAACCTCTCCCTGACCTCTCTTTTCACACTACGATCTTGTCATTTCTATCCGCCTATAAGATGCATCTAGCTTTATCATTTGTTGTAAAATATTTTTAAAAAATCCTCCCTAGTGTAAAAGAACAAATTTAGAAGTCACGTCAAAAGTACTTGATAACTGTGTGTCCAGTACTATAATCACTAGGCACATGTGCTTACTGGGCAGTTGAAATGTGGCTAGTCCAAATTGAGATGTACTGTAACTATAATATACAGAATAGATTTTTAAAGACAATGCAAAAATAAGAATGTAGAACACATTGATAATTTTATATTGATTACATGTTGAACTGCTAACAATTTTGATATATTGGGTTAAATAAAGTATACTAGCAAAATTAGTTAAACTTATTCCTTTTTACTTATTTAATGTGGCTATTAAAATTAAAAATTATTGCATTATAATTATATTGAACAGTGCTGCTCTAAACACACCAAAAAAGCATGAAATATGCATATACATATATACATATATATATATACACCCTATTCTCAACTAACAAGGAAAAGAAACACAAATTTTTTTTTTCTCAAATCATTCTCACATTTTAGTTCTGGAATCAAGACTAACAAGATTACCTAAATCTCAAAATTGTAATGTAAGAAATACTAAATTGTATAAAAATCAAATATAAACACAACTATACCACAGAAATACAAATAGCCAACATTTGATATTCACTACACAATTTTATCACAGAATTTAATCATCACATCTCTAAAGTACATAAAGCTGTTACTTCACACAGTTAAGAAGCCCAAGGCAGAAAGAGATTATGTAACTTGCCCAAGGTCATGTTCTTAGGCCTCAAACCCAGGCAATCTAGCTCTAGTGATTCCAATCACTACTTTTTACTGACTCAATAAAAGTAAAGTTTAAAAGAATAAAAAACACTCTCAGATGCTTCCCAGTATTCTTGAACTTATACACCCAACTAAAATTAGAAAACATCAAATTAAATACAGCTAAGTATAAATACAAATATAAGAGCACACAGAAATGGAAATTTAGAAGGAAAACTAGCTACCGTGCACATGAAATAATGAAATACAGAAATCTGCTCTGAGCCCTACGTGTCCAAGTGAGAATTCCTCAAGAACAAGAAAACATTATTGAGGCCCATGAAAACTACATGGGCAGCAGAAACACGGCAATCTATTAAGACCACAAGGGTGAGTCAGTAACCCTGGGACCTTCTGAAGATTTTCATGTAATTCTGCTTCACAAAGTTGCAAGCAAAGATAGGAGATGTTAGTTCTTGAACTAACTTCAATGTTTAAAAAAATTACAGAATTACTTCATATCTGAATAAGGCTACACATTCTATATTTTTAAATGTAATTTGGCATTTTTTAGAGATTCTGAAATATAATATTCACAATGTAAATGTATAAATCAATGCACGAGAAAAATAAATACGTTGATTACATATCTATATATACCTATATATAGATATATATCTAGGATATACAAAAAAGGTTAACACTGGTTACATGTATACCTGAAAGATGAGTATTAAGGGACTAGGATATGTACAAGAGAGATTTTATAGCTCTTGAACTTTCTGAATTGGAACCAAGTGAACATAGTAACTACTCAAAAGTTTTAAAAATAATCTTCAAGTCCAAAAATAAAAATAAAGTGATGCTGAGTAGAAAAAGACTTGTAAATCTATTTCTTCATACATATATATATACCTGCATAGAGGTACCCTTGATGGCAAGGGGCGAGAGACCTCCGGTCTCACCATTGCCCTCTGTACCTCACTGTCCACCACCAGAGATACACAACAAACAGGCATACACAGTGATCATTTCAACTGCTAGATGATGTTGTTCAAATATTTATCTTTAAGAGCTTAAGTGCTTAAAGACATCCAGAAAGACAAAGTGCCTAAAAAAAGAGAGAGAGAATTCTATAAGCTATCAATATAAATATATTTCATGATTTTTTAATTATTAAGGAAAAAACCTGTTTGAACGTCAGAGTATCCAAAAGATCTGTGATATAAAGCCTCTCCAAAGTTGAAAGTCTTACATTATTTGCTTAACACTTGCAAACCGGATTACCGATAGTCTCCAACCTAACACAGCAACCTTGAGTTCTTTTCTTTTGAATGTGAAGATGTTCTTTGACCTCTATCTTCTCACTGAACAGAAGTAATGCTGCTGACTGGCCAGGGGAGTGCCCTATTCCTTCTTCCTTGGAAGAGTCTTCCGTCCCAAAACTATAGAGCTCTCTCTCAAGAGACTGGTTTTCCAGAATGATGAGCCAAGCTTCTCAGGTCAGGGACATACAAACCCTACAACTTCTCATGACTTATCTACTCTGTTTCTGACACAATCTACACAGACACACAAAATGGCTTATTCGCATTAATTTTGTTTGTATTACCATCATTCAATGTCTTCATTTCTAATTTAGTGGTAGTTTTACCCAAATGAAGTGAAATACAGTCAGTTTTTCTCAATCTATCTCAGCTCTACTCTTTCTCTTCTGGGACCCAATCCATGTGATCCTTTAACAACTATTTATTTCACACCCAACTAGATATCTCCCTAAAGCTTACCAATCTAGCCTCCAGGCATATTTCTTAAATAAAAGCAATAGATCTTTGTAAACCTGAAATTTGCATACTAAAGGAACAAATCAACTATCAAAAGACCTAGTAAAATATAGCAGTTGCTCACCTCTAAGCAGAATTTAAAATTCATTTAAATTTATTAATTTTTTAAAGAAACAGCTATTGACTTTTTCCCTTTGCAAAATACTGTGTTTAACGGTCTAGTTAAATTAGATGTGATAGTGGGAAGCAAGTGTTTTAAGTTGGTAAATTCTAAACCTTTTAATAAAAGTGCATCAGTCAGAAGTTTTAATAAGACTCAGCAGGACAGAGAAGAATTAACAGCCTGTAGGTATCAAAAGGGGGTGATAGGCAATGATAACCTTAACATTTGCATAGGGATTTACAATTTCATTGCTTAAAGGTTAATGAAATTATGTGGTATTTTGCCCACTCTTACATCCAGCAAACGATTTCATGTCTTAGTTGTATGTATTTATCAGCTGAATCACATAACAAAAGAAATAACTCTTCTTACAATCAGTCTACTGCATTTTCACTTGTACTCCTCGGTGCACAACTATCATTACCTGTTCTAACCAGGGACTGGTGCCCTAAGACAAAAAACATAAGGTTTCCAACAACACCTCAGGAAAAAAGAACAAACCCAGAATTTTAAATAGAGAGTCAGTTGCAAAGATGTCTGCTTTAAAAAAAATAGATATATATCCTTTTATCTACTTTATACTTCAAGTCAGCTAGTGGGAAATAGTTGTTTCTGCCAACCATCAACATATAATCCACCCAAGAGACTGCTGAAGGTATTCAAGACGTTACTTAAAAAGGAACATAAATACAAATATCGGGTCGGCCAAAAAATCTGTATGTTTTTTTCTGTAAAATAAAAGACACGCTTTCACTTTCACCAATAACTTTATTGATTTGGATATTTTGAGTATGTCAGCTATCTCCTGATATTGGCGTCCAGTGGGTAGAAGCCAAGGGTGCTGCTAAACATCTTCCAAAGCAGCCCCACAGCAAAGAGTTATTTGGCCAAAAAGTCAATAGCACCAAGAAACTCCACAAACCCCTTTTGACATGTTCAATCAGTCATAGTACCTTCCCCATACACTGCACAAATCTTTGTGTTTCAGTTGCGTTTCTACCGTTCTTGAAATAATAAAGCATGACACACTACAAATCTTGCATATCTTCTTCCATTTTCAATACTAAAATGGCTGTGCAAAAATTCACCAATTCTAAGAGCTGTCACAATACAATCTAACAAAACCATTTCAAATGAAATCAGAAAACTAAGCACTACTAGAGCCATTGTATGAAAAAAAAATTGGGGGCCAAACCAATAATTAGAACAGGTAAAATAATAAAATAATTCTAGGCTTCAATGATTGTTTTAAAACATCACAGGGCAAAACCACACACCACTGTGGCCTTGCTTCACTAAGCATCCAGCAGGTGCTCAAGGCCAGCACTTTGCTTGGTACCCAGTTCTAAAGGAAAGTGCAGCCTTTAACTTTAGGCAGAATGGTGTTTCCTACTTGCCTGCACATTACAATCACCTGAAGGACTTTTAAAAAGAAAGAAAGAAAAGAAAGGAAAGGAAAAGAAAAGAAAAAAAGCTAACACATACATGCCCCAAACCAGAGATTCTGGTTTCATCAGTAATTTTTAGAAGCTCCCCAGGGGATTCTGACACCCAGCTGGGGCTGAGAAATAGGCTCTAATGCACTGGGTCTCCAAGTCTGGTTCCTGGACCAGCAGCACTTGGGAACTTCTTAGAAATGCAAATTGTCAGGCAGGCCCCACTCTAGACCTTCTGAAAGGAATCTCTGGGATGGGACCTAGCAATCTGTATTTTGAGAAACCCTTCAGGGGATTCTGGCGTTCAATGTTTGAAAAACATTGCTTTACACTTGATTTTAGCCAAAAGGCTGAGAAGCAACTGAAAAATCACTGCTTTTAAGTTAAAAACAAAACAAAACTGGATTTTCAATCCTGCCTTCAGAGTCTACTGGCTATATGACCTTTATTCAACTCTCTAAAACTCACTTTCCTTACATGCAAAATACTAGATTAGAGTTGGCTAACTGTTGTTCTAACATGTATTATGTACCAAAGAATGTGGTAATAAGAACTTCACATTCATTATATGATTTAACAACAACCTTATCAAGTAGATAGTACTGACATTTATACCCAAAGATTATGGAACTCATCCAATACCAAAAAGCGAGTAAACAGAATCAGAATTTAAATGCAAGTTTTCAAATTGCAAAATCAAAGCTTTTTCCTTGCTGGTCTGCCCTCACTCCATCCCTCCATCCCGGCCTTCCTCCCTCCCTCCCTTCCTTCCGACCTCTGTCCTTCCTTTCTTCCTTCACTGCTATCTATCTCTGTCTTTCTCATTTTCTTTGGGAAAAAGCTGACTTTCCTACGATAGAGTAAGAGATTAACCAGCATATATTGCAGTATTTACTGAGTGACTACAAAGAGCTCAGCATTCTGCCATATGCCAGCAAGAAAAGGATTAAACTTTTTAAATTTAAAAATCATAGTAATGAAACTAGATGTAGACACACACTTTGCAACACACATGATTCAGTTCTAAACCGGTGAGTCAAAAACAGAAATAACCCAAGAGTTCGTGAGATTGGAGCTCAGAGACCAAGCGTGATGCCAAAACGAATAATGGCTTATATCCCGGAACAGGGTGAAAAGTCTGTCCTGCACCAGGGGAGAAACAAAGGTTACAGAACTAGAAAACAACGCTAAGTAAGCCAAATGTGTCCAGACTATGAATTAAAGTAAGAAGAATTTAACTTTACTGTAGCAAAAATAAGTTTTTTCACAGACTATTTTGACTCACTAATAGCACAAAGGTAAAGTTACAATCCATCATAGACACCTATTCTTGAAAACAAATCAACCTAGGATTATACTGAAGGAAAAAAAAAAACAGGAGAAAAAAGTCACTTCTATTACTAGAAGTGTTACAATCCACTCTACTATATAGGGTTTTCACAGGCAATTTATATGCATGGTACAATATTTTCAATCATTTACTAATTTAACCAACATTGACGTATCACATTGAGTTAGGCACCAAGGAAAAAAGATAAGTAAGAGCATTTATGTAAGAAGCTGACTGCCATAAAGGTATTAGGAATTCAGAAGGCCACTACAGACCAATTCTTAGAAATGACTTCTGAGAAATTTCTAAAAGTCAGTGAGGTATAAGACAGCCAGAATGTCCTACCTACAACACACAAGTACTCTGTTGGTGCCACCCCGCATCACTCTCATCAGTTCAAACGTGCAGCAATTCGGCTCTGTCCTCCTTTAGACCTACCATTAAGAAAGGCAGGCAAACGTAAAATCTAGAGGTAAGCTTTTCAACATTCATATCATTCATTTCATTTTTCGCTGAAGGCCTAATGAATAACTCTGCTCAGGAACCCACCAGAAGATTCTACCTGTGTTTAATGAAGGAGAATGTGAGGAACAATGGACGGACCGCATTCACTAGCACCTCAAGTCCCCAGTTCTGTCGATGACTGTCTAATGCTGTACAATACCTTCTTTAGTTGTACCTATGATCTCACAATTCCACTTTGTCTCTTAGAGCCAATTTAAGAAGCATGAATATACACTATACTATCTATGCTTAAATGATGGAGAACTGGGGTTATTTTTTCTCAGAATAAATATAAACTGAATTTGATATTAGAAATTACAGCATTTTTCAAACTAAATATATCTAAAAATCAGTAGTATATCTTTAGTAAGGTTACTTATTAGTGGCTTCTATAAATATAACAAGAAAACTGAATCCAAGAGTTAAAAACTACTTGCAGGCTCACCTAGTAAAACACCAGCCTCTAACCCACATAGTATCTAGGATACATACAGCATTAAAACTAAAACAATGGTACAAAAGACTTCCAACTACTTGCTTAACAAATTTCTTTGGTCCCAATATATCCAGTTCATGTACACTACTATATTTTACTAAAATTCATCTCATCCTTTAAAAATATAAACTGTATATAACAATATAATACTAAAAGACTGACAGTTACTTTCAATCTTTTAGTTCAATTTCAACAAAAAGTGGTCGCTACAAAATCATCTTTTAAAATATTCAGACAATGCCATCCAGACATCCACTTGAGCTTGGATCTACACACATTAAAGAACTTATTTAGATTTACTGAAGCTACACCTGCTGTCAAGAAACAAAAAAAGTTGTGAAGGTTGATCAAACACAACTTTGCCTCAAGTATCATGTTAGTGTTTTCCACTAACGCTGTCCTAAAAGTTAACAGTCAATGTAATCCAAAGATTTATCTTTATTTCTATATTTAAATCATCACAGGTTTGATTAAGCATGCAAATCCCGATGGGCTCAGGGTTCCCATCAAAATGTCTTATAGGAACATTAAAAATTGAGTGGGCATAAACAACTCCAACAGAGCGGAGCTCATGACAGCACTGCTGTGATCTTTGTGTTTCATGCGCAGCAAAACTAGGGAAGCTTGCAAGGGAATATGAGCAACTAATTACTGTCTTTTGCTTGAGGGCAGGTGTGCTGATCTCTACAGGTGTCTCCACTGCAGTGCTCTGCCTACTGCATTGCCTCCTGAAGACATTCAGTGTAAGGACTTGCTAAAACCTTGCAAAACATCTGATAGAATACCACACTGTTGGGTGCTGAGGAAGAAACATGTTGTGACATCTTCTTAAAGATACCACTTTGGAGATATAGGAACTGGAAAGGCTCTAAATAGTTTGTGATAGAATACTGTAACAGTATAAAATAACAAATATAAAATTTTATCTATCAATCACACACATTAAACAAGGATGCCAATGTTGCATGAATGAGTATGGAAAGTTTTTCAAAGACAATACTCTTACCTTCTAAACAAAAAAAAAATGTTTTTTTAAATTAAGTAAATAATAATCTCATGTCAATCCATCTTTTTTCATTCATGAAAGACAGTGGCCAGTGCTGGGTATTCAATTCCAAAATAACACCAAAAAAATTGTTTTGAGAAATTACCCACTATGGGATATCAGCAAACAAAATAGTCATCTGATGACAGGGAAGGTATATATTTCATTCACATATGATGACATATGCAGGATTAATATTCCTTAAATCTTTCCCATAATACTTGGAAAGAAGTATGCTAAATAATGAAGAGACACACAAACCAGAAACAAATCTTCCTCATTCCACCCTTGCTACCTGCATGATCTTGGGTGAGAAATTTAACCTTTCTGTGCTTCAATTTCCTCAGCTAGTGATACGTAAGACCCACCTCAGCAGCGATGTTTTACAGTAAGACAGTGTCCTGGAACTAGTTGGGCCAGGGAAACTATACAGTTGAGTGCTTAATAAATTGTAATTAACATGAAAATTTCATAAGTACATTAGTCTCTTGTTCTAGGTAGAGCAGAAGGCAATCAAAAAAACATTTTGAAAAGTACTAATTCATCAGTGGCGTGTTATTCAGAACTTTGTTATAGGTGTGTATGTATTTTAAACCTCACCAGAACATACACTTATTGATTTGGGAAAGAGAAGAAGGGAAGGAGAGAGGGAGGAACATCAATGTGAGAGAGAAACGTCTTTCAGTTGCCTTCTTGTACACATCCCAAGAGGGGACAGAACTTGCACCCTGGATCTGCACCCTGACAGGAAATCCAATCTACAAACCTTAGTGATACAGGACTACCTCCAACCAACTAAGCCACACTGGCCAGGGCAGATACATATTTTTAAATAAAAATGTAGAGCCTGGCTTTTGAGCAATCAAAAAACACACAAACACTTAACTAATTCTTGACTTTTTCTGAGAAGTCATTCATCTTGATGAAAATATCTTAATTTTAACACTAAAATTTTGTGGAGAAACTAGTTATGTTTTACATTCATAAGGATACTGTTGATGATGTTTTTCATAACAGTAAAAAGCAAAACAATCTAAATCTTCAACACTAGGTGAACTGATTAAATAAAAAAATTACATTTTACCTATACAGTAGTTAAATAGTTATATAGTTACTTAAAATAATGTTGAAGAAAAATATTTCATGACATGGAGAAATATTCATATTATGAAATGAAAAAGGACAAGTCAAAATACAGCTAAGGAACACAAAATAGAATACCCACAAAAATATGAATAGCAATTTTATATATTTTTTCTCAATGCTTCTGATTTTCCAAATTTTCTAAATAGTAACACTATAAATGGAAAAAAATACAATTTTAATGCAATTCATTAATCTACTTAAATAGTATAGCTTTATGAAGCCTTCCCTGAAGTCCAAGCCAGAGTTGATTTTTCCCTTCCCACCATACTTTCCATGTGTCACCATTAGAGTATTATTGCAATCTGCTCCGTAACACAGGTAATTGTTTATGTCTGTTCTTCCACTGGATTTAACCTGCTGAAGAGAGAGCCATGTGTAAGCCATCACAGTACAGGCTGAATGGAATATGCTAAGCCTGACCTTCTGAAGACAATCCCTCCAAATGAGAATATCCTTTAATGGTCTGAGCACCAGCTTCAAAGAAAGTCTAGAATCATTGGTTTTGAGAAGAACAATATAAAGTATACAAAATATAAGTTCTTGGGTGAGTCGCTCTTATCATATTGCTATGCAGTCCCATCTCACATATATTGTCTTGCAAATTGACTTCCAAACATTTTTACTTTTCTCTGAAGGCTTCAATGAGGCATTGTTTAAGTGAAGATCTTCAAGATTTCTTTCTTTTTTAAAGTATATTTTATTGATTATGCTATTACAGTTGTCCCATATTTTTTCTACCATTTATTCCCCTCTGCCCTGCACCTCCCTTCTACCAGCATTCCTCCGCCTTAGTTCATGTCCATGGGTCACATATGTAAGTTCTTTGGCTTCTCCATTTCCCATACTATTCTTAACCTTCTCCTTTCTATTTTGAACCTACCAGTTACTATTCTAATTCCCTGTATCTTTTCTCCCATTCTTCCCCCTCCCCTGCCCCACTGATAACTCTCTATGTGATCTCCATTTCTGTGATTCTGCTCCTGTTCTAGTTGTTTCCTTAGTTCATTTGTTTTTTAAGGTTCGGTTGTTGACAGTTGTGGGTTTGTTGTCATTTTACTGTTCATATTTTTATCATCATTTTACTGTTCATATTTTTATCATAATTTTCTTAGATAAGTCCCTTTAACATTTCATATAATAAGGGCTTGGTGATGATGGACTCCTTTAACTTGACCTTATCTGAGAAGCACTTTATCTGCCCTTCCATTCTAAATGGTCGCTTTGCTGGACAGAGCAATCTTGGATGTAGGCCCTTGCTTTTCATGACTTGGAATACTTCTTTCCATCCCCTTCTTGCCTGCAAGGTATCTTTTGAGAAATCAGCTGACAGTCTGAAGGGAATCTATCCTTCCCTCTTGCTGCTTTGAAGATTCTCTCCTTCTCTTTTATCTTGGCTAATGTAATTATCTAAGGTGTGTGCCTTGGTGTATGCTTCCTTCAGTCCAACTTTTTTGGGCCTCTGAGCTTCCTGGACTTCCTGAAAGCCTATTTTCTTTGCCAGATTAGGGAAGTTCCCCTTTATTATGTTAGCAAATAAGTTTTCAATTTCTTGCTCTTCCTCTTCTCCTTCTGGCACCCGGATGATTCAAATGTTGGAACATTTAAAGTCATCTCAGAGGTTCCCAAGCCTCTCCTAAGGGAGAGGGGAACAGCAAGTTCCCTTTCCTCTCCTAAGCCAAGACCTTAATTGATTTGAGTCCCAGTTTCCTTCCCTTCCCTGTTTGTTCCTTTTATTTCACTTTGCATAACCTTCACTTTTTCCTCTATTTTGTGACCAAACTCAACCATTTCTGTGAACATCCTGATTACCAGTGTTTTGAACTCTGCATCTGATAGGTTGGCTATCTATTCATTGCTTAGTTGTGTTTTTTGTGCTCTGATCTGTTCTTTCAATTGAATCATATTTTTTTTTGTCTCAGCACACCTGTTACATAGTAAGGGGTGAAGCCTTAGGTATTCAGCAGAGCAGGGCAACCCTCATTGTTGTGTCACGGTGCTGCATGTGGGAGTGGGGGCCCAAAGGGAAAAATGCCACTTGCTCAGCTCTTCGGTTTTCAGTGATTTCTCCCACTACCCACAAGTATATTGGGCCCTTCTGGTGCTGATGTCAAGGTAGATGGTTTAGGGTATGTTCTAGGACCCAGCGGATCCTTCCATGAACTCTCCTGTGAGGCTGGGAGTTTCTCCTGCCACCTCAACCCCCACAGGTTTGTTTAGTCAGAGTTTTTGAGGATTTATTTCTCCACACCGGAACCCTGGGTTGTGGAGTCTGTCTGGCTCTCCAGTTGTTCCTCCCAGTTTATCAGCACACAGCTGTAGGACTGCCTGCTCCACCAGCCGCCACCCTGCCACAAGTCCTCTCCACTCCCGCTGCCCATCTCCACCTCTCTTACCAGTCTGGATAAATGTTTCTTCTTTAACTCCTTGGTTGACTGACTTCCATACAATTAGCTTTTCTGGCAATTCTGGTTCTTTTTTGTTTTTAAATTTGTTGTCGTCCTTGTTTTGCTTGTACAAGGAGGCAAACTACATTGATCTACACCTCCATCTTGGCCGTAAGTCAAGATCTTCAAGATTTCTTAATCAATTCACATGTATCACCCCAAAATGCCAGTTACTTAAAGATTTGGTTAATAAAACATGTTAGCCAAAGTGTTAATATAAATAAGTTAAAGTCGGGATTGTTTGTCTTCATGTGAGCATAGGATTTCCAAATTAAGTAGAAATTCAAATATGTTTAGTGGAGCAAATATGAAAAAACATTTCATAATGTTTGGCCTTTATTTAGAACTAGCTTCAAAATGACTGATAAATGAAGCAGCACAATTCCAAAAACAGAACTTTTTTGGGCAAAAACAGAAAACTCTACTCATTGTAATATGCAAAGAATTCTTAACTCTTTCCTATATACAAGAATCAAAGTTCAATCCATTTGATTAAAAGTCAGAAAAGGATTCTAATAGTTCATCTTGGTGGAGCTATTTTCTCCATGATACCAACCACTACTTTTCAGCATGCTTCTAAAACAGACCACATATGAGTAAGAAGAGTCACAAAGAACACAATGTTATGAAATACAAAGCTATTTTATCCACCCTCATTCTCCCCTCCAGAGCCCTGAGCTGGAGGGCATAAAGACAAGGCAAATGGCTTTTTACAGAGCTAGATTAAACCATCTATTGAGTGACAACAGTGAAACAGGAAGAAATTAAATTCTAATGAAATAGAATCTATAGACTTTTATTTCTTAAATTGTTTATCCACTTTTAAAAACAAACAAGGGGCTACAACTACAAAAGGATAAGTAATAATTTACTTACAACATAATGTACCATGAGTTAATTTATATATTAAGTTCCATACCATAGATTTAAGTTATTATACAGAGGAAATGGAAGAAAATTTTTCAGCCAAAAATATTAGAAATAATTCCAACTTAACTTTATATGAATATCTAAAAAAAATTGCTGGAATAAAACATTGTGTATTTTATAATATATTAATTTATCATCAACTTTAATACTATATCTTCTGCATTAAGCAAAATACACTACTAAGAATTCTAGAAAATGAAAGTCAATCAACAATACAGAAAGTCAATCATTAAGTGCCTGAGACCTGAGGTATGGGGAGGGGAGAGGCTGACTTCAAGAGGGCACAAGGGAACTTTCTGGACTGACAGATGCTCTGAATCATAATTATGGTCATAGTTTCACAGCTCTAAGCTTTTATCAAAGTTCACCACACTGTTTACTTAACATGGGTACAGTTTACTATCAGTAAATTTACTATCAGTATCAGTAATTATACCTGAATAAAATTGATATAAAAATACACTCATAATGGTTGATCATGGCTGACAATCATTCCAATTTCTAAAGACTTTTATTGCAAATTTATTGTGTTTCTGACACAAAAGGTTAAAGATACCATGAGTAAAAACCAGCAGCGTGCTAGCATTAGTTTACAGTCACCAGTCATAATAACATTACTGAGTTCAATGCACTGCCAACCGCACTGTACTTATCACATAATACTTTACATTACTGGTTAAATTTTTCTCCTGAATTAGGCTTTAGGTAAAAAAAAAAAAAAAAATATATATATATATATATATGCAAGGTATTTATTAGCATCCTCCCAAATCCAGCTCAATTCACTTCAGAAACTGAAGTGTTTATATACACTGATTTCCACCATAAAATATTTCATATTTCAGACAACTAATTATTTCTTCATACTAAACAAGCAACAATTTTTGAAAAACATAGAAGAATAGGCATCATGATTTCTCATACTGGGCAATGTTACTGTGGAAGAGTAACAGACAGTCTCCATAACCATAATTAAAGAATTATTCCATATTTAAAAAAGTAAAACTTCAGTGGGTATTATATAACCAATATGAACTTTCGAAAAAGCTACTGTATGAAAGTATAATTTTTTAAAGACTATTACAATTTTATTTCTTTCCTTAGTGATAGTGTCACCATTATATACAAGTTATACAAATTTTACTATAATTAATGTATATATTTCTAAAAATGACATGACATTTTCACACTTAATAGGAATTGGTTTAAGATGCTTTACAAATCTAACAAAAAACATTTGAACAGTTTACTAATTATTGTTTTAAAAATTAATTGCGCAGTAATCAGGACAGTGTGGTACTGGCAAAAGAACAAACAAATAGATCAAAGAAACAGAAGAGAGGCCAGAGATTGACAATTCACAAATACAAATATAGCCAACTCATCTTTGACAAAGGAATAAAGGCAATTTGATGAAGAATTTTTTCTTCTTTTTTAATAGATAGTGATAGACATCTACATGCAAAAATCTGAATCTAAAACATATAGACCTTATACCCTTCAAAAAAACCTCAAAATGGATTATAGACCTAAATATAAAATGCAAAACTATAAAACACCTAGAAGATGTATCAGAAAATGTAGCTGACCTTCATTTGGTCATGACTTTTAGATACAACACTAAAGGCACAATCCTGAAATAAAAGTTGGTAAATTGGATATCATTAAAATTAAAAAGTTCTGCTCTGTAAAACAACATTGTCAAAAAATACTCACTAGGATAAATATTTACAAGAGACATATATGACAAAGTGCCATGAGTTAATTTATATATTATGTTCCATATATGACAAAGGACTCATCCAAAGCATACATAAAACTCTTAAAACTCAACAGTAAGGAAATAACCCAATTTAAAAATGAGTAAAAGGTCTGAACAGATATGTTACCAAGGATGATATACAGATGACAAATAAGCATATCTAAATATTCATCATCATATGTCATCAGGGAATGGTAATTTAAAACAATCGGATAGCACTACACACCTACTGGAATGACTAAAATCCAAAACACAACAGTGAAAAGAATATGAAGCAACAGTAATTCTCATTCATTTTCGGTGGGACTGCAAAATGATACTTTGGAAGACAGTTTGGCTATGTTTTACAAAACTAAAACTAAACATACCCTTACCTTACCATACAATTCAGAAATCCTGTTCCTCGGTATTTATTTAAATAATTTGAAAATGTATGTCCACACAAAATCTTAAACACAAACATTTATAGCAGATTTGTTCAATTGCCAAAACTTGGGAGCAGATAAGATGTCCTTCAAAAAGTAACTGGACAGCCCTGGCCAGTGTACCTCAGTCAGTTGGAGTATCATCCCATAGACCAAAAGTTTTGCAAGTTTTATTCCAGGTCAGACCACATACCCAGGTTGTAAGTTGGCTTTGGGGGTTGCATACAAGAAGTCAAACAACTGATGTTCCTCTCTCTCACATGTATTTCTAGGGGCAAAGTAAGTTAAATTAACAAAATATGTTAAATTACCAAAAAATTGTAAGTTAAGTCATTAAAACAATCTTTGCAATAGATTTTTAATAAAGTTGAAATTAGCTTTAGAAGGATTCAGAATCGTTTTTGGTTAGCTGTATATTTTATTTGAAGCATTTTGACAGTCCCCTGACACCCATGGGCTAACAATCTCAATAAGAAGACACACCTGACACAGAGAAATGGATATTAGAAGTAATAAATGATTAGTTGGGAGAAGCATGGCACAGAAAATTATGGTTGACTGAAATACCTTTAGCCTTAATAATTCAGGGGAACAAAGATTGCATCAAATAATCTAGTAAATTAACCACATTTTTCAACGAAGGTAGAAAAATTTTACTAGAAATCCACAATTTCTTTTTGGATGTGAATTCTGAGCTGTCATTGGTATCTAGTAAACAGCTGGAGCTCAGGAGAAGTCAACACCAAACTCCTAATCTAAAAATCAACAGAAACTACTTCCAAGTCAAGATGGTGGCATATGCAGACATGACTCACCTCTTTATACAACCACATCAAAATTACAACTAAAGAACAAGACTAGAATGTCCACATACACCAAACCTATGTGACACAGTATTGGAAGTCCTAGCCACAGCAATCAGACAAGAAAAAGGAATAAAAGACACCCAAATTGGAAAGAAGGAAGCAAAACTGTCCTTGCAGATGACATGATAGTCTACATAGAAAATCCTATAGACTCCACCAAAAAACTACTCAACCCAATAAGTGAATCTGGCAAAAAAAAAAAAATGGGATACAACCCTGGCTGGTGTAGCTCAGTGGATTGAGCGCAGGCCTGAGAACCACACGATCACGGTTCGATTCCCAGTCAGGGCACATGCCTGGGTTGCAGGCCAGTTCCCAGCGGGGGACTCACGAGAGGCAACCATACATTGATATTTCTCTCCTTCCCTTCTTCTCTAAAAATAAATAAATAAAATCTTTTTTTAAAAAGTGGGATACAAAGACAATAGCCAGAAATAAAAGGCATTTTCATACACTGACAATGAATATCAGAACAGAAATGAGAAAAAATCCCATCCAACATAACAACAAGAGAAATAAAGTACCTAGAAATAAACCTAACCAAGGAGGTAAAAGACCTATACTTAGAAAACTACACTGACAAAAGAATTTAAGAAAGACACAAACAAATGAAAGCACGTACTATGTTAACGGATTGGAGGAATTAACATCATCAAAATGACCATACTACCCAAAGCAATTTATAAATTCAATGCAACCCCTATTAAACTACCAATGACATATTTCACAGATATAGAACAAATATTTCAGAAATTTATGTGGACCATAAATGACCCCAAATAGCTGCAGGAATTTTGAGAAAGAAGAACAAAGTAGGAGGGATCACAATACCTGATATCAAACTGTATTACAAGGCCACTGTAATCAAAACAGCCTGGTACTGGCATAAGAACAGACACATAGACCAATGCAACAGAACAGACAGCCCAGAAATAAACTCATATCTTTATTAATATTTGAGAAAGGGGGAAGCGGCATAAAATGGGAGTAAAAATAGCTTCTTCAACAAATGGAGTTAGAGAGCTGGACAGCTACATGCAAAAAAATGAAACTCGATCACCAACTTACACCATATACACCTTAAATATGTCATGACACCATGAAAGCACCAGAAGAAAACACTGGCAGGAAAATCTCAGACATTCCAGGTAGCAGTATTTTCACCAGTATGTCCTGTAAAGCAAGAGACATAAAGAGATAATAAACAAATGGGACCTCATCAAATTAAAAAGTTTCTGCATGGCTAAAGAAAAGAGCATTAAAATGAAAAAAGAACCAACTATATGAAAAAAAGGAATTTGCCAATGACACCTTGGACAAGTGTTTGACTCCAAAATATAGAAAGAATTCACACAACTCCACTCTAAGAAGACAAACAACCCAATTAAAAAATGGGCAAAAGACTTGAACAGACACTTCTCCAAGGAGAACATATAGAGGGCCCAGAGACATATAAAAAATGCTCAATATTGCTAGCCATCAATAGAGAGATGGAAATTAAAACCACAATGAGATACCATTTTACATTGGTCAGAATGGCCATCATAAACAAAGCAACAAACAAGTATTGGAGAGGTTGTGGAGAAAAGGGAACCCTAGTGCACTGTTGGTGGGATTGCAGACTGGTACAACCACTGTGGAAAACAGTATGAAATTTTCTCAGAAAACTAAAAATGGAACTGCCTTTTGACCAGGCAATTACAGTGCTGGGATTATAGCCTAAGAGCCCTGAAACACCAATCTAAAAGAACCTATGCACCCCAATATTCATAGCAGCACAATTTACAATAGCCAAGTACTAGAAGCAACCTAAGTGCCCATAAGTAAATGAATGGATCAAAAACCTATGATACATTTACACAATGGAATACTACTCAGCAGAGAGAAAGAAGGAGCTACTACCCTTTGTGACAGCATGGATGGAACTGGAGAGAATTATGCTAAATGAAATAAGCCAGGCGGTGCAGGACAAATACCACTTACCTGAAATGTAATCAACAAAAGAAAAAATCAAGAAAAATATAACCACAAACGTTGAAATTAAGAATAACCTAACAGTAACCAGAAGGGAGGTGGGAAAGGATAATATGGGGAAGAGGGGAAGGGTTTTCAGGAACATCTATAAAGGACACATGGACAAAATCAAGGAGGGGTGAAAACAAGGAAGGGAGGTGGGTTAGGCTGGGGTGGGGGGAGTGGTGAAAGGTAAATGCAGACAACTGTAATTGAACAACAATAAAAAGTATTAAAATTATTTATTATTTTAATTATTTAAAAAATATTTATTATTTTAAAAATTGTTTATAATAATTTTTTTCAATTGACCAATTTAAAAATATATATATATTTAAAAAATTACAACTAAATTACAAAACAGCCATTACTCAGAGCCATCAGAAATCAAGTTGAATGGAAGTCTGACAACTACAGAATTAAAGAAACCACATCTATCCAGACTGGTTGGACAGGCATAGATGAAGAAGGGACTGGTCCCTCACCCACATGTGGTGAATAAATATTTGGGAGGGATATCTCAGGGGCAAGGAGTCCCAGCCCCGCACCAGACCCTCCAGCCCACGATTCCAGTGACAGAAAGATACAGCCTCATAACTTCTGGCTGCAAAAAAACAGCGGAGATTGAGCGGGTACAAGAAAATGCTGGAACCCCAAGCAGTTCCTCTTAAAGAACACACCCACAGACTGACCTACTCAGATTCACTCTGTCTGAGCTCCAGTACTGGAGCTTTAAAGGCACCAGTGGCATGCAGGGAGAAACTGAAGTATCAGGCATCAAGGCAAGCAGAGGCCATTATCCCTTTTCTAAACCTTCCCCCAAAAGAGCCTGCAATCTAGTGTCCTATCTGAGACTCCATCAACCTGGTTAACACCATTTGTTCCACCTTGGAAATCCCCAGAGACTCTGCCTTACCCAATTTACTGGCCCACCCAAGCTGGTTTTCCACATGAGGGTTGGCTCATGCTTCACAACTTCCTACATCCTATCAATTAAGCAATAATGGGTCTCAGTGAGTCCCAGGCCTGGCACTAGCAACAACCGGCCTAGAATCACAGGTTGGCTTCGCCTGGGAATTTCCAAGCCAGCACGAGTAGTGCCCATCTCAGATTGCTCTATAGCTGCTATAAAGCAATCTTAGGTGGTGGAGGAGACCCTGGGGCAGAGGAGACCCAGTGGCAGAAGAGACCCTGGGGAAAAAACAGGAGGGGAGCTGACCCTGGCATGCACCATCTGCGAAACCCCAGGGCCAGTGACCCTGTGAACAGCTACAGATTGCGTCAGAGCACCACCATCCTCTCTCTGTACAGCTGATCCTCCATTAAGGGAGGGGGTTGGTGATAAGTGGTCACAGCCAGCCCTTACAGCTGACTGGCCTGGGTGAATCCCTCCCATTGATCTGCCAACAGCAACCAAGGCTCACCTACAAGAGGAAGGTAACTTAGCCCACACAAAGGGTACACCTCCAGTACCAGCTTGGGTGAAAGGAGAGGCTATGCTACTGGACCCTATAGGACACCTACTACATTAGGCCCCTCTATCAAAACACGGAGTCAAAGAAGTTCTACCTAATACATAGAAACAAATGTAGGAAGGGTGCCAAGAGGAGACAAAGAAATATGCCCGAAAGAACAGATAAAAACTGAAGAAAAAAAGATAAAGAAAAATGGATATAAGCAATCTATCAGATGCAAAGTTCTAAACATTGGGCATAAGAATGCTCAAAGATCTTAGTGAGGACTTCTACAGCATTAAAAAATCCAGTCAGAAACAAAGGATACACTAATTGAAATAAAGATCAATATACAGGGAAACAACAATAGAAAGGATAAAGCTGAGAATCAAATCAATAATGTAGACTATAAGGAAGTAAAAAACAACCAATCAGAACAATAAGAAGGAAAAAAAAACAAAAAATGAGCATAGTATAATCAGCCTCTGGGATAACTTCAAGAAGCCCAATACTTCCATCATAGGGGTGCCAGAGGAGGAGAAAGAACAAGAAATTGAAAATCTGTTTGAAAAAATAATGAAAGAAAGCCTCCCTGGATTTGGTGAAGGAAATAGACATGGAAGTCAAGAAAGCACAGAGTCCAGAGCAAGACAGATGCAAAGAGGTTCACTCCAAGCCACATCATAATTAAAATGCTGAAGGCTAAAGATAAAGAGAGAATCTTAAGAGTAGCAAGAGAAAAGAAGTTAGTTACCTATAGGGGAGTTCCCATAAGACTGTCATCTGCCTTCTCAAAAGAAACTTTACAGGCTAGAAGGGATTATCAAGAAATATTCAAAGTCATGAAAAGCAGGGACCTACAGCCAAGATTGCTCTACCCAGCAAAGATATCATTTAGAATCCAAGGGCAGATAAAGAGCTTCCCAGACAAGGTAAAACTAAAGGAGTTCACCATCACCAACCCAATATTCTATAAATTATTAAAGGGACTTATTTAAGTAAAAGAAGACCAAAACAATGAACAATAATGGCAAAAAATACAAATCTATCAACAATTGGATCTATAAGAAACAAACTAAGCAAACAAGAAGAACAGAGACAGAATCGTGGATACAGAGATTGTTTTGATGGTTGCCAGATGGGAGGAATGGGTGAAGAAGTGAGGGAATTAAAAAGTACAAATATGTAGTTACGGAAGAGCCATGGGGATGTGAAGTACAGTATAGAAAATAGAGAACAAGAATTAAATAAAAATTAAAATTAAAAATAAATAAATAAAGAAATAAAGAAAGAAAGAAAGAAAGAAAATAGAGAAGCCAAAGAACTTCTACAAATAACCCATGGACAGGAACAATGGTAGGGGGAATCGTTTGATGGAATGGGGATGCTGAGTGGAAGAGGGCAAGGGGGGAAATCAGAACAACTGTAATAGTAAAATCAATAAAATACAATTTAAAAAATAAAATAAAAATCAATAGAGTACCTGCAAATGTTAACTAAATTCATTGTGGTAATCATTTCATCACACATGTAAGTCAAGTCATTATGCTGAATACTTTAAACTTCTACAGTGTTGTACATCAACTATACCTCAATAAAACTGAAGTAGAGCCCTGGCTGGTGTAGCTCAGTGGATTGAGCGCGGGCCTGCGAACCACACAATCGCGGTTCGATTCCCAGTCAGGGCACATGCCTGGGTTGCAGGCCAGTTCCCGGCAGGGGACTCACAAGAGGCAACCGTACATTGATCTTTCTCTCTCCTTCCTTTCCCCTCGAAAAATAAATAAATAAAATCTTAAAAAATATTTTAAAAAAATAAAACTGAAGTAGAAAACAAAAATATCATTAGAATAGAGGTGAAGATGAAAAACACAGAATTTGATAAAGTCATTCAAAATAGAAAACTAAGCCAGAGAAAAGGGACTGAAAACAGGGCTTAGAAAAAGCTCCTACTCTGAGAGATAGGTAGCTAAAGAGTAGGGGAGGGTAGAGAGAGGGGAGTAATCAGGGAGAGTGAGCAAAAAAAGGAGCCAGCAGAAACATTAAAAAAATAAAAACTAAACTAAAAAACATGACAGTAGGCAGATACTTGTACCAGTCTTCAGTCTAAAAACTAAAAAACATAATGAATATCTCTTATCAATGAAACAAAGACACAGCCACAACCACAAACCACAAACTATATATCTATCTATCTATATATATATATATATATATCCGCCAAATTATGTGATACCTGGAATCTAAATGCAGAGTGATGCTAAGAGCCAAACCACACCCTCTCAACAGGAAAAAGATTTCCNCTGAGAGATAGGTAGCTAAAGAGTAGGGGAGGGTAGAGAGAGGGGAGCAATCAGGGAGAGTGAGCAAAAAAAGGAGCCAGCAGAAACATTAAAAAAATAAAAACTAAACTAAAAAACATGACAGTAGGCAGATACTTGTACCCAGTCTTCAGTCTAAAAACTAAAAAACATAATGAATATCTCTTATCAATGAAACAAAGACACAGCCACAACCACAAACCACAAACTATCTATCTATCTATCTATCTATCTATCTATATATATCCGCCAAATTATGTGATACCTGGAATCTAAATGCAGAGTGATGCTAAGAGCCAAACCACACCCTCTCAACAGGAAAAAGATTTCCCTAAGAGTTGGAACAGTTCTATAGCCCATTCAAGGAAACTCTGACTAGAGAAATGATGTTTAAGCATCTACCTGAGAGAATAAGAAAGGCTTCTCTAGAACATCATGTCTATACCACAAAAGGACAGGAAAAACCAACACAACATTTTTATTATCAATGACCTAGTTTTCTAACTCAGAGAGACTGCCAAATGAAGTAAAAGAGAAGGGAAACAGTTACCACCAAACCACTTATTACATAGACTTTTATGACCCAGAAGATCTAAAAGTTCCAGTGACCTTCACTGCACTGCAAGCTAAGGTGAGATATATCCCCAGAGCAAAGGAACTGTCTTGTGTGAAGGAGCATTTTAAGATTTAAAAACAAAAATCCAAATGGAAGTACAAACCAGTATCATTCATCCCCTCTCCCAACTACTTGATACTTGCATCTGACCTCAAACTTTTTTCAGGTAACACCTGTTCTTAAAGGAACTGAACCCATTCAAAAATGAGTAAGAACCAGGATAGAGTCAGCAAAGAATTTAGGCAAAATGACCAAAAACTGGGAGGAATTCAGGCAAATGCCAGATGAAGAAAAGGTGCTGTCTCAGGAAAAACAAGAACTCACAAATAATCTTCCATGATCTTAAAGAAATTACATAAAATATGAACTATTTCAAAGTAAAAGGGTACAAAAAAAGAATAAAATATCTAAGAAAAATAAGACACTTTTCAAAAGTGATGAAAAAGCATACTGGCAGGCTAAAAAAAAAGCTAATTTTTTTTAAAAAATAGATTAAAGCAACAACAGTAACTAAAACCAAAATAGTACCAAAATAGAGAAAGAGAAGACAGGAAGGAAAAAAACACAAAATAAATTTTTATTATATATATATATATATATATATATATATATATATATATATATGAGATGATCAATATAAAAGGTAAAACAGATCTAACCAATGCACATTTGCTTGACATTCTTGCAAAAGGAAACAGAACAAATGAAATAGAAAAGCAATATCATAGAAGAAAACGTTTTATTGGGGAATTGGGAGGGGATTAAATACTTTAAATATTTCAGAAAAAAATATACTCAAAACAATGATGCCAAAATACATTCTTATAAAATTATAGAATCTAAAAGAGAGAATGTATAAATTTTGTGGATTAAAGGCATAAAAATCAAGACTGGCCTTAGAGATTTCTGTAACAGTGTTTACCATTACCTGGAGATGACAGGATGATGCTTTCAGAGTTCTAAGGAAAAGATATGACACCTAATTATGTGATGCCCAAGCAAACTGTCCATAAAGGGTAAAAGCGCCTACAAACACTTTCAAGCTTTCAATTACTCAAGAAATACAGCAACTAATGCAAGGACAGGGCCTGCTCCATTTGCTACTGTGGCCCCATTTGCCTAGCAGGCCTATGACACTGTAAAACATGACTGCCATTTTACTCTTCTGAGCTTGTCCCCAGGACTAGAATGTACTGGAAAGCAAGAACAGAACCAACTGCTCCCTGCAGCCACAGGCAGAAGAAAACACTAGAACAAACTGCAGCCTCTAGTTATAATGCCCCTACGGCCCAGGGGCCACACAACAGCAACCCCTCCACCCTTTTTTAGTCCAATTATAATCCAATAAAAACTCAAAGCCCCCACCCCTCAATACTGGTGTTATCCCTCCACACACACGCCCCTTTCCTTTCTTGAAGAATGAATACAAACTTTATTCTCTACACTTTCTTCTGTTTGCAAATTCTTTCACAGCCCACGTCACCGACCATTCTAACAAATATGAGCTGTTCTTGAAAAAAAGAGTATATACACACGTAGATACATAAGCAGATATAAAGACATCAATATTGACACAAACACACAGAAAAATCTGACAAATCCAGCCAGCTAAGGAATGAATCAAAATAAAGAATTAAAGACTGGAGATATGTGTTGTTATAAACAAGAACTAATTTATTTTTACACGATGGAATTATAGAACAGGTTCTAGTCCTCCAAACAAATGGGTCTTTACAGAGAGAAGCCACATTCACAGAGTATGATGAAAACACAAGGCTGCTGCAATGCCATCTCCCATTATAAAGGGAAAGGAAATAATAGTAATAAGCCACAAGATATTCTAATAGGAAAAATTGTTCCTACAGGTCCTCCAAAGAAATAGGGTCTTTCCATTTCTGTCTTCCAGAAATAGGGCTGAAGTCAGCCAATCTTCAGTAGGTGCAATAGCTCAGAATGCCCCGGGAGATGGGCAATGGACCTCAGCTTTTATGGAACCAACTGGAGTTAGGACTAACACTTTTTGAGACCGACCAGGCATTCCAGGGTTCTGCTATTTAGGCACAAACAACCCCCCAATCTTTTTAAAATACACAACTAAAAGAAAATAACACACTTAGATGTGCAGGACTACACTTAAACTAAATTAGCAAACAATCATTTTATAATGAAGTTATATAAGCTAAGACTTGATTTTACTCTATAAAACCAGTTTCTCAATCTACTGACCAAAGAAATTGATTCTCCTAAAAAACTGTAGTATTTTGGGGGGGACGTCAGTCCCTCAAAATGGAATTTTCTCAGGAACAGACAATTTTAATTAAAAAAAAAAAAAGAGCAAGACGCACTGAATGCTTTTAGATACAAAACTAAGACTAGATAACTGAAAACTAGTAACAAAATAAAACACAAGTGTTACACAACTTGACAAGGTACAAATTTTATATAACTAATAAAAATTAGGAGGTAAAACAGAAAATATGTTAATTTCTTATTTTTCATTGCAGGAAATACACTGATACAGTAATATATATAGTTAATGTTTAAAAATACAATGATCTTGCCCTGACTGGTGTGGTTCAGTTGGCTGGCCATCATCTCCCCACATAGCAAAACACTGCAGGTTCAATTCCTGGTCAGGGACATATCTAGGTTGCAGGTTCAGTCCAATGGTGGGCGGGGTGACAAGCAACCTATCAATGTTTCTTTCTCACACTGATGCTTTGCTCCCTCTCTTCTTTTTTCCTTTGCCCACTCTCTAAAAATAAATATAATCTTTAAAATATATATAATGATCTTAATGTCTTAATATTTTCATAATTTTCAACTTAATTAAATTACTTAGGAATTTCTTATTATAAAGAATCATTTCCTTATTCACTGCAAGTTCTTTGGTTTTACTTTCTTTTACTTCTGTTAAAATTGACATTACTTTTATTTATACAAAATTGCATATAGAATAATCCTATCCTTATAGTTTTTCTCTTATTTCTTCATCTATAATTCTATGTACGCATATGGGCACAAGTGTCTATGGGTGTAGGTATGCATGGCACGGAAAGGAAAAAATGTATGAAATGTTCTAAATTATAATAATTATTATAGTAGAATCAGTTTTTTAAATTTCTTCATCCTTTTTTGTTTTATAGTGAGTTTTTATATAGTAAGTATATAATAACCACTGGATGCAAATCTGTATTTTAAGAACTTGGTAGGGCAAAATCATAGTAATCGTGAATCTGACTCAGAATAGAAAATCATATGTGCTTCAGATATTTCTGTATTTATTGTCACTTATTCGCTCATTTTTTCAACAGTAACTGTTTTGTACCCACTATGTAAAAAAAATAATAATAAAAGACTTTAAACTGTCTGAAGGTTTTAAATGTCATCACATACTTAATAAGAGAAAGTCTTATTATCTGTACTAGATAATTATAAAGCATAATGACCTATTAAAAGGCACTGATCACATAAAATTTAAAACATGAAGGAATAAACATAACACAAACATATCATTCTTAATGATACTATTTTTTGTAACATATGACAAACATAAAACATGAAGGAATAAACATAACACAACATATCATTCTTAATGATATTTTTTTTTTGTAACATAGCAGATGTAGGATTTTAAAACACACATTCACATACAGGTCATCTCATTCCAAACTTTAATTAAATAAAAAGCAAAATCTAACTAAAAATTACACCTCAACACAGTGGTATACTGTTTGAAGCCTTCTACTCAGAAAAAGGACTATACTCCCATGCTAAAAACAAACAAAAACAAAAACTATTTCCTGACTCTTTTCTTGTTATCCAATACCTTCCACCTTAGGATATCCCCTTGAGTTACCTCCCTCTGTACAGCCTCCCAGGCTAATGGAGTTTTTGGCATAAAGAGAACATTCTAATGCCTTTTGAGCATATTTTCCCCTATGAACAATTTAATCAAATGCCACAGCTCTAATTCCTCATCTCACAACTCTGTTGTTCTTTTTAAGAAACAATCCATAATAATTTAACTGAACAAGCAAAGCAATGGAAATCACCAGATTATAGTATGCTGTTTACTAGAAACATTCTAAATTTTGAGGGGCCAGAGTAATTTTAACAAAAAGATCACTGGCAAAACCAAAAACAAGACACATATTCAAAAATATGTATATTGATTCACATCCTTGGTTTACATCTGTTTTTGCTCTAAAATGGGGGAAAGCCCAGATAACTCTCTGAAAAGGTTAAACATAACTTCCCCCAGTTGCTTTTTGAAACTCACATATATAATGACATTTGTTGGCTGAGTCTCCACATATGACTTGCAAAACAGTGGTAAACAACCTTAAAGATGATGCAAACTGCAGGTATGCAAAAGGAAATGCTAAAAAGTGTGTTATTTATACAGTGTTGAAAGCTCTTAGGGAGATGATTCAAAAGTATTTTAAAATCATTCTTTGAAATTTGAAGTAAGTGCATCTAGCACCAAAAACACAGATATTATAAATATGAATGATGAACTTTATATAAGTTATGAATTGCATACATCTTGCAATTTTGGCAAAGTGTTTTGCTGGAAGACAAATAATGTGATTATGCATCACCTTCTTTCTGTTGTGGGGTTGTTTTTTTTTTTGCCCCATGAACATAGAATTCACTGGTGGGTATGGGGAATGAAGCTGAGCCATTCAAGTCTCTATGATAAGGCACACCTAATTTTCTCTCCATACCAAGAGTAAAGAGTGGAGAGAGAAAGGGAAGAAAGAAGCATTAACAAGATGGAAAGTGAAGTTGTAGTTAAAGGCAAAAACAAGACCTGTGGGCTTATAACATGGTGCTAGTCTCCCACAAAATGGAAATGGGAACAATGACACAAGATACATACATATAAAAGGTCACAACATGAGGCAAAAAAACATGCTTAGAAAATGTGAGATTACTTAGTGAGTCAGGCACTGCCACCCAGCTGGAGCACCAGCATTCATCACCACTGCTACAGAGAACTGTATGTGGCTGCTGCACTTATGAGGTCAGGTGTGGTGCCTGCTGCTGAAGTTGCTATACTTGGCTTTGGCCAAAGGCCGTAACAATGAAGCATAATTGCAAGAGCATGGTCTTTGTAGTCACACAGATCTGGGCTCACAATCTACATCTTTTTAGTTCTATTTGCAAGATTGCTTCACCCCTGTGAGTCTCAGTTTGCTTATCAGCAAAATGTGTATGACTACAACCAGTTCACAGTACTGTCATAATAAATAGTTAAGGTGATGCATGTAAAACACCTACACACTGCTTGGCAGAAACACAGTTAAGTTCAGTATGTGAGCTTCTTTCCCTATGTCCCTCCAACTTGGTTTTCTACCAAACACAGTAACATCTAAAACATTCAAAACTAGACTCTTCCAAGCAATAACAAGAAAAACTGCTAATTCAAATTTGAATAGAGTAGTTTGGAGACTATACATTGATACAAGTGTTCTTTGAGAATTCCTTTCATCCCTATGGAATATATCTCTCAGCCAAGTAGGGAACAAATGTAGTACAGTGCAAAGGCAGCTGGACCCGGCCTGAGTACATCTGGATTCTGGTTCCAGAGGTTCCACTGGTCATGTGCTCAGTAAATCACATCTGCCCTGGATCTCAGTTTCCTGATGTAGAAAATACTACTAGACCTAAGACAACTTCCTAAGTATTGCTTGATACTCAACTGGGCTAAGTATTATAAGATGCAAAATGAATAAATATGAGGTTTGCTCAAATATAAGGAACCATCTCTCTGCCTAGAGAGAAAAATGGCATATGTGATAATGAGTAAGAAAGCTATTCGTATACATAAATAAACACCATGATAAAAACATTACACAGCAATATAAAAAGAAACATTACACACCAATATAAAAAGAAATACCCTTTTTAAAAAAAATGATGGGTAAAGGAAGAAGTTCCAAGAACAGCCTGAAGTAAAAAGCAAGATGAGATTTACAGAAGCAGAACATAAGCTGTCAAACAACTCATGTTTAAAATGCAGATGATATCACCTAATATCTATCTGTCAAAACATAAAGCAGCTAAGTAAGGTCTTTTAAGATCCATTATCATGTGTTCTGTAGTAAGATATTAACAGTTTGATACAGATAGCAAAAATTAAAAAGCTAAAAAAAAATTACAGAGGAGAGAACTGGATTGGAAGGACTTTAAAAATTAAAACTCTTGCCCTGGCTGGTGTAGCTCCATGGACTGGGCACTGGTCTGCAAACCAGAAAGCCACAGGTTTGATTCCCAGTAACCTGGCACATGCCTAGGTTGCTGGCCAGGTCCCCAGCGGGGGGTGCATGAGAGGCAACCACACATTGATGTTTCCCTTTCTCTTTCTCCCTCCCATACCCTCCGTCTAAAACTAAACAAAATCTTTTAAAAAACTACTCAAACTTGTTTGTATGGTATCTAAGACCCTTCACAATTTGGTACCAGCTTTCCCTTTTAGCAACATCCTCCCACCAATAAATCTCACACTCTTGGCTTAAAGGGGTGATTCATCAATTCCTGATTTGTGGTCCCAAGTGAGTAAAAATAAGGGAATGAGAATTAAAATAAAACCAAGATGGAACAAAACAGAGATATGAAAATCAGGTGGTTAAAGACAAATACCATATGATCTCACCTATAAGTGGAACCTACCCAATAAAACAAACAAGCAAGCAAAATATAACCAGAGACATTGAAATAAAGAATAAACTGACAGTAACCAGAGGGGAGATCGGAGGGGATAATGAGGGGAAAAGTGTGAAGGATAGTCAAGGAACATGTATAAAGGACCCATGGACAAAGCCAAAGGTGGGGGTAGGATCAAGCAGGTGGGTGGTGGGGAGGGCTGGGTTGGGGGGAGTATAGGGAGGGAAATGAAGACAACTGTATTTGAACAACAATAAAAAATAAATAAAAAGAAAACCTTTTAAACAAAACAATAAAAGAAATAAATTCTCTTATCCTCTGGGGGGCAGGGGGAACACTTCTGTGTAACTTGACAGAATGTCTCAACATATCTAAAGGGAAAATTTATCAAAAAGAAGGTGAAGGAATGGGAGGGCTGGTCAGTAAAGGAATCAAAGAAGCCATGTAGGCAAATGTTCACAAGATTAAACTAAGCCACAGGAAAGAAAGTCTTGCCTGAGTTAACTGGAATGATATGGTTTCCTTGGTAAATCAGTGCCTTCAGTAGGTAAGATAGCCTCAGGATAATTCAGTTGAAGGATACTTCTTCAAACAAACATTCCTTGGGCTCTTTCCATGCTCAACAGGTGGTCTCTGGCAACATGGTTCCCATGTATTTTGCCAGAAGAAAAAGAGTGTACTGGTCAGAAATGCTGGGTCAGTTTGGCAGTTATATTTCTCAATCATCAATTGACCTCCATAGTAACAACTTGTCTTTCCCAAGAAACCCGCCTACTGGAATACAACGTACTGATCTGCCAAATTAAGCAATCCAATCTGCTTAACAATTGTATTTCTCATTGGAAATTAACTAACTGACAAACAAACATGTGTGTGTGTCTGTGTGTGTGTGTGTGTGTGCATATTAAGAGAGAGAAATTTCAATTTCTCTATTATCAATTTCTTGAGCATGATTAAAGTGACCCTGATCTGGAGGGATGTCCATTCTCAATGGGCCTAGCATGTTAGGTATCTGAAAGTGTAATGTCAAACACCAGGCCCTGGACAGTGACTTCACAAAGGGAAGGCCAGTCACTTGAGGCCCACTGGAAACTTTGTATAACTCTGCAACAAATGCCCTTATATATGTTCACACTATAACATACGGTATACATATTTGTGATTTCATTGCTATTTATATAATATTTCCTTTTTTCAAAATGCCTTCCTCCCACCACTTCTCCACCTGGAAAATAACTCCTCCTCCTCCTCCTCCTCCTATTCCTTTAAAGCTATAGCTCAAATGTCAGCTTCTGTCACACCTTCTAGACCACTCAGGTAAAATTAATCACATCCTCTTCACTGCTGCCATAGCAACCAGTGTACACTTCCCTCTGCCAGTGCTCTCAAATCAGAGTGGGGAATCCAGACCAGCTCCTCCCATTACCTGCTCACCTCCCCAACAAGGCACATGCATTAATCTGTATCAGTGATTTTCAACCAGTGTCCCACAAGAATTTTAAAATATGTAATAATACCTGACTATTTAGTCAGAGTCCCTGACATCTTTTCTCTTAGATTATCAAATTTAAAAAATGACAATACAGCCCTGGCCAAGTAGTTCAGTTGAGTAGAACATAACCCTGATACACTAAGGTTGTGGGTTCAGTCTCTGGTCAGGCACATACAAGAAGCAAACAATGAATACACAAACAAGTAGACCAACAAAAGCTCAATCACTCATGTCCTCTCTCTCTCTCATTCTCTCTCTCTCTCTCTCTTCCTCTAAAATCAATAAATTTTGAAAAATGACAACAGCCAACACAATAGTCATCGAATGTGAATGAATCAAAATTATACCTATTTGTGTCAGAACAGCAAAAAAAACATTTTTTGGTGTGCCACAGAATTTTAGTAATTAGTTTATGTGTGCCACAAGATGGAGAAGGTTGACAATCACTGCTCTATATTAACAGCTATCACGTATGCTTTAAGTGCTCACTAAATGTTGCAATGAGAAGGTAAAGAGCTATGTATTGGTAAAGAGGTAGACGTGAAATAATTCTACACAGGGAGAAAACAGCATGAGTTGAGAAGGTGAGAAAGTGAGACTAGACAAGGCCTGTATGAGAAAAGAACAAGGTCAAGAGCAGAGGATTCACCAAATATTACTATAAAATAATGGGGAAAATTATGAACAAATTATTGAGGGTCCTGAAAAGTTGATAAAGGGGTATAAATGGCATTGTATAGGCAAAAGAAAACTATAGTAAGTTCCTAGAAAAAATTAAACAGTAACATCAAGAATTTAATAAAGAGCAGAATGTGCTTGTAAAAAGGACGAAAAAGAACCAGAGATATGGGGACAAAGTTTGAATGTCCACCTAACTCCCACCCAATCATACACAGTGACCAGCAAGTTATTTAACTCCTATTAGCCTTAATTTACTTATTTATAAAATGGGAACAATAATATCTACCCTGCAGTGCAGCTTTGAAAATTAAATGATATTATCTAGCACAGTAACTGAGATATGGCATCAATCTGTAATATCAGCTACTGTGCCTGGTTATATAAACATTAATCTAGAACTGTAAGTGAAGTGAATACAAGGAGAGGACTGGAAGCTGAAAGATCATTTAATAAAAAATTACAATAATCACTTGATTTAGCACAGGTATAGAGTTGAAGTCACATTACCTTGGCTTTACTAATATCTCTTCCCTTAACCAGCAATCATACGTCAGACAAGTAACTTCTTTCAGCACATATTAACTGACCTGCAAATTGCAATAATAAACTATACCCTTTCTGTTGTGCAAATCAATTATGTTGATTATTTTAAATAGAAAAAATACATTTTACAATGTTTCATACACTATACAGTACTTTGGAGAACAGGAAGAAATGAAGAGGGTAGGCCAAATTTAAGATATATTTTCAAGACTCAAGGACATTAAAGACATTTGGAGATACCCTTATCCAATTTTTTTGTCCAAATAAAAAATGTCAAGGTATTGAGAAATACTTCTTTAAAAGAAACTCAGAAATTCAGAGGAGAAAAGAGTGAAGAAGATGATTTGGGAAAGATCTGCTCTGAGGGAAAAGTTCATCTAAATAAAAACAGATGCAAGAGGAGGACTAAAGTATGGATGATTCGTAATGATATAAAATGGAGCTCTGAGAATTGCCAGCAACAGCCATCAGAGTGACGTACACAAGAAATGATGATTTAGCTATCACACAAATGCAAAGAAAGAACTAAAGTTGTAATATTCAAAATGCAGAATTAAATACCTACCAAAGGACAAGAACAAAACTTACCCCACAAAGAAAAGACAGGTATTACAGGAAAATGTGTAGGCAGCAGAATTCAAAGCAGAAATCCAAAGTATAGTGTTGGTGCAACTGAAAAGCCAAGGTCATGTGGCATTAGCATGTCAAGGAGACTGAGACATGATGGGGGAAAAACTTTACAATTGGCTAGAATGTGGTCACTGGTGACCTTCAAAAGTGCAGTTCGTACAAAGGTGGGACCAAAGCCAGATTGAAAGGAGTTAATCATAATTCTATGATCTAACACAAAAAGCACTTGCCAGTGAACTGAAGGTGAAATTCACAGATAAGAGAAAAGTACATTTAATAATTGAAAGGGGACAAACTTTATCTCAAAAAAGCTTCTTAGGATTTTTAACAGTTCCACAGGAGAAAGAGGACTTTGGTTTTTCAAAATCTCCCAAAAGACATATATAAGTAGCAAAATACATAGAAGTTAGATTATTCTGCAACTGAAGGACAAAAGAAAGAGGTTACTTAGCCCTAATAGTGACCTAAACTTTTGGTGAAAATTAATTCACATACCCTAAGGAATTTCAGTAACTAAGTTATGTTAGCCATTATAGGCAAATCAGAGTATCCTCTGAATAAATTACATATTACTAAAAAGGGCAGTTAATAACAATACTATGTTATAGGTAATAAGTAACCATTGCTTTTTAATGCCCCAAATTGTCAGTTCTTAATGTTTATGTATATCTAAGTAAGACACACAGATAAGTCTTTGTGGTTCTGTTCATAAGGTACACTAACTGATATTTGACTTTAATAAATATAGTTACTTTTGATTACATTTAAAGGTATTACATACTCAAAAAGATCAGTTAAAAAATAAAAATCATTCCATAGTAAACTCAAGACAAGTCCTCTAGTGCCCATTTCCAATAATATCACCAACTCTGCAAACCTATCTGGATGTTCTGAGCCATTATTTGGAGAACAATAGCTATTTCCTTGGCTCAGTAAAGTGCAATTAAGTCAAATGATTAACAAATATAACCATAACAAAAATATTTCACTTGGGTTAAACATCTAAAGAAGTAAATTTTACTATTTGCCACATAATGGAGACCTGAGAGCATTATACTAAGTGAGATAAGGCAGTCAGAGAAAGACAGGTACCATATGATTTCAGTCATATGTGGAATCTGATGGAAAAAGTGAACTAACAAGCAAAACGGAATTACAGCTCTGGAGATGGGGATGGAGGGATGCATCAAAAAAGGGAAAAGCCACAAAGAACTCATGGACTTGGTGATTGTGGGAGGGAGTGGGTGGAGGTGGAAAAGGGTATAGGAGAGATAAATGGTGGTGGAAAAAATACAATACAAAAAAATAAATTAAAAAATATTTAATGGCAAAATGAATGGAAGAATGTCCACATGGAAAGGCTGAGGGGCTACAATGGAATGTAAAAATTTCCTCTCACCTATTTTTCTCCATGGTAATTATAATCTTAACACACACAAAAAAATTCTAAATACGATAATAGAAAAGATGAGTAAAACTCTTTTCAGCATAGTAAGGTTTGCAGTATCTAGCTTGAAGGAGATCTTCAAAAGGTTAAAGAATAGAACAAACAGGAGAGGCAAGACGGCAGAGGAGTGCACTAAACTCCTCCCAGGACCAATCTGGAATGACAACTAAATTCTGGAGAAATTACCAGGAACAAACAACTGAAAAATAGCAAGAGAGAAGCTTTATAACCTCTGACAGACAGAACAATCATTTTTCACACTAACTGACTGGTAAGGAGTATGGTGGAGACCGAGAGAGCTGGCTGGGCGCCCACAGGTGGCAGCACTGGAGGGATAATTAAGCAACCAGTTGGCTCCACCTGAGAAGTGTAGAGTCTAAACCCTAAGCTGGGATCCCCAGCCTAGAGCACCAGAGCCCAGAAAGTACACAGACAACCACTGATGGGGGAGAAAAGTGGCAAGGTTGCCCTCTGCCACAGATGAATGCCTGGAGACACAAAGAGCCATTTAAGGGCCAACACACAAATTTTCATTTGTAGCCACTTACCTAGTGCTGTGGCAAAGGCAGGGGCAGAGTGGGCTAGAGGCACCTCAGGAGAGCCTGGGGACGGAAGCTTTGGGGAAAGAGCTAAGAAAGTAGATGCCAGGATCCCAATGCTGAGTCATCCCCCATACAACAGCAGCCATCCTGCTCAGGCAGACCACCCCTCTCGAAGCAGCAGTAACCTGAGGGGAAACAATAGCCCCAACCCCAGGAGGAATTCTGCCCCAGCTCTGTGGTGCTTAAGTCTGACTGCTGAGTGCAGAGTAACTAGATTAACAATTGAAGAAGACAGCCAAAGAGTGTAGATCCCTGGCAGTCTTGGAGGTCTAAGGTCAGACAGGGTCAACAGCTAACATCACCAGAGGTGGACCCAGAAAGAAAAGCAAGTGGTAAATACTAGAGGCAACCAAGAAGAAATCCACCGTGGTCTTTTCCATAATTAGCAATATTTTCTCGCCAACATACCTTTTTAACATTCATTTCCTACCCATCAAGTTTGTCCACATTAAGTCACTAGGTTTTACACTATAGTTTATCTCTCTCCTTTCTTATAACAGTCTTAATCCCTTTAATACCCTTATCAATACTGGTTCATTTGCTGTTGCTAGTTGGATTGCAGGGGCCAGTTGCATTTTTATAGATGTAGGTTGTTCCCTGGTCTTTGTGGTTTTGTTCTGGCAGTACCTGCACAACATCACACAAGACATGGTGGGTGGAGTGACCCTCAGTCAACCAGCTGGAGGGAAGGACCCACCAAAGAGTGACCCAACAACAAGCAAAACCCAATTACATCCAGAGAACCAACATAAACAGCATAAAGGGCATCCCAAGAGCATCAAGTTCAGGAGATCAAGGAGACTGAACCAGTGAATCACATAGGTCTTCTACCATAGAAGTTCACACCATAAACTCAGGGAGTCAAAACAGATAAATTTAAGAAACAAAGGTTAACAGGAAAAGTCTTACCAATAATGAGAAGACAAAGAAACAACCCCCTAAAGAAAAGAAAAGGAGGAATCCTCAGAAAGTGCACTAAATGAAATAAGCACAAGTCAACTATCAGATACTGAGATCAAAACAATGGTTATAAGGAAATTCAGTGAGCTCAGTGAGAATTACCAAAAACTACAGGGAATCTACAAGAAACCTACTGCGAATTACACCAGCATGAAAAAGGACATATAAATTATCAACAAGAGCCAAGACGCAATGAAGGGTACAATTTCTGAACTGAAGAACACAGCAGAAGGAATCAAAACTAGGCTTGATGAAGCAGAGGATCAAATCAGCGAGCTGGAGGACAAGGTAGAAAAAAACTCCAGAAAAGAGCAGGAAAGGGGAAAGAGGCTCAGAAAGAACAAGGAGGTGTTAAGGAAACTGCAGGACAACATGAAATGTAATAATATCCGTATAATAGGGATACCAGAAGGAGGAGGAGAAGAGCAAGGGATATAAAACCTGTTTGAAAAAGTAACAGTGGAAAACTTCCCTAGTTTGATGAGAAAAAGTCACACAAATCCAAGAAACACAGAGTCCCAATCAAGAAGAACCCAAAGAGGCCCACTTCAAGACACATCATAATTAAAATGGCAAATTCAAAGACAAACAGAAAACCTTAAAGGCAGCAAGGGTGAACTAGGAAATAACATATAAAAGGGCTCCAATAAGGCTAGCAGCTGACTTCTGAAGAGAAACACTACAAGCTAGAAGGGAATAGCAAGGAATATTCCAAGCAATGGAAAGCAAAGGCCTACAACGAAGACTACTCTACCCAGCAATGCTCACAATTAAGATGGAAGGTGAAATAAGGAGCTTCCCAGATAAAAGAAGCCTCAAAGAATACACTTCCACCAAACCGGTACTGCAAGAGATGTTAAATGGACTTCTTTAAAAAGAGGAAGAAAAAGAATGAGGAACACAGGTATGAAGGGAATAAAATGGCAGTGAATAAGCACCTATCAATAAAAGCCTCCAGTTGTAAATGGATTAAATGCTCTAATTAAATGATATATAGTAGCTGAATAGATAAGAAAACATGACCCACATATATATTGCCTACAAGAGATCCATCTCAGAACAAAAGACCTACATAAAGGCATATAAAAGCCATTGACCAGGTTTTACAGGAGAACTTTACAAAACATTTAAGGAGAAGTTAACTTCTACCCTTCACAGACTATTCCAAAAAGTCCAAGAAGAGGGTAGTCTCCCAAACTATTTTTATGAAGCCAGCATTACCATAATCCCAAAACCAGATAAAGATACAACAAAGAAAGAAAATACAGGCCAGTATCGATGATGAATATAGATACAAAAATCCTCGGCAAAATATTGGCAAACCACATGCGGCAACACATTAAAAAGATCATATACCATGACCAAGTGGGATTCATCCCAGGGATGCAAGGATGGTTCAATATTCACAAACCAGTAAGTGTAATACACCACATAAACAAAAGACAAAAATATCATATCAATAAATGCAGAAATAGCATGTGATAAAGCAAAGCACCCATTTATGACAAAAAACACTCAGCAAAGTGGGAGTAGAGGGAGCATACCTCAACATATATAGGCTATATACAGAAACCTACAGCCAACAACTTACTCAATGGGCACAAACTAAAAACTTTCCCACTAAGATCAGGAACAACACAAGAATATCCACTTTTCACCACTTCTGTTCAACATACTATTGGAAGTCCTAGACACAGCAATCAGACAAGTAAGAGAAATAAAAAGCATTCAAATTGCAAAGGAGGAACCAAAACTGTCACTGTTGGCAAATGACATGAGAGTGTACACAGAAAATCCTATAGACTGTACCAAAAAACTACTCAACCTAGTAAGTGAATTTGGCAAAAGAGTAGGATACAAAGTCAATAGCCAGAAATAAAAGGCATTTTTTACACCAACAATGAAACATCAGAAGCAGAAATAAGGAAAGAAATTTCGTTTGACATAGCAACAAGAAAAATACAGAACCCAGGAATAAACCTAACCAAGAAGGTAAAAGACCTGTACTCAGAAAACTGCACAACATTGACAAAATAAATTAAGGAAGACACAAACAAACAGAAGCATATACTGCATTAGTGGATTAGAAGAATTAACATCATTAAAATGGCCACACTACCCAAAGCAATTTATAGATTCAATGCAATCCCTATTAAAGTACCAATGGCATATTTCACAGATATAGAACAAACACTTCAAACATTTATATGGAACCATAAACGAGCCCATGTAGCTGGGGGGAATCACAATACCTGACATCAAACTATATTATGAGGCCACTGTAATCAAAACAGCCTGGTACTGGCATAGAAACAGACACATGGACCAATGCAACAGAACAGAGAGTCCAGAAATAAACACACATCTCTATGATCAATTAATATTTGACAGAGGGGAAACAGCATAAAATGAAGCAAAAATAGCCTGTTTAACAAATGGTGTTGGGAGAGCTAGACAACTACATGCAAAAAAATGAAACTCAACCACCAACTTACACCATACACCAAAATAAATTCAACATGGATAAAAGACTTAAATATAAATCACAACACCATAAAAGTCCTATAGGAGAATATAGGGAGAAAAATCTCAGTCCAGGTAGCAAAGTTTTCACTGATATGTCCTCTAGAACAAGGAACATAAAGGAAAGAGTAAATAAATGGGACTTCATCAAAATGAAAAACTTCTGCACAGCTAAAGAAAACATCAGGAAAATGAAAAGGGTACCAACCATATGGGAAAATATATTTGCAAATGATACTTTGGACAAGGGTTTGATCTATAAAATATATAAAGAACTCACATGACTCCACTCCAGCAAGACAATCCATTTAAAAAATGGGCAAAGGACTTAAACAGACACTTCTCCAAGGAGGACACACAGAGGGCCCATAGACATATGAAAAGATGCTCAGCATAGCTAGCTATCAGAGATGCAAATAAAGCCACAATGAGATGCCACTTCACACTGCTGATAACGGCCATATCATAAACAAATCAACAAGGAAGTGTTGGAGAGGTTGTGGAGAAAATGGAATCCTAGTGCACTGCTGTGGGAATGCAGATTTCTGCAGCCACTGTGGAAAATAGTATGGAATTTCCTCAAAACACTAGAAATGTAACTGCCTTTTGACCTGGCAATTCCACTGGTGGTATTATACCCTAAAATCCCGAAACACCAATTCAAAAGAACCTATGCACCCCAATGTTCATAGCAGCACAATTTACAATATCCTAGTGTTGGAAGCAACCTAGTCTTGGGAGCTAACCTTCATGACAGCATGGATGGAACTGGAAAGCATTATGCTAACTGAAATAAGCCAGGCCATGAAAGACAGAATATGATCTCACCAATAAGTGGAACCTAATCAACAAAACAAGCAAGCAAGCAAGCAAAATATAACCAGAGACAATGAAATGAAGAACAAACTTACAGTATCCAGAGGGGAGAGGGGAGAAGGATAACAAGGGAAAACAGGGGAAGATCCACCAGCAACATGTAAAAAGGACACATGGACAAAGCCAAGGAAAGTACATTCAAGGGTGGAAGGCAGGGATGGGTGGGGTGGGGAGGAGTGGGGTTGGGGAAATGGAAACAACTGTACTTAACAACAATAAAAAAAGGAAGAAAGAAAATAAATTAACGACCTAAAATCACACACACAAAATACCAAACCCATAGACCTGCACGTCACAAGGAATGAACTGGAATGCAAACTTGTACTTTAGTCAATATTGAATCTTCAGTTATGACAAATGTACCACATCCTTGCAAGATGTTAATATTAAGAGAAACTTGATAGGGGGTAGAGTCATGGGGGCATATGAGAACTATCTGTACATTCTGCTCATTTTTTCCATAAAGCTAAAGTGCTCTTAAAAAAAACAAAAGAACAAACAATGCTAAAATTTGTTTGTAACCACAAAAGACCACAAATAGCTAAAGCAAACTTGAGGGGAAAAACAAAGCTGAAGGCACCGTGCTTCCTGAATTTAAACTACAGAAGGGGCAAAAGTAGGTTTAAACTACAAAAGTAGGCAAAAGTAGTTGTTCATATAGAAAATGATATAATAATTAATGAATAATAACACAAGGATAAACTCTTATTTTGTGTACTTACACCTATAAACCTACTTTTGCCCCACCTTGTATACTGCAGAGCTAGAGTAATCAAAACATATGTCACTGACATGAATAGGGACATGTGTATCAACAGAACAGAATAAAGAGTCCAGAAATAAACCTATGCCTATATGGTCAATTAATTTAGAACAAAGAAGCCAAGAATACACATTGGGGAAAGGACAGTCTCTTCAATACATGGTGTTGGCAAAACCAGACAGCCACACCCAAAAAAAGAAACTGGACCTTGTTTCATACCATACACAAAAGTTAACTCAAAATAGATTAAAGACTTGAACATAAGACCTGAACTATAAAACTCCTAAAAGAAAACATAAGGAAAAAGCTCCTGGACATCAGTCTTGTTGATAATTTTTTTAATTTGATGACAAAAGCAAAAATGAACAAGTGGAGCCACATCAAAGTAAAACGCTTCTGCACAGCAAAGGAAACCATCAACATAATGGAAAAAAAGTCCAAAAAAGATTTGCAAATCACATATCTGATAAGACACTAATATCCAAAATACATAAAGAACTTACAGAACTCAACAGCAATTTTTTTAAAAAATTCAATTTAAAAAACAGGCAGAGGATATGAATAGACATTTTTCTAAAGAAGACATACAGAAGGTCAAAAGCATGAAGATGCTCAACATCACTAATCACTAGGGAAATATAAATCAAAACCACAATGAGATACCATGCCATACCTGTTTAAAAAGCTATCATCAAAAAGATAAGTGATGCAGAGAAAAAAGGAAGCCCTGTGTGCTGTTGGTGAGAAAGTAAATTGATGCAGTGACAATGAAAAACTGTATGGGAGTTCCTCAGAAAATTAAAAATATCCACTTCTGGGTATTTATCTGAAGGAAACAAAAACACTAACTCAAAAATATATCTGTACTCCCTTGTTCATAACAGCATTATTTACAAAAGCCAAGAAACGGAAATAACCTGAATGTCCATCAATAGATGAATGAATAAAGACAATAAAGCACATGTATATAATAAAATATAATTCAACCATAAAAAAGAAGAAAATCCTGCCATTTACAAAAACATGAATGAACCTTGAAGGGATTATGCTAAGTGAAATAACTCAGACAAATAAAGGCAAATAACATATGATATCACTTATCCATGAAATCTAAAAACAAACAAACAATAGCCAAGTGCTGGAAACGACCCAAGTGCCCATCAGTAAATGAATGAATCAAAAAATTGGTACATTTACAGGATGGAATACTACGCAGCAGAAAGAAAGGAAGAGTTCCTACCCTTTGCGACAGCATGGATGGAACTGGAAAGCATTATGCTAAGTGAAATAAGCCAGGTGGTGAAAGAAAAATACCATACGATCTCAACTATAAGTGGAACCTAATCGACAAAACAAATGAGCAAGCAAAATATAACCACAGACACTGAAATGAAGAACAAACTGACAATAACCAGAGGGGAGGGGAAGAGGGATAATGGGGGGGCACGGGAGAAGGGTTGTCAGGAACATGAGTAAAGGACACATGGACAAAACCAAAGGGGGGGTAGGATCAAGGGTAGAAAGTGAGAATGGCAGGGCTGGGGCAGGGGAGTGACGCAGGGAAAATGGAGACAAGTGTACTTGAACAACAATTTTTTAAATGTGGAAAAAAAGGAAAATAAACAAGCAAAAATCTCATAGATATAAAAAACAGATCGGTGGTTACCACAGGCAGGAGGTTCGAGGGTAAAGTATGGACAAAACAGGTGAAGGTGGCTAAAAGGCACAAACTTCCAGTTATAAAATAAATAAGTCACGAAGATGAAATATACAGCATGTGATTATAGTTAATAATACTGTATTGTATATCAAAAGTTGTTGAGAGTAAATCTTCAAGTTCTCATCACAAGAAAAATTATTTTTTGTGAATGTGTGTGGTAATGATGGTAACTAACTTATCATGGTGATCATTTCATAATACACACATATATCAAATCATTATGTGACATACCTAACACTGATAGAATGTTGCATGTCAATAACTGTCAATAAAAATGTTTGTGTTTGTTTTAAAGGAAGGGAATGAAGGAGACAGGTCTGTATCTCAATCACCAAGACCAGGCCTTAACTTGAAAAGTGCAGATAACATTAAGTTGATTCTTAAGTTTTTGCATAATAAAATACAGCACCAAATTAATAAATGCAGATATAATAGAATATATCATCTGGGTCAAGTGTTATCCTTTTTACCCCCAAATCTGCAGTCAAAAGTACTGATTACAACACACTAACCATATAGGATTGGCTCTTTTTTGGGTTGCTAAGCAATAGAAGAATTCTAATGAAACACACCAAGACAAAATAACCAAAAAAATCAGTACACCAGAAAAATCCAAATTTCCCTGATTTTGACTAAGACCCACTAGAAAAGAGCACTAAAGCAGAAGTCAAAAGCCATGGTTTTAGTGCAGCTCTACCCATGAAAACTCGCTGAATTACTACACTACACAGATTTTTTCATTTAGTAAAGAAAAATCTCACCTACCCCACCTACTTACAAAACTGTTGTGATAATAAAATGAGACAGCATATGTAAGAAATATAAATAACTACATTTGTGAAGAATTATAGATATACACATATACACACAGAGCATCACAATAAAAGGCAATAACCCATTAATCATTATTTTATAGTACAGATGGATTACTTTAATTAATCCATACACTATCCTATGCTTAACAAAATTTTATTATCATAATACCACTTCATTATTTCATTATTGTCTGAACTTTAATCTAAATATTTAGTTTAAATGACAATATTGTTAAATCTTGATTATCCAATCAGTTAAGATTTCTACAGTGTACCTAAGGCTATTTATCCAAGAAAAAATAATAGCAGTTAAATTCAAACTGGACAAAATATATTTCTTAGTTAATCTTTTAAAGATGTGGCAGGAAAGAAAAACTTAAGTAAATAATAGATTTAAGATTATTACTATTTATATTTCATTTAGCAGAGTTCAGAGAATTTACTTTTTCTTAGTAAAGGTTTCACGTAGTCAATATTTTTTCTTCTTGTATGTCTAAAATCATCCCTACTAAATACACAACTCTAATTTTTATTAAATGACGTTTTCAAGGTAGAACAAAACTATTCTACTGTACTTTTTCTCCATAAGATATTCAAAACTTTCAACCTGACTTTAAAAGGGAAAGTGAGTGGAAGGATTTTCCTTCCATTTTCAAGCAGAGGTATGATCTCCTGTTCCACAGGTAAAATAAAGTAGCTGCAGAGCAATAGCTGTTAGATAAAATCATCATGTCAAAAAACAGGACAGCAGTCACAAGCACTGGGAAAGCACTTTAAGTGGGACCCTATTTGCTCATACTCTAGAAATAAACACATAATCCATGCTGTGATCTTAATCGCATCAATCTAAATATTAAACAGCTTGGCCTCCGATTGTATTTTACCAACATACAGAAGGAACCAGGCCAACCATTTTGAAATTAATCAGTGTAGGAATTACCCATTTCAAGCATTCGGGTCTCTCTAAGACTGAGACAAGTCTTAAAGCTAAATGTAAACCTAAATTTACAGTAAAGAAATTTTGCCTCTCAATAACTTTCCTACATCAAGACTGAGAGAAATCACCTAGAAAAAAGTAAATATTTCAGAGTAGACAATAATATAAATGCTTACATTTAACCTAAGGCTGGAAGTAGCGAGCAGAACTGGGGTGACCTTTGAAAATCACTTCAATACCTCCTGCAGGGTTTTTCCAGAATCCATCCCCTCCGAGCTTTCCCCTCAATCTCTTTCAGTTCACCCCACTACCTTCAAGAAACCACAGTGAGCAAGCCATGAAATAACCGGAGGAAAGGAGATGAAACAAACTATTTCACTAACTTTGTGCCTTAACCTGAATCTCTGGTTTACAAATCTCTGACAATCAATAAATCTTAGCTAAGAGAAGTTAAAAAAAAAAAAACAACTTTAAGTTGAAGTTTCTGTGTACCCATCCTCCATCCCATTCCCCTTCTTCTTTCTCAGAGAAAACCGCTTTGCTGACATGTGTGTCTATCATTCCCATCAATGACTATTTAAACATCATCTCCACGCGATTGACTGTTATCGTAGAGTTAAACTCCATAAGCCCACAGGCTGTGTCTGATATCGTCCTGTGTGGCAGTTGGTAAAGTAATTGGTATACTGTAATCATGTAATGCTGCAAACACCCCTAAAGTAAATTAATAAATATTTAGTAAAACTAATTAAACCAAACCATACATTATAATGAGGAAAACCAAACAAATGTCTCCCTGTATTTATAAACTTCAGTGAAGCATCTATTACATAAAATTGTTCCAAAAATTCAAATTATTGAAAAACGGGATTTTTAAACTCTTAAAGACTGAACAAAATTTAAAATACCAAACAAAATTTAGGTTAGAAAAATACATCTTTCATCCAAATAATTCCCTATAAAACCAACAATTATGATTTATTCTGATTTATTTGTTTTACCACATTAGAAGTTATTTTTCTATATTCCCTAGGTAGCAACAAATAACACCATGCATGAAGACTGATATAATTACATGCCAAAAAAGACAGACCAGCACCCTCATACTCCAAACTCCCCTCTGTGGCTTCTTCATGTCCCATATGTTGCCAATAAAACTGGTTAAATCATACCTTTGAGACAGTTTTATTGACATAGTATCAGGCCTCTTGATTCTTCACAAGGCAAACCACACACAGCACAAGAACTGTTACAAATACAAACTTGAAGACTGAGGTAAATAGAAATCTACATTCCATGTGTGTATACCTCTGTGTGTGTGTATGTGTACATAGATACATATCTATTTTGGAGCACAGAAAAGTGCACTGAAATCACAATTCCAAAATTTGATTTTTAAGCTCTTAAACACTTTATTGATACAGACATGTAGGAGGTTCCAACATCAGACAATGGTATGACATTAAAGAAACCATAAGCCTAGCATCATCCTTTTACATCTTTATTATGATTTATTCAAACGCCTGACTGGTATGAAATGATGGCAGCCAGAAGTCTTAGTAATAATTATGGTAACAAAAAGAAGAGGAAAACAATGGAAATTGAAGTAACAACTAGAAATTTTACAAACTACTATACTGACAAACCGGTATTCATGTGCCTGACTTTCTCCTTCAGGAAGCTAAAATGCTTTCACTGAATTATAGTTATTGTAAATTCATCATATATAAAGTGTTCTTGTAAAACAGAAATGCTGAAATTAAATGATTAACAAAAGTTTTTTTAAGTTTAAAAAGAAAAGCCTATAAGCACTGCTATTACAGAAAAATGATCAATTAGATCAAGACAAATGCATCTCAGTTTTTTCAAGGAAACTTCTCCTGGGGACCCCTCCCTAAAATGTTATTTCAACATAACCTCAATCAGTAAATCCTCTGGGGACAAGACTCCTTTTAATAAGTCAGCCCAAGAACAAAAGAAATATGAAGAATTCTAGTCTCCTTTAAATGGCCTTTGGCAGCAAGTAGGAAAGAGGAGACAGAGATGCTGGTTTGAGCACAAATATTTCGTTTTTGAAAGAGCTATGGCAGATATAGCAGGTTCATTCTCAACACTCACACAACCCCATTCTAATATGTCTTAACAACATAGAAGTGGCTAGAAAGCTGAAGGGCATTTTTGCTAGACTCCCTTACAACTTGAGATCCACGTGTGCCCTAGGTTTACAAAGTAGGAGCACTCCTAGGAGACTAGGGGAAAGGAAACAAGGAGAGAGAGCAACCAATCACAGGCAGATCAGCTCATATGGCAATGGTGGCACATAAGATGATGATTTTTCTGGGACCAGCAGCAAGAGCCAAGACTCCTCAATTCACCAGCTTCCATCAGTGTGGCTCTGTGCAGAGACAGCTGTGGCCCCCTTAGCAAGCCAGCTGAAAAGTGTGGTTCCAGGATGCACTCCTAGAAGGTCAGCCAAGAGTCTTTCCTTCTGCACCCTCAATGATCCCATAAAATATTACAACTTAATAAATCCCCTTCTGCTTAAACTATAACTGTAGTGATTCTGATATCTGCCACTAAGAGCCCTTTCCAAAATATGGGCAATATATTGCCCAAACAGAACATGTGAAGTAAATTTTCATAAACAATAACCAAACTAAGCTTTAAAATATACACCTATTATGACATAACAATACTGAATATATTTAATGACCCTGAACTATATACACAGGGTGGGGCAAAAGTAGGTTTAGTTGTGATACATGAAACAATTTATTCTTGTATTATCATTTAATAATTACTGGATTGTTTACATATGAATTCCTGTAAACTTACATTTGCCCCACCATGTACTTAAAAATGGTTAAAATGATAAATTTTATGTTATGTGTATTTTATCACAGTAAAAAAAATTCATAGACACACTAAAAAACTATATTTAGGCCTAGGAATCAAGAACTCTTAGGCAAACCTGATTTTGTTAACTTACTCCTTTTCCAATAATATCAAGCAAGTCACTTAGCCTCTTGGTGTAACCTCTTGGAAGAAATCTCAATACATATTAGGGATAACACAGACACTAAAACTCTGTAGTGGGCAAAGTGGAGGGGAGAAAAAGACAAGGCAGTATTTGTGGCAAAAATTACTATGTGATTTTTGTGAACCAAGCACTTGCCACATAACCTCAAATATTTAATACTCACAAAAGCAACACTCACCCAAACGCATTCACAGTAATACTCAATGCAGGTGTTTAATCCTTTTCTGACTGATGAGAAAACAGAGGAAGAAAGCCAAGCAACTTACCCAAGGTACAGAGCTAGTGACTTTTGGAGTAATGACAGATCAAGATCTGTCTGACTCCAAAGCCCTGGCTCTTTCTCTACCACATTTTTCTCACTGACTGCCATAGCCACAGTGCTCAGCAGGCAAGGGCTAATTAAATTATCCACCGTGGTGGAATGATGGGAGAACCAAGAAAGCAATTCCTGAAAAGTGTCACCCAGACCATTAATACAGTATGCCCTGTAGAGTCAAGTGTGGTGTTCAAATACGGAAATAACTAGATGAGCCCTGGCTGGTGTAGCTCAGTGGATTGAGCGCGAGCCTGCAAACCACACAATCGAGGGTCGATTCCCAGTCAGGGCACATGCCTGGGTTGCAGGCCAGTTCCCAGCAGGGGACTCATGAGAGGCAACCATACATTGATATTTCTCTCTTTCTCTCCTTCCCTTCCCCTCTAAAGATAAATAAATAAAATCTTAAAAAATTAAAGGTTAAAAAAAGAAATAACTAGATGATGATGATGATAGCATCCAGCTACCATTTACTGAGTACCTATTATGTTTAAACTGCTTCATACACATTACTTCATTTAATCCTCAAAACATCCCAGTAAGAAATGCACAGTAGGTGTTACCTTTATTTCACAACAGAAGAAAATGAGATTCAGAGAGATTAAAAACTCTGTCAGAGATTACACCACAAACCAAGTTCAGAGTCAGAATTTGAACCCAAGTCTCTATGATGCCAAAGCATTTGGGTGGGAACCACAACTTCTATTTTCTCTTATCTTCTAAAGAGGCAAACATGGGTCATATACAGGTAAAGACTCAATAAATAAGTCATCTTACTTTGAAATCAAGGACACCAAATGCACACCTAACGGTTACACAGATGCAACAGTCTAGTGTTGGCACACAGTGAAAAGACATAAAGAAATGATGATGAAGAGTCCATCCCTGATGATCAATGTACCTTGCAAGTAAAAGTGAAAGGATCAGAGCCCCTTTCCTGCTCTTCCAGCCTAGCCCTCCCCTCATTTCACCTCCCCACCACAAAGAAAGGAAATGCTACAGACAAGTACCATGCCTTGCTCTATCAACCCTAGCACACCATTAGAAATTATACATACTACCCTGGCCTTAGAGAACTGCATGAAAGCAAGGAAATCACCTGCAAAGCATCTACCAGTCGTTCAGCAGGTCTGAGACAGGGGCTGAGAATCTGCAACTCTAACGAACTCGCAGGTGATACTGCCAGCAAACCCTGCTAGTTCCAATTATTATCATCCTAAAACTTCTTTTTGTCCACCAAGTGTAAGTAATTAGGAAGATGGTGTTTATCTTCTCTCCGGTACAGCACGGCTTAGGGTTGGTAGGGTGGAAGCTAGGAAGGAGTACATAGTCTATGTTCAGGTAATCACTGGGTACAGTAGACTTCAGAAATTATCCATGGCACATGTAATATGCATCCGTTACAAGTTATGAGGTGGGGTTTCAGGGTAGAGAGAAGAGAATAAAATTTGAATAAAGGGAATACAATTATAAATTATATAACTAATGTGTAGACCCTCAGCCCAAAGTAAAAATGCTGCCATGGCTGCAACAAAACTTTACTTCTTGATTAAAAAAACAGGCCTAACTTTCAGTGAAATACCATTAATAAATATTTCCCAAATAAACATCACTACTCTTAACAGCATAAAAAGTTAAGAGTAACAAGAATTCAGTATATTCCCAAATGATAATAATGAGCTGCAAAAGATGAAGAAAACCCAAAACAGTACATACACTGTGATGGAGTCACTGTTCTCTTTTATTTACAAACTGAGGAAGAAACTTCATTATTTAGTATCATTATGACAGACACACCCATATATAGAAATAATAGCTTGTGTAGTTAACTCAAAACATCGTCCAAAACCACACATGTTGGAAACCTAGAAAATCCAGTCCCATAAAGCAAAACACCACTATTTAAAATTACACGTTAGCAAAGTTTAGCTTATAGAGTAAAGCCTTCCATTTAAAAAAAAAGGCAGTGCATGATTTTGGTTTTGTTTGTTTTAATTCAGTGGACATCAGGACACTTGGAGTCTACCAAGAAGCCTATCAAAAGTAAATAAAAACTGAAAAAAACAACTATAAAGAAAGAAACTGATTGGAACTGATATAGTGAAAAAAGCAAAATATTCTAAATGTCCATCAACAGCGCAAAAGATAAATAAGAGCACAATCATACAAGTGAATATAATACAGCCCTAAAAATCACTAAACTGTAGCAGAGGTATTATAGCCTGAATTGTGGTCCTTCAAAAATTCATATCTTAAAGCCCTAACTCCCAGCACCTCAGAATGCAACTGTATGTGGAGATAAGGCCTTTAAAGAGGTAATTAAATTAAAATGAGGCCTTTAGGGTAGCCTCTAATCTAGTATGACTAGTGTCCTTATAAGAGGTAATTTGGACACACAGAGAGACACCACAGATATGTACCCACAGACCATGGCAGGACAAAGCATGTAGATAGGGTGACCAGACAGAAGTGGCCATCTGCAAACCAAGGAGAGAGACCAAAGATGAAAGCAAATCTGCCAATACCTTGATCTTGGATTTCTAGCCCCCAGAGCTGTAAAAAAATTAATTTCTGTTATTTAAATCACATAATCTGTGGTATTTTGTTATGACAACCCTGGAAAATTAATGCAAATAGTCTCAAACTTACACATTCATAAGAATCATCTAGAAGATAAACACAGTTTAAACACAGATTGCTGAGCCCTACATTCAAAGTGTCTGTTCACTAGGTCTGGAATCCAGCTTCCAGGGTATGTGAACATGCTCATATGGGCCGCTTCTCAGTTTAATGCTCTACTGTTGCCTTCCTGAAATTATTAATAGTTTCTAAACATTTTTGTTTTGTTCTAAGTATTTTCATTTTGCACTGGTCTGTACAAATGTATCTGATCCTGGCCTGAGAATCTGTATTTCTAACAAGGTTCCAAGTGATTCTGAAGTTGCTGACAGGGTCACATTCTGAGAATCAGAGCTATAACATCTATCAACTTAGATAATTCAAAAAGCATAAACTGGGCAAAAAGAGCACACAGGACAGATGTTGACATTTACATAAGGTTTCTGTTATGAATACAGATGTATTAAATAGAAATATAAAAACAAGCATGGCGATGTAAACCCCCGAATCAGAATACTCGCTACCCCTAAGGCTGGGGAAAGAAGAACGGAATTACAGAACAGCACCACAGAGAGTCCCACCTCTGTCTATAAAGTTCTATTCTTTTGGAAGAAATAAAAAATTAAAAATTGAAGTAAACATAGCAAAAAGGTTCAGATTTGACAGATGTATCTGAGCTCGGAGAGGCTTCTGCTGTGTTGCTCTCTATACTTTTTGAAATTTTCTATAAACTTAAAACACCTGATAAAATTGTAAGAGAAAAAAGCTGTTAATAACTTCAGTGTCACCCATAGTTTAATAAAACATTCCATTCAAAATTAGAAATTTGTCAGTGGAAAGAACAGTTCTATTTATTAAAAGGTCCTTTCACAATAACCAAGATATAGAGTTATTTGAAGTTGACAATCATAATTAAAGAGATTAAATGGATATAAATCCACTTTAAATGAACAACACACTCTAAAAATAACTAAGATACTATTTAATTTAAGAATATGAGAAATGAGAACTATCATCCATTGGAAATAATTATAACTGTACCTTCTTAATTTGACTCTAGTATGTCTTTTGCAATCAAATGGTAAAAATACAATTTAAGCTGTCTAGACTAATGAAAATAAAAATAACAAGTGGTAGAATTTCTCCAAATCTGAAGAAAATAATATGAAAAGGTTATACCTCTAACATATAGAAAACCTAGGCAAATCAAATGAGAGATAAAATGGAGTACTAAATATTAGAAAAAACTTCAATTCAACAAAGTATAGAATAAAAACTTTATAAATGACACTTTATAACTATCAAACTAGCCAACTTTGTATAAAAAATGAACAGCCTGTGTCCTCATCTTAGTGGGGACATAAAATGGCAAAACTTTCTGAAAAGCACTTTTAAGACATATATCAAGAAGCTTAAAAATATTCACATGCTTTGGTCCAGTAATTTTCTCTCCAGATAGCCTATGGAAAAAGTAATGACAATGATAGGGGGGCTAGATTCATTCCATTGATAAAAATAACCAAGAGATCTAGAGTGAGTATACTAATATCAGACAAAACAGAGATTAAGAGAAAAACTGTAACCAGAGACAAAGAACATTTTGTAAGAATAAAAAGACCAGTCTATCCACGAAATAAAACCAGAACAGTACTACAAACCACCTGAACCTAAGGAATATTAACAGAACACTACACCCAGCAACAGCTGAACAGACATTCTTCCCAAGCATACACATAGAACACCCTCCAGGACAGACAAATGCTGGTCCATAAAACAAACCCCAGCAATTCAAAAGGTCTGAAATCACGCAGAATATGATCTAACTACAATTGAATCAATTTAGAAATTAACAACAAAAGGAACTTTGGGAAATTAATGAAGATGTAGAAATTAAACAACACACTTCTAAATAAACAAGAAGTCAAAAAAGAAAAGGGAAATTATAAAGTATTTTGACTCAAGTGAAAGTGAAAACACAACACACAGAAACTTATGATATATAGCTAAGAAAATGCTCACAGAAAAATTATTACTGTAAATGCCTGAAACAAAATATATCTTAAACATATTATCTAAAATTCCATCTTAATAAACTAGAGGAATGAGATCAAACTAAATCTAGAGCAAGCAGAAAAAGTGGAACAATAGAGTAGAAACTAATAAAATAGGTAACTGAAAAACAGAGGAAATTAACAAAACCAAAAAGTTTGTTGAAAAGATGACTGAAATTAACAAACCTTTAATTAGATTGGTGAAGAAAAAAGGAAAGCAGGGGACATCATTATTGATCTTACCAAAATAAAAATAAAGAGAATATAACAAGATACTGCAAACAACTATATGCCAACAAATTAGATAATCTAGATAAAATGAACAACTCAAAAAAAGATACAAGCTACTAAAACCCCCCAAAAAACAGAACTTGAATGAACTTGAATAATAAGTAAAGACATTAAAGTATTAGTTATAAAACTTCCTATCAATAAAAGCCCAGGCTTCACCTTCACAGGTGAATTACGCTGTTTAAAAAATTAACGCCAGCCATGGCTGGTGTGGCTCAGTGGATTGAGTGGGAGCCTGTGAACCAAAGTGTCACTGGTTCAATTCCCAGTCAGAGCATATGCCTGGGTTGCAGGCCAGGTCCCCAACTCAGGGCACACAAGAGGCAATCACACATTGATGTTTCTCTAACAATAAGAAATAAAATCTTAAAAAGTAAAAGAATTAACACTAATCCTTCACAAACTACTCACAAAAAATAGAACAAAAAAACTTCCCAACTCATTCTATGACACTAACATTACCTGAAACCAACAAAAAGAGAAAGAAATATCTCAAGAAATCTATAGGCCAGTATCTTATATGAGTATGTAGAATACAAAAATTTTCAGCAAAATACTAGCAAAACCAAATAAAAAAATATATGAAAAGAGACAAGACTAAGTGGGATTCATCCTTAGAATGCAAGGTCGGTTCAACAGTGAAATCAATTCCTGGCTCAATTAATGTGATACACCATATTAACAAAATAAAAGACAAAAAACACATGATCATCTCAGTAGACTAAAACAAACAAGAGGAATTTGACAAAATCCAACATGCTTTTATGACCAAAATATTAAACATTCAAGAAAGTAAGGACACAGAAAAGATTTCCTCAACCTGATAAAGAGAATCCAGAAAAACAATTACAGCTACGCAACATACCTAATGGTAAAAGGCTAAAAGCATTCCCTCTAATAACAGGAATAAGAAAAGGATGTCCATTCTTACCACATTCATTCAATATTGAATTACAGGTAGTTGAGACAGGCAAGAAAAAGATATAAAAGAAATCTAGAATGAAAAGGAAAAAGTAAAATCACCTCTCTTTGTAAATAGCAAAATCTTATATAACAAAATTCCTAAGGAATCAACTAAAAACTATCAGAACTAATAAATGAGTTCTTGTATCTTGGAAGATGCAAGATCAATATGCAAAAGTCAATTGTATTTCTATACACTGACAATGAAGAATCCAAAAATAAAAATAAGAAAACAATTCCATTTGAAATAGCATCAAAAAGAATCAAATACTTAGGAATGAATTTAACTAAAATTGTATAAAGCTTGCACTCAGAACTCCAAAGTACTATTGAAAGATACTAAAGAAATAAATGGCAAGGCATCCCATGATCACAGACTAGAGGATTTAATGTTGTTATCCCTAATAATGAGCATCTTTTCATGATGTTATCGACCATTTGTTTATTTTTTAAGAAAATATATAGTCAGATCACTTGCCCATTTTTTAAAAATTGGGTGGTAATTTCAAGGTTGAGTTTTTAATATACTATGGATACAAGTCCGTTATGAGATAGATGATTTGTAAATATTTTCTTCCACTCCATGAGTTGTCTGTCCACTTTCTTGATGGGCTAATTTTGGCAACATACCAGTCCAATAGGTGTTTGCTGAATGAAGGACTAGCTCCACTACACCAAGTTGCCTCCATATTTTAATTTAATTGTTACCCAAGTAAAAGAGATGAGGTAGAAAGGAGAGAGAAAGGTTTAAAGGCTGGATGGGGCAATATTCCTTCATATATTCAATCATCATTAAGAACATACAATAGTATCAAATGTGGAAGGTTTTTACATGTCACGGTAAGAAGTAAGGATTTGAAGTGTTGATTTGTTCTCATTGCTAAGAAATTTTCATTCACTTAACCTTCCCTGGCCTAAGTGCTAATCCCTAATATTGAGCAAATTCACCATTAACATCTTCCTTTTGACTCCCAGACTATTGAAACAATGATGAAGAAACTAGGCAAGTGAGAGTTGGTGCCAATAAAAATGTATGCTTAGATTCTTGGCCAGAAATTCTTGCACTGGGGATTCTTCCTCTGTGTTATTCTTCGACCACAGCAGTTGATCCAAATATTTTCCTCTTTTTGAAAGTTCTCAATACCACCTCTGCCTACTAACTCTTAGCAGATGACCTCTCTTTTCCTTCAATAAACTTTCCTGGTCATTTAACATGAGCCACTAAGGTCTTCCTATAAATTATAAGGAGATACTCATCCCACATATTTTCTTCCCTTCTCAGTTCACAAGAAGGGTTCATTTTTCTCTCACAGTGTAGCATGCACACCTATGTTAAACCCTCCCACATCCTTTAAGACTGTAAACAACCAATTATTCTCTCGGTAAAATCCTCAACCTCTTTCTTACCAACAATGCCTTTGTTGCTACTCATGAATTTTTCCATTTGCCTCAACCATTAAAGTTTTTTGCCCTAATCCTTGAGTTACCATTTCAACTTTCTCAACTAATATTTTTCAGGAGTCTACATCACTGTCTCCATATCCTTGTCTTCAAATCCACTCTTTAATACTTTATTAATCAATTTCTAATCATATCATTCTGCTAAAGTCACCCTCAAAAGAGTCTACAGTGGTCACCAAAAACCAAATGAACTTAACTTGGTACTCATATATCTTCAAATCTACACAGTATTTAATAGAGTTCATTATCTCACCTTTGAAACTTTATTGTTTTGACTTCTGTTATAAATAACATACTCTTCTGGCTCTCTACTTCTATTTTTCATTTTCCTCAGGCAACTCGTTCCTCCATGTACCTCCTAATGGCATGCATTCTTAATTACCCAGACTCATCACTTCTACCACTTTAATCTCACATACAAACTCTCTTTTTCTTTTTTTTTAAAGATTTTATTTATTTATCTTTAGAGAGGAAAGGAAGGAGAGAGGGAGAGAAACATCAATGTATGGTTGCCTCTCATGAGTCCCCTGCTGGGAACTGGCCCGAAACCCAGGTATGTGCCCTAACTGGGAATCGAACCGCAATCGTGTGGTTCGCAGGCCCGCCCTCAATCCACTGAGCTACACCAGCCAGGGCCAAACTCTCTTTTTCAATCCTATTACAACCCCGAATTCAAGTTTCATACTACCATTTATCTAAATCACTACAACAGCCTCCCAGTTAACTTGGTCACCATACCTCTACACTATTACTCCACAATCCAGTGATTTACAATGGATGTACTACAAGAACTTTACAACATACAGTACCTGACTATTTAGCCAGGGGCACTGACATATTTTCCCCTGGACTGTCAAATGAAAAAAATGACAACAGCCAGCACAATAGCCATCTGCTGTGAATGAATCAAAATTATACAATTTTTTGTCAGATAGGCAAAAATATAAATTTTTGGCGTGACACAGAATTTTAGCAGTTTATGTATGCCATGAAATGAAAAGGTTGAAAATTGCTGCTCTAATCCAAAAAACCAACTGCTCTGATAGCATTCCTGAAGTGTAGCTTGATTGTCTCATTCTTCTGCTTAAAACTGAGAGGAAACATGCAGTCTCAAAAGACCATTTGCTTTGAATCTTAGCTCTGACAATTACTTGCCATGAGACCTCAAGTAAGTCACTAAACTCCTCTGAGCCTTAGATGAGAACTTCTCATCTTTAAAAATGAGGCTTCCAACAAAGCCAAAGAGAAGGAGGATTGGGGTGGGGGGAGCGGTGGGGTGAAAATGGAAACAACTATACTCAAACAACAATAAAAAAAGAAACAACAAAAACTATAATAATAAATATAATTTCATAAGGCAAAAAAGGTGTGTATGACTAAATGAAAGTATTAAATATAAACCTATTTTTTACAATTAAAAAAGATGAAATTTCAGTAGACATGCTCTAATAAGTATCATTGTAATTACCTAAAAAATTAAAATAAAAAAATGCAGGTCCCAGTATGTAGTAAACAAAAATTGTTATAAATAAATCTAAGACATATTCAAATCTGATATATAAAAGATGGTCTACAACCTTCAAGGGTTATCCACTTCCTAACAAGTAAGATCTAAAAAGTCTTACAAGACAGTCAAACCCAGTGTTTCTAGTCCAATAGCCATCCCTCTGCTCCTCTGCTCCCTCTGCTCCTCTGCAGGACCCTGTAAGACTCCTCAGTGACACACTGTGAGAGACTCCACCTTCTACATGTTATGTCCTCGGCCTGAAACGTCCTTTCCCCAAATATCCCCTGCCAATTTTCTACCAGTTAGTTACGGTCCATCTGGCTCTAATATCCTATCATATAAAAAATGTATAACATAAAGTAATTTTTTCCTCTGTGTTTTACTTGTGCCTCTCTATTTATTCCATTCAAGTTTTATACATCAGCCTTTCTTCTGTATTAGAATGTAAACTCTTTGAGGGCCAGGACCATATATTTTATCCGCTATACTTATCAGCACCCTGGAATACAAACAGAGCATTAAAAACAGTAATAATAATACAACACTTAGAATTCTGAGATTGATTTCCAATACTATTTATAAAATTTATCCTAAGCAATGTATGTAGCCACCTATCTTATCTACATGCTCACTATGGAAATCGAATTAAAAAGTTCAGTAAACTGGGACATTTCCAAAAAGAGATATGACTTCTATAGAACATGTAATTGAAACACAAAAAGAAATAATACTTTTACAAGTCAGCTTTGTGTAAAATATTATGATTTTATTAACAGTTAAATACTATCAATTCAAAAGGATAAACCTTGTCATTTTATTTCATTTTTAATGATAATTCACACAAATTATCAAATAACTCCATTTCAGAAACACTCAAATATAATAAATGATCATATGCATAATCAAAATGTCACACAAAGTTACACATCAATAAACTTCCAAGGTATTTTACCAAAAATTCATCAGAATTGATCATTTTTCCAGACTACAGAATATTTGTAATTCTTGAAATTATAAAGAAATAAACAATCAAATAGAACACAAAAAGAGTGATCGAATACTCAACTAGAGTATTCAAACACAAAGTGACATTCTAAATGAGTAAAAAGAATGAACTACAGCCTTTTTGTCATATGCCTATTCTAGAATATTAAAAAACAGACAAACTAGAGGCATGTGGTATATGGATACAAGCAAGTACAAAGTGAAAGAACAGCTACAAACATTAGAGAGAGTGGGAAGCACCTGCTTCCAATTTGACCAATATAGGAAGTCTGTCTAGAAAGTATCCAGCCATGTAATATGGAAAATAGAGACATTTATTGGAGAAGATTCAAGAAACAAGAAACATTGTACATAGGACAAACACCCAAGTCCCTTTCAAAGTAGGCACCTTGGGATATCACACAGTTCTACCAATCACCATCAGCTGCCCCATTGTATTTTCCTAAATTTCACTTACTATCTGCAGCTTTTCCCTTTCAAAGGTAATTTTTTAATTTTGGAAAAAGCCAGAAGTCATAGGGCACTAAATCTGGGCTGTAGGGAGCTGAGTCATCTGAGTGATTTGATGTTTTGCCAAAAGACTCTGCACAAGACACCATGCATGAGCCAGCACACGGTTGTGATGAACCTGCCAATCACCAGTTGCCCATAGCTGCAGCCTTCTAAATCATTCCAATAGTTTCTGCGGAGGAATGTTCAACCTTAACACAAAATTTGATGCGGATTTGTTGCTCTACTCACTCAGTCATTTTGAATGTGAAGGCCACACAGTGCACATGCTCACTCAAGGGGGGTTGCCACTCCCACTGACTAGTACAGTGAAATCATCATTGTTCACACATGCACATTCCAGGCCACTCTCATTAGCTGTCAGGTTACACTGACGTGGCATAAACCATTCTCGTTATATTAATGATGGCCAGACTTCTTTTGGACAGACCTCACCAGATGCTATAAACAATATCTGCTTCCTTGGTTGGAAAAGTTCTAAGAGAAAACTGAACTACTGCATTGCGACGTGTGCACATGTATGTTTATGCTCTCATGTAGTTGTACTAGAAGACATTCGTGGGTCTCTAAATTCAGTCAGGGAAAATCTGAGTAAGTATGAAAACCAAATAGTCAACTAGAGTTTTTAAGCACAAATAACATTTGCATCCTTGCACCCATGGAAAGGTTGAACATATAAGAACAGATTTGAACATAACTCAACACCCTTACATTTTCCCTGTGTTTACAGAGCATGCTTTTCAAGCTGAAATAAGTGAGAACCATAATACAGCCTGAAGAAAGAGGTAGCATTTTTACTTTGGGTATGATATCATTTCTCCAGGTATTTAATCTCCTGACCTCTGGGTATAGTAATTAAACCAAGTATTTCATATTTTAAGATACATAATCAAAGCATACATACACATTAGATTTCCAAGCTATACGAAGAGGACAAACACAGGGTGGGATAAAAGTTGGCTTACAGTTGTAAGTATGCAAAACAGAATTTATTCTTGTATTATTATTTATTAATTATTAGATTATTTTCCATACAAACTGTAAACCCTGTATTTACTTTTCTACTTATGTGCAACAATGAAGATGACCTGCAGTTGTCTTGACCGAACTGTCTGAGTCTCCCTCAGTTTTAAAACCTCATAAGTGTTTGAGCTGACCATTAAGAAATACTTAACTATTACAAAATCCAATTCCTTGATAAGGGCCTCTTCAATGGCCCTATTTTGAATCATAGACCTGTTTGAGGGTCTGATGAAAACGAAGGGTCCCCTTACACAGAAATACCTTTAGTACATACAGATGTCAGATTCCGCATGCCCATGGGCAGAGGATCATATTTTAGACAAGTTTCCTAAAGTCTGATGAGTTTTGACTTACCTTGATCCCTTCTCCAAGCCTCCCTACCAGTGTTTCCAGAGCCTGAATTAGTATACTAATTTCCTCCAGTGCTACCACTTATCAGCAGGGCTAAGTACCTTTCCAGTACCTTTTCATTTTTTTAAGATTTTATTTATTTATTCTTAGAGACAGGGAAGGGAAGGAGACAGAGGAGAGAAACATCTATGTGTGGTTGCCTCTTGTGCACCCTCTTCTGGGGAGCTGGCCTGCAACCCAGGCATGTGCCCTGAATGGAGATGGAACTGGTGACGATTTGGTTCTCAGCCTGTGCTCAATCCATTGAGCTACAACAGCCAGAGCTCCAGTACCTTTTCTTTATAACCCCATAATTCTCTTACATCATGCTGTACTATTTCAATTAATTTTGAAATTCTCTTCTCCACTGGAGTGTGAGCTCCTTAAGATCAAAAGCTATGTCAGGTCCTTTTCTATAGCTCCAGCAACTAGTACAGCACCTTGTGCAAAGAAAGTATTTATTAAGTCATCAATCAAGCAAAAGCATGGGTTAATAATTATTGAAGCTGGGCAGTGGGTACATTCAGAGTAAGGGAAAAAGGGTATTTCATTCTACTAAATTGTCTTCTTTGGTATATATTTGAAAATGTTCAAATATTGGTGAGGGTGAAGCCTGGAAAAGAAAGACTTGTAGCTATATACCAATAAATGGAATACTACATATATATATGGAAGAGTCTAAAAAATGAACTGGATTTGGTCATTTTGCCTCAAAGAACTAGGATCAGTGAGCAGAAACCAACATTTTGGCTCATCTAAGAAAGAACTCTCTAATTATTAAATGTGTCTCAAAATGATGCTGGTTCCAAGGAAGAGAGGACCCTGCCACTGGGCTAGAAATAATAGTCAAGCAAGAAACAACCAATCAGAATGGATTACTATTTTGGGTAGTAAAGCACTAAAGGGGATAAATGAATATTAAGGGGTCTTCAAATCTATGTGTATGTGAAAGCAGAGTTTATTATCTTAAAACAGATAGGCAGAAATCAATGGAAAGATGATTATTGATTTCATATTCTTTATATTCTTCATATTCTTACAGGCATTCACTCTGCACCCCAGCTTCTCTTGCCTTCAAACAGGGCCTCAGTGTGTCCTTGGGGTCCCCACTGTACATGTGCTCCTACTGGAATGTTCTGAAGATAGCAGCTAAGGCACACTTGCTCAGGGGAAGCCCTTCCTGCCTAACCAGATCAGGTGTTTTTCATTATATTCTCTACAACAACCAGTCTTTTCTGGAGAGTAGAGATACCATATTTTGTACCACCGTATCCCCAGGGCCTGCCACAAGGCATGGCGTGCTGTGAGCACTCAATAAATATTTGTTGAATGGATTAATGAATGCAACATACCCTATGAACCTAGCATTTTCATAAATTACAACCTAAATGAATATAAGTCAACCTGATGAAATATAACCAAGCTATTTCTTTATCACAAGTGATTAAACTACCCCCCTAGAGGCTAAGGACAATAGGAAAATAGTCAGCTAGCTCCCAACGCAATGTTTTTATACCTCTTTTCTTATGAAAATATAACACATTTTCAATAACTTTTAGCTTCACAACACACAAATGAAATTGATTTCCCAAAACTCTTAAGATTTTGACAAGCAAAATGATCCTCAAGTCAACGTGTGGGTGATTAAGCTGAAACAATATATTGTATAAATGTGAAGTTTAATGAGGACATTTAGGTAATGAAGAAGCAATGAGAGAACTTTAGGACAGATGGACAACCATCAAATCATATAAAGTATTTCCAAATGTGTGTTTGAAGAAAGATGAAAATTCCCAGGATAGGAATACTTTGTGTTGCTAAGAAACACTGAAGATTAATGACTAAATTGTCTCTCTCAGAAAGGTCAACTACAAACATCTCATTTATCAGAGTAATTCTTTCTAATAATTATTCATTTTAAAAAACTTTACAAAGTATCCTATACAAAAAGGAAGACATAAATTGGGTTTAACACTCAGAAATTAATGCATCTAAAGTGTACAAGGATATTTAGAGTGGTATTTTATTGATTTCCATCAAAAGTGCCTTTTAAGGACAAATTTCCAAGATCCTACCTTTAAGTATCAAGACTGTATTTTTCAGACTTCCAGCCAAGATGGAGACATAAGTAGACACACAGTGCCTCCTCACACAACCAAAACAAGGACAACAATGAATTTAAAAACAAAAAACAGCCAGCACTAACAGTAAAGCAAACCTTATGGAAGTCCAACAACCAAGGAGTTAAAGAAACATTCATCCAGACCAGTAGGAGGGGCAGAGACAGGCAGCCGGGGCCCAGAGGACGTATGGCTATGCGTCTGGCTAGAGGACCAGGGCAGGCAAGGCAGTGGCTGCCTGAGAGGGCAGTCCCACATTTGCGTGCTGATAAACCAAGAGGAACAACTGGGAAGAGAGACAGACCTTGCAACCCAGGGTTCCAGTGCAAGGGAAATAAAGTCTCAAATCTCTGACTAAAAACACCTGTGGGGTTTGAGGCGGCAGCAGGAGAAACTCCCAGCTCACAGGAGAGTTCGTTGGAGAGACGCATAGGGTCCTAGACGTACACAAGCCCACCCACCTGGGAATCAGGACCAGAAGGGCCCAATTTGATTGTGGGTAGTGGGGGAAGTGACTGAAAACCAGCAGAGAGCAAAGCAAGCAGCACTGTTCCCTCGAGGACCCCTCCCCCGCAGACAGCATCACAACACAGCCAGGTGGGTTGCCCTGCCCTGGTGAACACCTAAAGCTCTGCCCCTTACTACGTAACAGGCAACCAAGACCAAAAAAAAAAAAAAAAAGGCCCAAATAAAAGAACAGTTCAAAGCACCAGAAAAAATACAACTAAGCAACAAAGAGATAGCCAACCTATCAGATGCACAGTTCAAAACACTGGTTATCAGGATGCTCTAGGAACTCACTGGGTACTTCAACAGCATAAAAAAGACTACTCAAGTACCAATGAAGGTCACATTATGTGAAAAAGAAAGAAAAATCTCCAGGGAACCAACAGTGAAGGGAAGGAAACTTGAACTCAAATCAATGGTTTGGAACAGAAGTTAGAAAGAAACATTCAATCAGAACAGAATGAAGAAACAAGAATTTTTTTTTTTAAATGAGAGGCTTAGGAACCTCCAGGACATCTTTAAATGTCCCAACATCCAAATCATAGGGGTACCAGAAGGAGAAGAGGAAGAGCAAGAAATTGAAAACTTATTTGAACACATAATGAAGAAGAACTTCCCTAATCTGGCAAAGAAAATAGACTTTTAGGAAGTCCAGGAAGCTCAGAGAGTCCTTAAGAAGTTGGACCCGTATTTGAGTGTTACTCAAATATGGAACAGGCTGGCAGGGTCCAGAGGGGAGAGGGGAGAGAATCATAGGGGAAAAGGGGATGGACTCACATGAACAAATATAAAGGACACATGGACAATAACTAAGGTAGGGGGTGGAAATGGGAGGGAAGTGGGGAGCACTGGGGGTGGGGGAGGGCTGGGAATATAAGACAGAAAACTGTACTTGAACAAGAATTAAATAAAAATAAAAATTAAAAAAAAGGATACAGGACACTCTGTACAGACATATAATATGTCATTATAAATTTATTAAAACCCATAGAATGTACAACACCAAGAGTGGACCCTAGTTTCAACTGTGCACACTAGGTGATAATCAGGTGTTACTGTAGGTCCACTGATGGACCTACACATGGTGATAATCAGGTGTTACTATGAGTCTACTGTAGAATCCCTCTTGTGAGGGATTCTGATAGTTGGAATAGTTGAGTATAGGTGGGGGAAAAAAGTTATGAGAAATCTCTGTTTTGTTCCACACAATTTTGCTGTGAATGTAAAGTATCTCTAAAAATAATGTCTATTAAAAAATAAAAATTAAAAAGCAAGAAAAAAATTAAAAAGGGCTCCAATGAACAAACCTGAGAGAATTTGGTCATAAAGATGAAGGAGGAGGGGGAGGAAGAGAAGGAGAATGACGTAGAGGGTAAAATTCTAATACAGGGTCCAGCAGAAGTAAGGCCTGTTTGAGTGTGGTTGGTAGGGTAAGAATATGGGTGTAATAATTTATAGTTTTAATTTTAATATTTCACCTAAAATGTCATGTCGTGTGCTTGAGTGTGATATTGTTATGTTACATGCTTATGGTTTTGTAATAAAGGATTTTGTAATGAAAAGAAAAAAGAAGTTGGACCCAAGAGGAACATACTAAGGCACATCATAATTACATTACGCAAGATTAAAGATAAGGAGAGAAACTTAAAAGCAACAAGATGGAAGGGGGCAGTTACCTACAAAGGAGTTCCCATCGGACTATCAGCTGATTTCTCAAAAGAAACCTTGCAGGCAAGAAGGGGCTAGAAAGAAGTACTCGAAGTTACTAAAGGCAACAACATAAATTCAAGATTACTCTGTCTAAACGCTATCATTTAGAATGGAAGGGCAAATAAAGTGTTTCCCAGATAAGGTCAAGTTAAAGGAGTTCATCGTCACCCAGTCCTTATTACATGAAATGTTAAAGGGATTTATCTAAGAAAAAGAAGACCAAAAATATGAACAGTAAAATGACAACAAACTCACAGTTATTAACAACTGAACCTTAAAAAAAAACTAAGCAAACAACTAGAACAGAAACAGAATCACAGAAATGGAGATCACATGGATGGTTATCATTGGGAGTAGGACTGGGAGAGAGGGGCAAACGGTACAGAGAATAAGTAGCATAAATGGTAGGTAGAAAATAGAGAGGGGGAGGGTGAGAATAATACGGGAAATGTAGACACCAAAGGACTTGTATGTACCACCCATGGACATGAACTGAAGGGGGGGAATGCAGGTGGGAAGGGCATGTGCAGGGTGGAGGGGAATAAAGGGGAGAAAATTGCATAACCAATAAAATAGCATAACCAATAAAATATATATTTTAAGAAAAGTATCAAGACTGTAAGTGAAGAAAAATTCTATTAAACATGAGATGTACAAAAAAAGGTTCTACCCAAACCTAATTTATCACTCTAGCTAATATATAAAATACTTGAAATTCCAAATAAATTCTAACAAAGCTAAACACTAACGTATAAGGCTATTTCATTTTCACTTTTATTTGGGTGAAATTAACTCACTACCATTTTGTTCAGAACTCTGTATTACCTGAATTGGAGCCAGCACTACACCACAATGAAATCCCTTAGACTTCACCCGGTGCCTTATAACCTTTATCATTAATTTTGGACCCAACATGAACTTTCACCCAGACCTCCACTTTAATTTAGGTCATTTACTCCATTATCAGCACCACTCCTGGGCTCATTCCCTTCTTCACTTCAGAGACAAATGACTAACTAAGAAAAAGATGAGGATAAGCCTTCAAACTAGGTAATGAATTCCAAAGAATGATTGTTTTCTAATGAAATAAATAAAATTTACCTTGGAGAGGTCTGAAAATGGAAAAGATTTAGCCTAATGCCTGACATTTACTGAATACTAAAAATCAGAACTATTATTACTGTGCTTTCATCTCATACATTGACTTCTCTCCTGATAGTAATACTAATAAGCAAGACTCTAAAAGTCCTTTACCAAATGAAAATTTTCAAATACACACAACAGTCTCGAGAGGAGAGTTTAATGAACCATATCACCTAGCTTCAACAATTATCATCACTCTGTCAATTTTGTTTCATCTATGGAAAAATCTATTATTGAACAATGCAAAAGTACCCAATGTGTTGACCACGAAGAAATGATGAGTGTCATGCAAAAAACTTTATTTTTGTCTCTTAGTGGTCTGTTAAATCTGTTCATAAGTAAACCAACCTCTGCCCTTGTGAAAAAACTCAAGTAATCCTCATGACTTTTCCAGTCCCACATAAGGAACAGAAAATCATATGGTCACTTTATATGGTAAGTCTCAGTTCAGTCATTTAAATAACTAATCTCACATAGACAACAAGGGAAAATTTAATATGGACTATATATTATTTAGCATTATTTCATCAATGGTGAAGTCCTGGGTGTGATAATAATATTGTAATTACATAGGAGAATATCTTAATTTTTAAGATAAATAAGCTGAAGTATTTAGGAGTAAAGTGTCATTTTCAAATGATTCAGCCCCATTCCATGGACCAAAAAAGTATACACACAATAAATACATGTAGCCAAAAGTTACTAACTGATAAAAGGTATGAGGTATTCATTACATTTCTATTTCAACATGTCTGTAAAGTTTGAATTTTTTCAAAATTAAAAGAATAGATCCAAATAATAATCAAAACTCCAAAGTACATTTAACATTAAATCTCATGTTTTCCATTCAGCAGGGGCCTTCCCAGAGCTGGCCACTGTCAATGAGGGGGGGGACAAGATTGTTTTCTTCTTATCAAGAAGTTTCTCTTCTGACATCTTCCTGAGTTTTCTGAGCCCACCAGGGTCAAGGTCAGGAAGGTGAGAAGAGATCAGGCATATGGGACAGTCCTTATTTGATTGCTATTGTATCAAAATGGCCCAGGGCTATATGGCTGTGGCAGGTGTTGAAAGCTTATTTTTCCTCTTGGGCAGCTTATGTGCATTGTTCCAAGGGTACAATTCTCCAACTGCAAAACTCCTGCCAGGGCAGTGCTTTCCCTCAGCTAAAAGGGACCTACTCAAACCCCCTGATTAACTTCTGACCGTTGGCCCTGTACCCCACAAGTCCTTACCGCTAGGACCTTCTTGCCCTGGCCAAAAAAAAAATCTTTCTTGGGCAGGATCCCTTTTTAAATAATATCAGATTGATATTCATGTTCTGTGACACAGACACCTTTTACCTACTGAAAGACAGGAAGGAGTGCAATTACTTCTCAGAGTCAGCCCTACGGCCACAGGACACTTGAACTTTCCCTGGCATGAGTCTCTGATGACCCCAACTGCAGAACCCATATCATACAGTTTGAAACTCTTCTCATTAGGCTTGATAAAAGATTCAGACATCCCTGACTTGTGGGATGCAAGACTAAAACGCACAGCTGAAACACCAAAGATGTCTCACTGGACCAAAGCAGAGCAGGCAGAGGGAACTAGACCGCAGCAGAGCAAAGCAGGTGGAGCAGACCAAAGTGAAGCAGAGTTGTCTAGCCCGGGAAGGGCCTCACCTCAGGGCTGCCTCACAGTTGTGTTGTTCCATAACTGATCTGTAACACTAGTGAGCTATTCCATAGCAGTTCTGTTCCACTTCCATTCTATATATCACAACTGAACTGTTTGCACAGAATAAAGTTTTCTTGTTCACCAAAACCCAAACTGAGGATTCCTGTTGGTGTTGAATGGGCACCCAAAACCATAGGTTGACATTTAGTCCATATTTTTTGAAGCAAATATAATTATTATATGCCTAGTTCCTTAAATTGTGGCCTCAAATCAGACTATCAAGATTTCCAAAGGCCATTATTACCACTGCTTCAGGAGGCATGTCTTTTTTATCTTTTCAATGGCAGAACAAGCACTCAACACATAATGGGTTCTCAAGAAAATGTTTTTTGAAGGGATAACCTCAGCAAATGACAGTAGGTATAAATAAATGGAAGGGTGTATAAAACCAAGCAATGACAAAAGACTTTCATTGACTGAAGGATTATCTGAAAATAGTCTGCTCAGTCAGTGAAAGTTGTGCTAAGCAAAGCACATTTGGTCCTCCCTAATTTATACAACTACATAGGCCTCTGAGAATCTTGAGAACATAAAAAGGCAACCAGACATCCACGTGCTTCTCTGTTCTACCATATCACCTATCTCTTTTTGGCATACAAAAAGTGTCCCTGCCATTTGTATAAAAGTCACTGAAGGCTTACTTATTTGCATTCACCCAAGCCACCATAAACAGTGCTTGCTCTCAGTTAGAAAAAAAAAATATGTTGACCAATACAGGTTAAATTATTGGGCTCTCATAAAACTTAAAAAAAGATATTGATTATATCAGAGAACAAGCAGTGTGCCATTTCAGACTGCAGAGAGCAACCCCCCCAATTTTTAATGAGTAAACACTACCTATATCTAACGAATGGAGCCTTTATTTTTATCTGTTCCTTACTCTAGAACCACAGTCCTTCAGAAAGATCTATCCCTAGGACAGCATGATGTCTGGAGTTGGTAGTACACTCTTACACATATGCTTACTCATTCAACAAGCCACACTGGAGAAAAACTTCAAGATACCCTAATGGCTATTTTAAAGAGCATTTATGTAAATATTTAATAAATATTTACAGAACATCAACCATGTGTCAGGGCCTATGTGAGAATCAAAGATGATTAAATCATTCAATAACACACATTTTGTAGGGAGGATTTGACAAATACTCAAAAAACTGTTAACATCCTACTAAGAAACGCACCACCACAAAGAAATGGGAAACTGTGAAGAATGATTAGGATTTTTGACAGGGAGAAGGGCTTTCAGTGAATGAAAAAGTATTACAGAAAAATAAGTGAGCATAAGAATGCAGACCAAGATGCTGGAGACTTTTGCTGAGTATAAAAAATAAGGGAAATAAGGGTAGAAAAAAAAACACAGGCTAAAGCCTAACTAGACAGTCTCTGAAGTGCAAGGGACTGGCAAATATTAAACTTTCTTTTGTAACCAGAATAAAAGAAAACATAGGCTCAAGGAAGAAAAGAGTCATTGAAAACTGAAACTGGTCTCAATATGGACAACATAACAGAGGAAAAACAGAAACTAGGAAAACTGCGAGGGGGGCATTTTCAATAGTTTAAGGTTACAGATGTTCACACAACAATTAAAAGAAGAAAAGTCATCAAGAAAGAAGTTGAACAATGTTCAACTATATATATTTTTGTAAAGATTTTATTTATTTTTACACAGGGAAAGGGAGGGAAAGAGTTAGAAAAACATCAATGTGTGGTTGCCTCCTACATGGCCACCACCAGGGACGTGGCCTGCAACCCAGGCATGTGCCCCACCTGGGAATCGAACTGGCAACCCTTTGGTTTGCAGCCTGCACTCAATCCACCAGCCAGGGCGAGATTTTAACAGCAGGCTATATATAAATAAAAATCTTTTCTTAAATGTACACAAAACTTCTTTTTCTTAAATTTCAACACTAAAAAAAGGGAATTACAGGGCATTTCTAATTCTAGCAATAATGGAATGACTGGTACCAGACCTGCCCCCTTCACATTGTAATCAACCAGAAAACTGTACAAAACATATAAAATGGTTTTCAGACACTGAACAATATGGCCGTACAGAACTGTAAAACCTGAAGAGAAAACAATAAGGTGAACCCTATGGTTACCCGTTTTCTACCTGGAGGCACTCCACTGACCATAGTGCAAAAAGATAAAAAGTACATGGTGGTTCAGATGAACTGAGTGAACAAGTTATCAAAGTTTTAGGGAGCCAAAGGTGGAATTTGTAAGGAGACAGTGAATAAGAGAATAGAGCTAGACAGAGAAAAAGCTCCCCGTATCCATGACCCTGGCTGATGAACACATATGAGAGCAAGAGCCTAAAATAGGTAGGTTTGGAGTAGGCCTACCCCCCAAAAGCAGGTAGGCCTAGAAGATGTTCAAGATTAGAGCAGACCAGGAGAGACCTCACTGATCACGCACGACATCCAACAGAGCATGAAAAAGGGTCACATCTTAGTAACAGATGAAATTAGCTCTACATTAAAGGCTAATCAAGAATCATCTTTTTTATAGTTAATTTTTTTATTTAATTCTTGTTCAAGTACAGTTTTCTGTCTTATATTCCCAGCCCTGCCCACCCCCCGTCCATTGCTCCCCACCTCCCTCCCATTTCCGCCCCCCACCCTTAGTTATTGTCCATGTGTCCTTTATACTTGTTCATGTGAGTCCATCCCCTTTTCTCCTATGATTCTCTCCCCTCTGGACCCTGTCAGCCTGTTCCCTATTTCAGTGTCTTTGGCCATATTTTGCTTGCTTGTTTGTTTTGTTTAGATCCCTGTTAACGGTGATATCATATGGTATTTGTCTTTCACCGCCTGGCTTATTTCACTCAGCATAATGCTTTCCATTTCCATCCATGATGTTGCAAAGGGTAGGAGCTCCTTCTTCCTTTCTGCAGCATAGAATTCCATTGTGTAAATGTACCATAGCTTTTTGATCCAGTCATTTACTGATGGGCATCTAGGTTGCTTCCAACTCTTGGCTATCGTAAATTAATCTTAACAAAGTTTAAAAACCAGCCTGAAGAACATCAAGCTAATCTACAAAGTGCTTAAAAATGCCCCCCAAAACTAATGCTCTGTATAAAAAAAGACTATAAAACCAGGATGCAGTAATAGAATATTCACAATGCCCATTAGCTAACCAAAAATTACCACACATGTAATGAAAAAAAGTGACTCACAGACAAAACAATGTATTACAGAACCAGAAATGGCAGAAATGAAGGAACTAGCCTACTAACAATTTAAAAAGCAAGTACATTAAAACAGTACTTAATGTATTCAAGAATCTATTTTTAAACATAACATGAAAATTAAAATATAAAAGCTACTTTCAAAAGTATTAGAACATCCAGAAGGTAAATAAAAATATCTTTTTTAAAAAAGGCACTATATGATCTGTGATAATGTAGAAGACAGGATCGTTTAACATGAAGGCATAACAATAAAAACTGCCCAAAGAGAAGAACAGAAAAGAGGAAGCTAAAAAAAAGTGATGTGGTTCTCAGTGACCTGTGGAGTAACCCTGTCATTGATCACATGTGTAACTGGCACCCCAAAAAGAGAAAAGCAGAAAAGTTTTGAAAGATTAAGAGCCTAAATATTTTCAAAGTTGAGGAGAATGATAAAACCAACATATCCAAGAAACTCAAATAAACCTCAAACAGTATGCATACCAGAAAACTACATGAATATATACATTTTTTTAAAAAGAGCTAAAAACTGGTAGTATACAGACTATGTAAAAAACACAACAGTTTAAAAAAACAAACTATAATATTCGATTTACAGGGGGAAAAACGAAGCCCCACTGATTTCTCATTAAAGGAAAGAAAAAGAAGCTGTGCTATAAGAATTGTTGAGAAAAACGTTCACCAGACTGAAGAAAAATTTTACTATTTGGAAGCACAGATCTACTTGCAAGGATGTCCAACCTGTGATCCAAGGGCCACACGCAGCCCAGGTTGACTGAGAATTAGCCCCAACACAAAACTGTAAATTTACTTAAACATTGTAAGATTTTGTGATGACGTGTCACAATTCATTAATGTGAGGCCCAAGACAACTCTTCTTCTTCCAGTGTGGTGCAGAGATGGCAAAAGGTTGGACATCCCCAAAAGGAATGAACTACAAGAAGATATATATGTAAGTAAATGTAACACTTTTTTTCACATGTCTATTCCTCTTTAAAAATTTGACTGTTTAAAGAAAAAAAAGTAATATAAAACACTGTGATGTTTTACATAACATACAGAAGTAAAACGACTAAATTGTAGAACAAAAGGAAAGAAATGCCACATGTGAAGCTTCTAAATTACACAAAGTGGTATAATATTATTGGAATACAGACTAATTAAAATATTATATATCCTATAGAAACCACTAAATTTAAAAGTAAAATATACAAATATATAATTAGTAATCCAAAGATAAAGTTAAAAATACACAATAATCCTAAAGAAAAATAAAAAATAAAAATCACATGGGACATATAGAGACATTTCATAGACACTTTGTACATAGATACAAGTCCCTTACCAGAGATATAATTTGAAAATATATCTCCTATCCAGGGGGTTGCCTTTTCATTTTCTTGATGGTGCCTTTTGAAGTGTCCAAGTTTTAAATTTTGGAGACCAATTCATCTATTTCATCTTTTGTCACTTGTGCTTTTGTTGTCTTCTATGAAGGCTTTGCTTAACCCCAGAACATTAAGATTTACACTCATGTTTTCTTCTACAAATTTTATAGTTTTAGTTCTTGCATTTAGGTGTACAATCCATTTAGCATTAATTTTAATAGATGGCATAAGAAAAGGAACCAACTTTGTTAGTTTGCTAATGGATACCTAGTTGTCCCAGCACCATTTGTTTAAAAAATTATTCTTTCTTTACTGAATTACCTCGGCATGCTTGTCAAAGACTAATTACACAAAAATGTAAGTGTTTATTTCTGGATTCTCATTCCTATTCCACTGATCTGTAAGTCTATCATTCTATCAGCATCGAATACCCTTGATTACATTACTGTAGCTTTGTAGTAAGTTTTATATCAGGATGAGTCCTTCAGTTCCCTTTTTCCTCAAGACTGTTTTGAAGATTCTCAGAAACTTGAGTTTACATACAAATTTCCTGTCAGTTTATCATTTTCTGAAAGAAAAAAAAGGTAGCTGGGATTTTGATAAAGGCTGCCTTGAATCTGTATTTCATTTGGAGGAGTACCACCATCTTAATACTATTAACTTCTCTGACATGCAAAAATGCAATGTATTTCTATTTATTTCTTTAATTTCTTCCAACTTTTCTCGGTTTTGGAATACAATTTTTCTACTGCTTTTGTTAAATCTGTTCTATTTGATTTTCTGTTGCTATTGTAAATGAAATTGCTTAATTTCACTTTTATATTGCTCACTGCTAGTGTATAGAAATACAACTGAGTTCTGTATATTTCTCTTGTACCTTGCAATTTGCTAATCACTCATTAGTTGTAATAGATTTTAATGGACTCCTAAGGATTTTCTATAAAGAACAACCTGTCATCTACAAATAGTGATAATTTTGCTTCTTCTTTCCAATATAGATGCTTTTATTTCTGTTCCTACCTAATTGTCTTAAAATAAAACCTCCAGTACAAATTAAATAGAACTGATTAACAGCAACATTCTTGTTCCTGATTTGGGGGTCCACTTTTTCACCTTAAGATGTTAGGTGTGTTTTAAAACCAGATGTCTTTTATCTTGTTGAGGACATTTCCTCTTGTTTCTAGTTTACATGTTTTATAAAGGGGGGTGGATTTTTTCAAATTATTTTTATCTAATGAGATCATTAACTTGATACCAAATCTGACAAAGACATCACATCACCCTGTGTTAGTCAGCTCAAGCTGCCACACCAAACACCACAGGCTGGGTGGCTCAACCATGGGAATTTATTTCCCAAGAGTTCTGCAGGCTGGGAAGTCAAAGATCAGGTGCTCACCAATTTGGTTCCCTAGTGAGGGCCCTCTTCCTGGCTCCAATACCTTCTCATCGTGTCCTTACAATGGGGAAGAGAGGGAACAAGTAAGTCCTAGTCTCTTTCTCTTCTTTTAAGGACACTAATACCATTATGGAGGCCTCACCCACATGATCTCATCCCAACCTAATTGCCTCCCAGAGCTTCAACACAAGAATTTGGGGAGGACACAAGCATTCGGTCCATGACATTCCTGGGGCGGGGGGGGGGGAGGTATCCCTCAGAAACGTGGATTTACAAATCATTAACAAAATATCACAAATCAAATTCAGCATAATATTAAAGGATAATATATCAAAACCAAATGGGGTTTATCACAAAAATACAAAGGCTGGTTTAATATCTAAAAACCCAATTGTATTTATTAAATTTTTACAAATTTTATTTTATTAGATTTTATTAAATTTTGCAATTAGCAAATTTTATTAGATTATTACAAATTTTAAAAGAAAAACCAAATGATTCTGTTTATAGATACAAAAAAAACATATGACAAAACTTACCATCATTTATAACAAAGGCTCTCAGCATACTAAAATAAAAGGGAACTTGATCTATCTGATATAGGGCATCAATTAGAAATGTACAGCTAACATTATACTTAATAGAAGTCTGAATACTTTCTCCTTAGACCAAAGCAAGGATGTTCATTCTCACCACTTCTATTTAATACTGCACTATAAGTCCTACTGGAAGGAAGGACGGAAGGAAGGAAGGAAGGAAGGAAGGAAGGAAGGAAGGAAGGAAGGAAGTTAGTTAAGAAGGGGTTGGAAGACCCTTTTCCCTTATAATTAACATACTCATTGACATGGAGTATCCTGAGGAACTCACACAAAAAAGCCAAGAGAATTATTGATTAACAAGGTAGCAAGACACATGTTTAATATACGAAAGTCAATTGTATTTCTCTATACTAACAATGACCAAATGTCAAATTAATTTTTTAAAATAAGTAAATAAATGAAGATATTCCATGTCTATGGATTGGAATAATTCAGAATTGTTTAGAAATTAGTCCTCCCCAAACTTATCTACAGATTTTATTCAATGCCAATCCAAATTCCCACAGGCATTTTATATAAATGTCCATCTAATTCTATAATTGGTATGAAATGAGAGAGAAATTAGAGGGTCTAAACAATTTCAAAAAAGAACAAAGTTAGAGAACTTAAACCATTGATTTTAAGACTTACTATGAAAGAGAAAAACTATTAACATGACAGACATATAGATTATAATAGCAGTCTAGGAAAAGATCTATACATATATAATCAGTTGTATATATTAGATCTATACATATATGATTAGACCTATACATATATCATCTTTCCACTTTTTAACAAAAGTGGCAAGGTAACTTAAAGGAGAAATGATTAGTTATTAATCAAATGGTCCTTGAACTACATATGGCGAAGCATGAACCTTGATTATTACCTCACACTCTATGTAAAAACTAACTCAAAATGAGCCCTGGCTGGTGAGGCTCAGTGGACTGAGTGCCAGCCTGTGAACCTAAAGGTCGCTGGTTAGACCCCCTCAGGGTACATGCTTGGGTTGCTGGCCAGGTTCCTGGTTGGGGGCCTGTGAGAGGCAACCAACCAATGTTTCTCTCTGTCTCCCTGTCTTTCTAAAAATAAATAAACAAAATCTTTAAGAAAAGAAAACTAACTCAAAATGGAAGAGACCTAATATAAAAGTTCAAACTATAAAAATTTACAAGAAAACATTGGAAAAAAATCTTTACAACCTAATGTTAATCAAAGATTTCTTAGAAACATCCCCCCCAAAATAAATCACAGACAAGAAAAAGAAAACATTGAAAAACTGTATTTATCGAAAAGTTAAAAATTTGTTCTTCAAAAGACACATCACTGAAAAAAAAGGGCAATCTCCAGACGAGGAGAAAATATGTCTGACAAAGGATTTGTATCCAGATATATAAAGAACTCCTGTAACAGAATAACAAGAAAACATACAATCCACTTCTTTATAATGAGCAGAAAATATGAACAGATACAAATAAAAAGATCATGGTCACTAGTAATCAGGGTAATGCAAATAAAAACCACGAGATGCAACTACACACACCCTACTAGGCATGTCTTACATTTTTTAATTTATTTTTTTCTATCACCATTTATTCCTCCTCTACTCTCTTCTGCTTCCATGCACCCTCCTCCCTCCCACAATCACCACACTGTTGTCTGTGTCCATGAATTCCTTCTTTTTTTCTTTTTTGCTCAAACCCTCCACCCTGCAGCCCCCCTCCGCCAACCCCCTTCCTGTACCCAGAGCTGTCAGCCTGCTCTCTATCTATGAGTCTGAGCATATCTGAATTTTAAAGAATGGTAACATCAAGTGCTGGCCAGAATGTGGTACCAATCATTTCAAAAAGTTTGAGTTTCTTACAAAGTTAAATACACACTTACCAATCATACTTCTGGACATCTAACCCAGAAAAATTAAAGCATATGTACAGAAAGACTTGTATATTAACATTCATGGTAACATTATTCCTTATAAAAAAACTATTCTAGGCAAGAAACTAGAACCCCCTCCAATAGCCATGAACACGTAAATGGATAAGCACACTGTGGCACATTTATAAAATGAACACTAGTCTGCAGAGAAGAACTACTAAGACAGAGTAAGTTTCAAAGACATCCTGCTGAAAAGAATGCATAATGTATTATTCTCTGTATATAAAACTCTGGAACAGGTAAGACATTCACAGTGACAAAAAACAGGTTAATAGTTGTGTGGAAGTAGGATGAAGGGGGTGAGAGAAATGACTTGAAAAGGGTCATGAGGGAACTTTTTGAGGTGATAAACTGTTCTATACCTTGGTTGTAGTAGTAGTTACATGTATATGTATATTTGTCAAAACTCACTGAACTATACATTTAAAACAGGTGCATTTTATTATATGTAAATCAGACCCCAATATATTTTATTTCAAAATTAAAAAAGAAGAAATATTCAGCCATTTGGAAAGAGCAATTGTCCAAAGATGCCGATTAGAGGCACATCAAGCTTTACCACAGGTTTAAGCCCTATACAATGTCTTTTGTTGTCTTTTATTTAGTAAATCAATTATGTATTAAGCACCAACCACGAGCCAGGAATTAATCATTCTAAGTGTGGTGGCAAAGTGGTAAACAAAGCAAAACCCCTGCCTTCACTGATCTTTTATTCTAACAAGACTGACTATGAAAAGTAAAACCTGCTGTTATTTTGGGAAAGCATCAACCAGAAAAATTAAGCAATCGGGGAGGAGGAGGAGGAAGTTTTAAATAAGATGGTAAAGGAAGGTCTCACTAGGAATGTAACATTTCAATAAAGACTCAAAAAAGGTTAGGGAATAAGCTCAGTAGTTGTCTGGGGGAAGAGCATTCCAGGCAGAGGGAACAAGTGCAAAGGCCCCAAGGCCAGCTATTCAAGGCACATACGGTATCAAGGGTGAATCAAGTGTAGTAAACAGACAGCCAAAAATTAAGGCTGCAGGCCCAGCAGGTGTGGCTCAGTTGGTTGGAGTGTTGTCCCGTGCACCAAAAGGGCACATGTTCAATCCCCAGTCAGAGTACATACTTGGGTTGCAGGTTCACTCCCCAGATGAGGCACCTGTGACAGGCAACTGATTGATGTTTTTCTCCCATCGATGTCTGTCTGTCTGTCTGTCTGTCTCTCTCCCCCTTTCTCTCTCTGGAATCAATTTAAAAAAAAAGATGAAGCTACAAATGGCAATATATCATGAGCATTACAGGCTGCTACAAATATATTAGCTTTAAACGTAAGTGAGAAAGGAAACAACTGAAGTTTTAAACCAAAGAAGGACAGAACTTAATGTGTTTTCACTGGTTATCTTGGCTACTGCACTGAGATTAGACTTAACTGCTGTGTTAGGAGTTGAGAACTGCAAGAGGAAACAGGAAGACCAGTCAGAGGGCTATTAAAATAATCCAAGTAAGGCATGATAATGGGTTGGACCAAGTAGTAGTGGAGGTGCTGACTGGTGGTTACATCCAGATTCTAGATGTATTTTTATGATAAAGCCAACGTGAACCACTGATATAAGGTATGGATGTGAGAGAGATGAGCCAGGGATGACTCCAAGGTTTTTGGAATGAGTAACATGAATGAATTTGTCATTAACTTAGATGGAGAAGACCACAGATGCAAAAGCTTGGGTAAAAAGATCCACTGAGTTTTGAGCACTTTATATTTAAATACCTTTAAATATCCATACGTAGGTATCACAGGACAACTGGATATGTGTCTGGAGTTCAGAGAAAAAAGTACCTCTTACAAATTAAAGATTTTTTTTGCATAGTAAATCACTAGATATAATGATATGTGCATGTGTATAAAACTTTTAGAAAATAATCCTTGCTTGATTTTAATGTATTAGGGCCTCAGCACTAATGGATTGTCTGTGTTTTCTAATTTACAAAAATCCATACAAGTCTGCTAGGCACTTCACACGTTTATTTTTACTTTCACATCTGAAGGACAGCAATATGGATAGATAAGGTGTATATTTAAGATAACAACGTGAACAGACACATTCCTGGAGCTACAGCTATTTAAAAGTGACATTAGCATCAAGATACTCTGGGAAGGCTTTAAAAAACAAACACTTGTTATGAAACTAAATGTATTTCCAAATACTTCTTAGGATTGTAAGTAGAAATTATCATGTTCTTTATTTTACTGTCTGAAAATCAAGGAAAATGATGGACTTTGTGATTAGACTTGGAAGTTCGGTTTTGATGCTAATAACCATCTAGGTTCTAAAGTGAGTACCATTTCCACACTGTATCTCAAGAAGGAAGACACTGTGCAACACTAAACAAATGCAAAAATGACATGTAACACTATCAAACTTCAACCAAAATTGTAACACGGACAAGATTAAACAGTGGTTGAACCAATTTTTTAAAAAGAAGTTTTCAGTGCGGATCAGCATTATTTCTCCCCGGGTGTCTATTCATTCCCAATGCCATGCCTTTGACCACTCCCTCATGCTAGAATGCCTTTCCTTCCTTGAAGACTCAGTTCAAATTCAGCCTCTTTAACAAACCCTGCCTGAACCATGTGATATTCAGTTCTTTTCCACATGAGCATTGCCACTTACAAGTCTAGAGTACCTATATCATTCTGTCATGGATCAAGTTTAGCTATTTACACTAAAGTAGAAGGTCCCTGAGGACAGAAAATCTTAGTCATTTTTGCCTTCCCTAAAATGCTTAACCTATTACCTTATACATCAGGTTATATCACTAAAGGTTCATTCAACTAAATCCTATTAAACTAAGAAAATGGTCAAATAGACTGAACTCAGTGGCACAAGTGCCTTAACTGCCTTTTATCACTTTAAACATATTCTTTCAAATCTCACTTCCCCAAATCTCACTTCCTCACTTCTCTCCATAACACGCCAGATAAATCTTATTACTTCTCGGGTACTTTCAAGTATTGTTAAATATAGTCTAGTCCAGTTTAAACCTTCAATTTCATATCTTATTCAAAGGCTATCCATGCACCCTCACTCCAACATAGGCTAGCCAAGAGAATATATGTAATCTGTTTTGTTTCTTTTCCTCTCAGTGTCCTTCCTGGCTCTTTCACCTTTTTCCACTTCCTTCCTCATGTTTTGGTTCCTCCAAATCAGACAAGGAAGAGGAAGAGGGACAAATGTCCTGTGTACGTAGTTCCATTGAGTTTTACTAGATGGCCAGGAAGTAAAATGATCTGATATCCTTGTGTAATTATTGATAGTGTAGTCTCTCATTCTCAGAGGAGCCCAGTTTGTACAGTACCTTTCAGGTCTTCACAGCAGGGTAACGCTAAATTAAGCAAGCAAAGAGGCTGGCCGCTTAGTTCACTGGTATTGAAGACGCATGCTCAGACTGACCTCTCTTATTATACCACCTACAGTCTCCTCATGTGGCAAGCAGCCCTCCTTGGCAGGATCCATCAAAGTAACTCAAGCCTAGTCACTTCCCATGGGGTGTACTTGATCCACAAAACAAAATTCATATCTTCTTACCATACCAGATAGGCAAATATCAACTCTTTCCACTACTGCCCTCTCACTCAAGATGCCACCACAGTGGCTCCACTCCCTCTTCCTCCAGAAACAAGTCTATGTTCAGGAATTTCCCAAACTCCAGTAAACATATATCACACTTTCTCAAGAACTCTCTGAAAGATGCCATTGCAAAATCAAGAAACAAGATCAGATAGTTCATTAAATATCCAGGCAAGAAATTAAATACCAATCTATACTTCTGGAAGACAAAACCCAAACCCTGGGCTGGGAATAAAAGGTTCTTTTGGGGGAGAGACAGAAATGTCACAGAACTCCCACTGGATTAACAGTTCTTCACCTGAATGATATTTGCATACCCCTTTTCCAATCTTTCTTACATATGGGCAGTAGTGGGTGCTGCAATTCTATTCTTTTACTAAATCTACAGCCCTCTTTGGAATGCAACGATACTTATTAACCTTTATTTTCAGCTTTTGGACTTGAGCTGAAAGCCTGAAACAAACAGGTCCTACTTGACATCCTATTATCTTAGGTGCAATTCCCCTACATTGCATCTAACTGCTTATAAGGGACTCTTCATTTCAAGAGTCTCTCATTTAAATCTTTAAGATTTAATTCAAGTATTTAAATATTTATTTCCTAAATAAAGATTTACAAAAAAAAAGGAATGGGGTGCTAATGAATAAACAGATCAAGGGAAGGAAAAAGGAGATTCCTCATTTGGTCAAACAAATTTTACCTTAGATTAGTATATTGTTCATATTCAAACATTTCATTTCATTATATATACACTTAATGAAGAGCCACTGCATAAAGTGAAGAATGCCCATGGTAAAAATCAATTGAAACATATAGCTAAAAAATAAAATGAAAATTTTAAATTCTGTAGAACAAACCAAGTCAATAAATGCACACAAGTATTCCAGCTTTTTGAAGTTTGCCTACACCATTTTGCTTTACAAAATTCCACCATTAGCACCTGTTTTCACGGACCAAAAGAAATCCAAAGAGGATTTTTGCCTTTACATTAATGGTAATTGCTTCTCCACTTCATATCACTTACAAAATGTTTCATAGGAACTCTACTTTCAGTTAGCGGGGAGAGGGGGAAACCTGTATATATATAAGTTCAGTTATACATTATAAATTACAAATTTTTAAAAAATATATATCATAAAACTACTAGATTTCACTAATTATATAAAGAAAACTCATAAAACATGCTGGCTGTACAAAAATCACACAATATGCACCAGTATCTAGATCCAGTTCAAAATATAGATTGACAAATTCAAAATGCACAATGGGAATGATGTGACCACTTTGGAAGTTATGCATAAATGTCTAACATCTAAACTTACGCCAATCCTATGACAGAACAATTCCATCCCTAGGTATTTAACCCAGATAAATCAAAGCTTAAGTCCAAAAAAAGACTTATAGAAAACTCTGTTTATAGCAGCTTTATTCACAATTGTCAAAAAAATAAATAAAATGTCCATTAACAGAATAATGGATAAAGAAATTGTGGTAAAATAGAACATGATTCAACAGCAAAACAGAATGAACCACTAATACACACAGTAACAAAGACAAATGTCAAAACCATTATACTGAGGAAAAGCCAGATACAAAGCAAGACATACTCTATGATTTCAATATATATAAAGTTCAAGAACAAGCTTAATTCATGGAAATATGGTAGGCAGTTAGACAGACATGAGAAGAGCAATGATGGGCCAGACTCAGAAGGTCACCAAGACAGAAAGCCGCAGGTGCTCAACAATGGGCAAACTGGGAAAACAAGGACCTTGATCCCAGGGTGACCTTTCCTCACCTAGCAGGTTGCTAGTCTCAAGGGTTGGATTTCCTTGAGAGAGCGAATAAACAAGGGAGCCAGGAAACAGCCCTGAAGCATGAATCCCCCAGGACAATGAGGTTCTAGCCCTCATCGAATACATCAAGTCCTTATTTGTGATTCAGCTCCAGGCCCAGAAAAACAGCAAAATCAGGCAAGTGAGGCTGTGGCTAACATCAGGACCAGTTGCACTGACTAATGCCCCCTGTCCTGGCACCAACCAATCAGTAGAGACCACAACCCTGAAAAAAGTGCTAATGAATATTCTGTTGTGATCCTCTCCTCAGACCTCCAGATACAACCACTCAAAGGGTAACCCAGTGTGGCTCTGTCCCCCACCTCCTTCAACTCTGAAGGGCCTTCTATTGCCTCTGTAACTTGTTTCCTGACCCGATTTCTTCTACATCTCACTTTTTTGGTACCTGTGCCTTTCTAAATAAACTTTCTCTTATATGTTGAGTCTTGGCTCCTAATTCTTTCTTAGCCAGAACTCAAGTACTGAGGTTGCTGAACTGAGGACCAATCACGGGTAACATTCTAGTGCCATTTTGCCACTAACAGAAACAAATCAGAACAGCGATTGTCTGTGGGGAGGAAAGGGAAAAAATGGTTGAAAAGAGGCAAAGGGAACTTTCAGGGGTGTTAAAATACTCTATTTCTTAAATGTAGATAGTTACATAGATCTACACACTTGTCACAATTAACAGGATTTTTAATATATGAATTACAACCAATAAAACTAATTTAAATCTAAAATAGTATCTTACTTCTGGATATCAAGGATACCCAGCTAATGTGAAGTATAATCTCTTGCCAAAAGCTGAATATATACTGGTAATAATAATAAACTTATAATAAACTAAATCAAATTCCAAAACACAAACCCAACTCTAAGTTTACCCACTACCACAAGGATACAAGGATAATTTTAGCCTATAGTAAAGTAAGTGAGGGTTCACAGAATGGATGAGAACAATTTGCATGTCTTTTCTAAAACAGGTGGTCACTTTTGACTACCATAAAATATAAAAACAACTTCATGTTAAAGATAAATTTCCCCCCACTTAAACTTCACTGCCTACTAGCAATCTTTAAGAAGTGTACTACCCTATTTCAGTAACACCTGTTTCCAAATCACTTTTTCTTATCTCTCTTCCTAAGTTTCCTTCTTTTTAACTACTTCACTCTTGAATAACCCCTCTTACGTTTCACCCTTTGTCCAACTCCCTTGTTTGTCTACAACTGGTTTGCTAATATTTTTCCTATATTTCCAAGCAATTAAAAAAAGGTGCATTCTAACATTTGGAGTTGAATAATTTCAATAATTGTCTTCCTGTCTTTGTTACAGCATTCCTCACTGAGGTGCCCATATACCCACACTGAGGCTACTTTACCATGCTGCCACTTTGGCTGTGCTTTTTTTTTTACTTCACTCCTCCAAGAACCAGTGAATGACAAAGCCAAAGATGCCTTACCATTTCACTCTGTACCTTAAAAAAACATAATTGAAGCATTTGGCTCCAAATCCCTACTGCATAATTATCTTTTGCATTTAAAAATGCTGCTGCTAAAGCACTGTTCCCAACCAAATGACAATGTATCCTAAGGTGATGATGTTTTGTTCAGGACTGTATATGACTGCCTGTAAAAGCCTATAAACATTTAGTTCTCATGTTAATGGGTTTCATGACAGTGTTTTCCACTGTTATCACTCCTGTACTTCGAACTGTTTGGCAGTAACCTGGGACTGTATCAGACTGCTTTCAGGAATTTTTCTACACACGCTATTTGGAGTTGAATCCAATTCAACTTATGCTCTACTGTACAGAGGTTGTTGTCACAGCTCATTATCACAGACCCTTCATATACTAATTCTGTTTGGTGGCATCGCTTATACCTAAAAATACAGCTATGCAATACTACTATACTAACTAATATCAAAAACACACAAAACGAAGTAGAAAAATTCTGAAGTCCTGATACAATATGTGTGGACATTATCAATAGGCTCCAACATTCCTCTATAACACTATCATGAAGTCATTTATATTAAAAATGATTACTCTTAAAATTTTCCCCTAATGTAAACTGGACTTTCAAATTTTCTGTTATTATTATTGTTATTATTTACTCATTTATCAATCACTAGAGAGTAAAGGTCTGTACGAAATAAGCCACAAGCTGTAGGACTCTCTATCTTTACTTCTTACTCTAAGACCTTGGGTATACCACTCAGCTTCTAATTTCCTCATCAGGAAATTGAGATAACTGCACCTGCTTTTTCAAGGTATGGAAAGAATTGGACGTAGCTTATGCAAAGTGTTTTATTCAATGTCTAGTACATAGGAAACTTTCAATAAATAGTACACAGTAATAATAATAAACCACTTTATTCCATTCATATCTTTACTCTAGTTAGCACCCTTAATCCAAAATTGAGTACTCATCTATTATTGTTATTCCCCATCACATTTACTGTCTCTTCTCCCTTTACATTCCATTCATTTCCCAATGTCTACAATAGCCTCACTTTCTCCACTCACAAAATTATTTCCACTCATCTTAAGGAAAAGCAGCTTTAACCAGCAGTTATGAAGTTAGGGAGAAGGGTAGTTAAGAAGAAACCACCTAACCTGTCACTCTACTAAAATAAGCACAGTAATGTATACCTACTATATCCTTACCTCACAGTAATCTTTATTCAAGCTTTTTGAGGTCCATAAAAGTTAGGATTCAGTATCTTTCTCATGTCCTATAAACATAATGACTAAGTAAGTCCTATGTAAAGTAGTAGACACTCTAAATTCCAATGTTTTGTTGTCTCAGAAATCACTTCATGAGAACTCACCATGTAGCAGGAATGGGAAAGAATGAAACTAAATCTTTTGATTATTGATACAAAACTAGTTTGAAACACCTGGATTTTCTTCTCCTGGTTACACTCAAATCAATTATTGGCTCAAGAACCACCCAGAAGATTAACACGTGCTTTTCTGCAACTATGTTCTCAAATTCCAGTAAACAACACTTTCTTTCTGCAATGAACTAGTTTTTCAGACTCACTTTAAGAAACGTCTTCTCAATTTCAGTTAGAACAGGTGAAATAAGAATAACTGCAACCTATCAAGCTTTATTTATGCATTATACTACACATTATATTTTTAAAAGGTTTACTTTAGGAAAAAAATAATAATGGCAATCTATAAAGTGCTCTGTTTAATATTCTCTCCCTAGAAGACCTAATGGAATTCCTGATTTAAATGTCTATCAATGTTAAATCTACATGATTTCTTATTAAATACAACCTATTCATGCAGTAAAAAGGTGTTTGCTGCTTTATTTAAACACACACTGCCACAAAATCATAGTGTTTCCTTAAGTATCTTATATTTGAAATTGTCAAGTTTTCCAAATACTAATCAGAACAATCTCAAACAAAATCCACAAGGCAGTTCAATTACGGCACAATAAATGAATGACAGACATTTCATTTCAAAATCCCTGAGTTTTAGAATCTAAACACCTAAGAGCATCTCCTTTCATTCAAGATGCAAAAGCATTTATGGCATTCAAATGCAACAACACACCTGTCTTTCAATTATAGGCATTACTTCAATGAAAAAAAATAGCATAAAAACCATGAAATGAAATCAACTCCACATAAAGCTATTGTATTATTCTCATCTCTAATCTGACTTGTAAATCAGATGTGTTTAACTTTCACTCTTCAGCAAACCACATACCTTTTTCCTAGCAGAATGGTTATGTTAGTTACACTGCATTGTGACCAAAAACGTGCCACAGTGGCAAACAGCACACTGACAAATTGAATGGTACAGGCCTTGAATGAAGATTTCAAGGTAAGTCATGAGGGAATCTTTTCCTGTTTGTAAATGATCTGTACGAACTATTATGTTTTATATCCTGGACCACCAGAGTTTTTGTTGAACACTAGATGAAAAAAATGTTAAAGATTCACTGAGAAAAGAAATAGGATTCAACTTTGAGAGAATCTACCCACCTCTTCAGAGAATTTCCCAGAACTGCTTTCAAGTCCTCTATAACTGATATAAATAGATGTATGTCAAAAGCAGGTACTCTAACCAAACAGAATATTAATTTGGTTTATAGAATACTTTGATGTTCCAGTTTTCTTGTGATTCAGTAATTTTAGTAAATACATAGGTTTATTTCCAGTTCACACCTGCTCACTAAATCATTTTAAGTAAATTTAGTTAATAAATCTTAAGTTATTAATTAGTATTTTAGTAGTTATTAATTTATTAATCATTCTATGTAGACTAGTACTGTACAGTATGATTTTCTACTTACTACTGAATTCAAGAACCTATACAAAAGAGTATTTTCCTAGAAATTTCTGCGTACAGTAACTTTTTGAAACTAGAAACACTATTTTAATACTCTAGGGACCAGTATTTTCAAGAATGCTCTAAGTGAAAATTATACTCCTTCAATTAATCTTTTTAGGTTAACTTTTTTTAGGTTAAGCAGATGTTTTTATTTTTTTTAGTTATTATTATTTTTTATTTAATTATTGTTCAAGTGCAGTTTTCTGTCTTTTACTCCCATCTCAGCCCACCCAGTGCTCCCCGCCTCCCTCCCAACCCCAAACAGATGTTTTTCTTTATAGTACTTGTCTTACAATAGGAGAACCCAATAATAAAAGGTGTAACTATGTAAGTTCCACAAATACTCTTTAATGACTGATTACCAAAGCAACTACCATATATTATTATGGAGTAATACATTACACATTCCCCAACTAAAAATCAAATTTACTTCAAACACCCCCACCAGAAAAAAGTTATTTTTATTTAAGCAGAGTCATCAAGTCCTTCAAATCATAGTAGGGCATGATACCATATTGGTGTCACATTCTGCCAGTCATCCAGAGAATAAGTGAGCCTTCTTTTTCAACTTCGTCTACTAGTGCATCACTGGACCCAGCAGGCAGCTCACCCAGACAATTTCAGTAATGGATTTTGGCTCTCTGTGCATTATAGACGAAAATCTTTACGAAGTATCCAGTTTGTCTTATAGCTGAGAGTTTTGAACCTGTTGCAGATGTCACATACAAATTCTTGAACGGATTTTTATCATCTGCGTCACCTATAAAATAAGACAGTGTCACCAACAATGTTGTCCTGGAGAACATCTATTTCAGTAATGCTAAGCTTTCTGCATCATACTAACAGTCATTTATTTGCCTAAATAGTATTCCACAAACTAGTTTCACTGAGCCAGAATGCAGCCCACTACCAGTTGTTGTACAGCCATGATCTAAAAATAAATTTTCTATTTAAATGAAAAAGTTTTTAAAACTTTTGATTTTTAAAAAAAAACTAATATTGTGACCTGTAAAATTATAAGAATCTCAAATTTCATTCTCCATAAATAAGGCTTTAGTGGAACATAGCTATTCATTCATGTATGTATTTTTCTATGGCCACTTCCATGCTATGATGGTAAACTTAAATACATGCAACAGAAACACCATATGACCCATAAATGCCAAAATATTTACTATCTGGTGCTTTAAAAAAGTCTGCTGACCCCTGACCTACAAGATATTTAGTGTGTAGGTAATATGATACCTAGTGTCTAATGCATGAAGAAACTAAATGTAATAACCCAGTTGTTCCCATTTATTTTCATCCATTTCTTTAACACATAGTCATTTGCCACATAATGATGTTTTGGCCAACAAACTGCATATTACAACACTGGTCCTGGTAAGCAGAAACTCCAATAGAATTCATAGTGAAGGTTTTAGCAGAAATTCTTGCAGACCAACAAGCTCCTCAAAAGTCTGAAAACATGGACTCCAACAATGAATGGTTTTGACTCCAACACTGAATAGAGAGGAATGTTCATGGTGCACTATTCACTTATAAGCAAACGTATGATTTTAAAAAAGAAACAAACCAAGTAAAACAATAAGAACATAATTCTGAACAGAGGGACATCACAAGAAGAGCCTCAGGCAGGTCCCTCGGGACGTGTTCTAGAGGGCACTGTTATCAAAGGAAATGACAGCTCTATGCATGTGTTTGCCCCTAAAGACATTTCAGTGCGACAAGATGTGGAGCTGGATGACTGGTATTTATGATGTGACCCTGTGTAGTCCTAGGCTAATGTATATGTTAGCTTTTAACAAAAAAAATGTTTAAGAAGTAAAAAAATAAAGATAAAAATGTTAAAAATAAAGCTCATAGAATAAGGATATTATGAAAATATTTTGTATGTTAAAATGTGTTGTTTTAAGCTATTACAATACAAAAGTTAAAATTTAAACACTTATAAGTTAAAAAGTTACAGTAAGCTACAGTTAATTTATTATTGAACAAACATATTTTTTAATAAATTTAGTGTGCAGTGTTTATAGAGTCTACAGTAGCGTACAGCAATGTCCTACACCTTCACAATCACGTACCACTCACTCTCTGACTCATTAGGAGTAACTTCCAGTCCTGCAACCTCCATTCACAGGAAGTGCCCTATAGAGACATACCATCTTTTATCTTTTACATGGTATTTTTACTATATCTCTTCTATGTTTAGATATGTTTATACACAATACTTACCACAATGTTACAACTGCATACAGTATTCACTTTGGTAACATGATGTGCAGGCTGGTAGCACAGGAGCAAGAGACTATACCATATAGCTTAGGAGTGTAATGGGCTGTAACATCTAGGCTTGTACAAGTACACTCTATGATGTTCACACAACAACAAAATTGCCTAACAAGTCATTTCTCAGAATATATTCCAACTCATTTCTCAGAATGTAAGATACACATAACTATATTTCTTGGACAAACCTGTCACTCCATTGTAGATAGCTACAGTCACTTTACTTTCTATTTTGGCTCAGCCTTGCCTCAATCCAAAAGGTCAATATTACCCTTGGGCAGAAAGAGGGCTAAAAGCTCAGCTTCTGGTCAAAGTCTAATCATCAACATCAGCCTTTTCTGTGTCCCCTAGTTCCCTGGGTACTGGATTTCTGCTTCATGGCAACCCCTTTTCCATAACAGACTTCCTGTACTGGATTATCAGTCTTAAAAGTCTCTATTTCCTGCTAGAGACCCTAGGACAGTAGGCTGACTCATACCATTCTCGAATTGAACTGTGCCAACTAATCACCTCCTCTAACAGCCACCCTGTGATGTAATTTGTTTGGGATCCCTGTGAAGAGCCTACATATTTCAACAACCTCCTGGTCTCCACTACTCTTCCTGATCATGACCGGCCCTGGAGTTGTTCAATTTCCTTTTATGTTCAAACTTCTAACCTGTAAATCAGTAAGGTCAACCTTCCCAACGGACCTATCATTCTGTTTCTTGAGCTCAGTTCATATAATACCCAAGCATTAGAACACAACAAAATCCTATACAGATGGATTTCTCAACCTAGAAATATCCACTTTAAGATAATCTCTTACTTTTTATCAACTGCTCCAAAAAAGGGAATATATCACCTCCAAGTAGAATACCTTCTCCTTTTCCCCTCAACCATCCCAACGTTTCTATACCTGTTGCATCTGAGAGTGTTTCCCACCACCCTTTACACACTTGAGGAGCCTAAGACACCTGTGATTTTTAGCATAATTTCAGAATGAGGTACCCTCTTGCTTCTATTAAAGGTTTAATACTCCTGTTTCTATCGTAAGGGGAAAAGAGTTGTTTTTTGCCACCATTGGACTGCAATGGAGAAATGCATCTGACCAGGTTTCTAGGAGTCAAGATATAATTCCTCACAGAAAGATGTTAATATTCCCCAATGAACTATGCCCATACTATTAATGGCACTATAGCACCCATCATAATTCATATTATATTATTGAAAATAACTAATTCACAAACACATTCATAAATTGTAAACTGACTAGGAAATAGCTATGAAATACCAGGAAGACTCTACAATAGACAGATTAAGTCTAGTGAAAAGACTTCAGAGAATGGTAGTTTACTTTCAGCAAAACAAATTTATTTACAACCCTGAAGTTGCTTGCCATGCTAAACAACCAAAGCTATTCATGGAAAATCCCATGAATAGCTCACAACCAAAGAATGGTATCAAGAATGAAGATGCTGATTGGAATGACCATTAACTGTATCTTAGTTCTGGAGAGCAACCATATAGTAAAAGTAAAGTATCAATCTTAAGCAAAAACAAAAATTGTTAAAACAAATACAGGAAACCTCTGCCTAGTTGGGTAATGACATGGAAGTCAAGCGACATGTCCTTACAACCAGGAAAAGAAACTACAGGCATCAACTCCGCATTCCAAATAAATACTCAAGAGATTAAAACTTTAAAACTTCACCCATTTGATAAATCTAGCCTTTTCCTTTAAAGAAACAGTTCTCAAACTCCTAAGTATCAGGACTCCATTGTGTTCTCAAAAATTGAGCACTCCCACCCTGACTCAGGGCAGCTCAGGATGCCAGTTCAATGCCCAGTCAGGGCACATGCCTGGGTTGCAGCTGGGTCCCTAGGGCATTCAAGAGGCAACTGATGTTTCTCTTTCTCTTTCTCCCTCCTTTCCTCTCTCTCTAAAAATAAATAAATAAAATCTTTTAAAAAACATTGAGAACTCCCAAGATTTTTTTCTTGAGAACTCCAAGAGATTTTGCTAATGTGAGTTGTAATTTTCAATATTTACCATATTAATAATTAAATGAGAAATTTTAATTACTTAATTCATTTTAAATGTTTAATAACATATTTAACATAACAAATAATATTTTAAGAACATTTTCCTAAACAAAAAACACAGCAACAAACATAATACTGTTTCACAACTTTTGCAAATTTCTTTCATGTCAAGCATAATAGAATACACCCAGATTTTCATATCTCCTTCCACATTCAATCTGTTGTAATGCTGTTTTGATTGAACTATATGAAAAAAGGAGTCCCACACAAATATGTAGCAGTAAAAAAGGAAATACATGTTATTATTAATAGCCTTTAAAGATAACTGTGAATGTTCTTCTTTGATATTACACCAAAACTAACAAGTAGGAGTTAACAGTTAGCTATAATATGGAATCCAATATGACATGAATATTTTGTATCATTACTTGCTTTTTATAAGGGTCTTCCACCTATAATTTTGTAACACTGATCACTTTGAAAATATTGGTTCACTGAGTTATAAAGATATTCCGAATCTTGATATAATTAATATTAACTAATATTAGAGCAAATACATTCACTAATATTTCTATCTCATCAGAAAAATCTTTAAGCATTGGAAAGCTGACAAGAGCACAGCAGGTAATATAAATTAAACAAAATTTTAGTTTTTCTTGAAAGCTCAAATTTCATCATTGGCAACAAATATTGTCAATTGTTTTCCCTGAAGTGACAGGCTCACTTTGTTCACTTTCAAAGAAATGACTGCCAGATATCTAAGTCTAAAAATCAGTTTGTCTGGTAGTCATTCTTTGGAGTAAAAATGATGTTTCATTCAAAATATGGCTAGTTCAGCTAACAACTCAAAAAATCATGTAAGAGTACCCCTTGAGAAACCCAATATGGATATGCAGCATAAGTGCTTCTTGCATATTTCTTACCTCATCATGTGGAATATTAAAACAAAGTGTACTCATGGATCGAGATTTAATAAAATTAACTTTTACTGCTTCACTGAGGATACTCAAGTAAAATTAGCTTTTTTAAGAATTTTGAGCCCTGGCTATTGTAGCTCAGTGGATTGAGCGCAGGCCTGCAAACCAGATGATCACGGTTCGATTCCCAGTCAGGGCACATGCTTGGGTTGCAGGCCCGTTCCCGGTAGGGGCCAGTTCCCTGCAGGGGATGCACGAGAAGCAACCATACATTGATGTTTCTTTCCTCTCTCCTTCCCTTCCCCTCTAAAAAGATAAATAAATAAAATTAAATTAAAAAGTCTCAAATTTTTAAAAAAAAAGAATTATGAATGTGTGGCACTGAAGAATACAATTAATAATACCTTGGCAACACTGTGATTTAATTCTACTAAAATGCCCACAATTTTACCCGCGAGTGTTATACTACTATCAGGACCAATGTCAAAGTAGTCAAAAAAGCAAGAAGCAAATATCACTATGAAAGTAGTTTTAATGTTATGAATCCCCTAAAAGGGTCTCAGGGACCTCCACAGGTCTGTTCACAATTTGAGAATTATTGTCCTAAGAAAAACAATGAAAGCTATGAAGTTGCCATCCCCAAATCCATACTAAAATAAATATTCTCCATAATAAGAAATACACATAAATAGCTGTACAAATTCTTTCATTTTAACCCAAAATTGGTCCAATTTATTGTGAACTGAATAATACAGTAAAATTGTATTACTGTATTCTGAACTGAATAATAAGAATAAAAATTAACATTTAATGAGTGCTTACATAATAACTCTATTATTTCTCTGATATATTTATTCTACCGATGAGGAACAGAGTCACAGGTCTATAGACACAGTAACAATTATCAGTAATGTATGGACTCAGTGAGTATTTTGCATACCTCAACTCTTAAAGTCTTTACAACAATCCTTTTCCATTCTTTTTCGTGCCCTTTATTATACTTTACTTACTTCCCATTTAACACATGAAAATTTGAACCTAAAAGGTTACCTGCACAATGTCACCCAAGGGCTAGATCATCTACAAACAAAACTAAGTCTGTCTTACTCCAACGAGAACACTACATTTTCTCTCTCTACACCACACCATCAGTAAGAATATACTGTGCATATAAATATATTGACAGTTACAAGTCTTACATAGTTTTAAAATCAATTGAGCAATATCCCTATTTGGAAAGATTTTTACTAATCTTTGACTATCTCTGTCATCAAATGGAAAACGTACTTCCTTATAAAATGTCATCTAGGCAAACTGATCCTTCATTCACATTATTAAACACTTATCTGTATAAGACAACAAATCAATGCAACTAAGACTAATTAATCTTTTAAAAACATTCAACACTCGGTAATATTACCCCAATTATAGATGAGAAAACTGAAACCCAGAGGATTAACTAACTTCTCCCAAATATAAGCCATTCATAAATAACACAGAGTCAAAATCAGTTTGGACTGACCCTAAAGCCTAAAGTTTTCAATCACACAGTCTGCATATATTTAAGAGGGTCTGAGGCAATGACCTAGAAATTGCTCAGGATGTCTGGATACAGAGCTTGCTGATAACATATCCATTTCACCTAAGGCAATAAAGATATGAATCATCTTTTATCTCAAAGAACAAAAGGTTAAAAGAAAGCTGGTCCATGCTGCAAACCAAGAGCCATGTTCTCAGGTGCTTTGTGAAAGGCATCTATAGGTAATGCTGAAAAAAGTAAAATTTGCTTAAAGAGGTGTTAGCATACATATCTGGGGCTGAGATAGGCTTTCCTCCTTTTAAAAACAAAATTTAAAAAAAGCTAAGGAATTTGTCATTACAGCTACAGGGCTATCTGCAAATTGAACAATAGCCTTCAGATACCAGGAGCCCTGGAATGCTGCAAATCTTAGCAAATGGTGCCGGAAATCACTTTCCTGAAACTTTCCTAAACTCTAATCAATCAATAAAATTTTCATTCAAGGTAAGATCTGTAAAGGTCTGGGGTTAAGTCCCAATATTTGTTTCTATTTTAAGGACCTACATTGCAAGACACTGCCTAATATTAAACCCTAAGTGAGTCAGGGAAAGGAATCAAAATTTATACACAGCTCAATTCACCCTTGTAACTTGTTGTAAGTCAACTTTTTGGAAGTACAAACATCTTGAAATTGGACAAAGGAGTATGGCTTTAATTTTTAAAAAAGATATTCACAAGGAGTTCCCCCACACATTTGACATTTGACAGGAAGGTGACAAAATGGAAGGCTGTGGTATACCACCTAAAAGGGCAGGCAGAACAAGCAAGAAATGAGCAATTACACTTGTCATGTCATACAATACAACATTCTGGATTCCCTCTGTGGCAAAGGGAAAAAAAAAAAAAACTATTGAGCAAACTTTACTTCCTTCCATCAATAATTCCTAGCATGACCAAAAAAACAAACCAAAAAAATCACAATCTTGTAATGTAAAAACAGCTGACAAATATATAGAAAAAAATCATGATTGAGGTCATGTCCCTTGACATGCATCATTTACACTAAGGATTCCACTTATCTGAATTAATTTCATGGATCTCATTTCATTCAGATAATTGAAGTTTTCCTTTTAGAGTTGTAAAGTGTTTACCTCAACATAATTAGTAAACTGTCCACTTAAAAATACCACTACAAAAATTACCACCCCCTCCTCTACACATACCCACATGCTGCACTATCATTAAAAGTATGAGATTTTTGGCCTTCATGGGAAATTTAATTCAAAAGTCCTCTTTAAAAAATTAGCTCAAGAAATTCTACAAGAAAAGTTATGGTCATTACTTTTTTAATACAGAATGTTAGCATTACTTGTTAAAGACATGGTAATTTGGATATTCAGTACATGACTACTGTTCTGAAACCAAATTAAAGATTTAGACTACTAAAAGAGTTTGATGACTTGCCTAAATACAATAATTGGGACTGTATGGAGAACAAAATCAAAGAGTTCTCTCCTCTTTATGAGCAGGCATTTACAGGCCTTTAATGAGAATTTACTCTTTAGCATGTAATTACTAATGAACAAAAATAGGGCCATTAAACTCGCTTCTTTATAGTGCCATAAAACTTCTATGTGTAAGAAATATAAAATAATATATACATATCAATCAAACCAAGAAAACTGACATGTGGAACTCCTAACAATACATGGTAAAAATATATAACTTTTCTTCTTAAATAAATTCCCTGCCAGATGACTGATGAAGCTATTTATTAAGGATATGCTTATAATTTAAAATACAAAGACTCTCTAGTACTAATGATAACATGTCTAAACTTCTTGTATGAATTCTAAATTTCTATATAAAGTTGGTTTCCCATACACTGATAAAGATTTACTATTAGGTTGAATTTATATCAAATCAATATTTATTTATCACCTGCTATGTGCTGAGTACTGAGGACACTGACACAAACAGCACAGATTTGGTCCCAACACTCAGGGTTCACACAGTCTAGATGAAAACACAGATAATGAATAAATGTTTTATGGGAGACTATAACAGGTATTTAGTCAAACGAAAGTTTAAAACTAAGACATGGGTAGAAAAACAAACACTTGAAAATAATTAGTTGCCACTGAAAATGGATGAAAATCACCCATTAAGTGACTCAGCCAAGACAGAGAACCCAACAGCAAGGTAGTCAGGAAATGGGTCAAAGGAATGACTGGATAAACCCAGGGTATTCATTCTAGAGTGCCTGACACAAATGAAAAATTTACCCTGTAAAAGGACTCAAATGACAACGGGCCATGATCCCAGCTCTCAGCTGGCCTATCCTCAGTATCAAAGGAATCAACCCCAGTGAGTGTGAGTCCAGGAGGCAGTGTTGCTATATCATGGCTCTGCAAGTCTGGCCCCAGTTGAAGTAGGACACCAATATCCAGTCTGGACAAGACTGGCCCCTGCTCCCAGAGGGGAGAAGAGAGGGCAAGCAGAGGAAGATGGCCAAGCTGTTAGAGTTCTTAATTAGGCTTCTAACAAAGTTCCAGGTCCACAAGGGATCTGGAATACAAAAAAGGAACCACACAAGAAACATTAATTATATGGACTATTTAACACTTACTAAAGAAAGGCTGTGGAATTGCTTCTCTGGTTACTTTTAAAAATAAGTACTCAAAAAAAAAAGTTATTATATGTTTAAATGAATTAAGTGTGACCTTCATGTGTGGAGGTAAAGGACTAAATATTCTTACTATTTCTTACTAATTGATTCCATATCCTAATTCCATTTAAATCTATGTTGATATATTCTAGATGCTTCAAACACACTTCACTAGGATGTTTATTACCTATAGTTCAAAACTCCTAATGAATACAGTGCTTTTAAAAATGAGAATCTTAGAGTACATGCCAAGGATACAGTGAGACACCATACCTTTCTGTGAGCAATAAATGTTCAGGGCACCAGAATAATTCCAGATCCCACCTCCTGAAGAAGATGGGAGTCTTAATAAATGTTTGGTCTTAAAAATCAATTTAAGAACTGGGTGGAAGGGACAACAGTGACTGCAGGTAAGCCATGTAGACTAGGACTGATATATACATCAACGGAATATTGACAGATGTATAATTATTTGCTCCCTATAAATTAAATACCATCCTACTCTACTATACAATTGTTTTCAATAGTGTCAATAGAAAGAAAAATGCATGTAGTCCAAAGATGATGTTCCTGTGAAGAATATTACTTATATGACTACATATTCAAATAGGAATCACTCTATGGAATAGGCCCTTCATTTACCCAAATATTATCTGCCAAGGCTACTCAAAGCATGGAGTGGTGGTACTTTCCAAAAGAAAAAATAGACAATTTTCCTTAGTTTTTTAAAATAAACAAAACATGTTATTCTGTTCTATTAAAGAAGGAAAAGATAAGGCTTAGAGAAAAATATAAAGGGTTCACTGTGTTTTGTTTTTAAAGAGTATCACCAACATGAAACACAACATACTGAACACAGCCAAAACTGTAAAGTATCATTTCAGGACAGCCGACCAAGGTAGCCTGAATTTCCAAAGTCATGTTTATTATAAAGGTCTATATGCTGAAAAATATGTCTCCATAATGTGAAACCAAGGCTTTAATTAAAATGGCCCTATAGTAACAATTAGGGTCATTCAATTCATGGTGTCAAACTTTACTTCCAGTGGAAAGGAGTATTTTAGCTTGACTGAAGTATTCTATCAAAATATTTAAGTAATGGTGTCCTTTCCAAATATCACAGTATGTAATATATGTTAAAAAAACAAAATTCTAAATGGTCACTTCCTCCCGACCCCATTTTTTCTAATGTACTTGATACCTGGTATCTTGAAAGACAGATAAAATTCAGAATTCAGCCTAACAGAGTATCCGATTCAACAGAAAAACAGAAATGAAATATTTCAGGTTTGCAATATAATGATCCACAACTTACAGGCCACTCTGCTACAGTCTTAAGCTTGATTAAACTCCAGACCACAAGCATTTACAGAATACCCACTACACTTGAATACCCACTACACTTGATTCAATGCGTACACGATTAAGACAAGGTCCACCTTTCATGAAGCCACCACCAGGGAAAGTGCACACAAGCCAACAAGTACTTACTAAAGGCCTACACTAAACACTGTGGTATGGGAGAGGCAAAGAATTCACCCCACCCCAGCAAGGGCATCAGAACTTCTGCATTTGAGGACCACTAGTGATGATGCTGGGGCTGCTGGAATTCAATTACCAGATATGTACAGGACCTTTATTCCTAATTAATGTCAAGGGTATGGATACCACAACACTCTTGAAATGCCAATCTCTTAGGATTGGCATAAACTGTCAGAATCAAGAATATGAGTAAACATTCTTGAAATAAAAATAATTACCAAATTCAAGCTAACTGGAAAATAGTGTTTCAATTGATAGGATGTAAACATTTCTTAACTATAATTAATTTGTATCATTTGCTTCTAATGGGTCCAAATTACAAATTAAAGCAATTACTCAAAATGGGAAAAAATGAAAACTTAGTAATTACTTGGCTTTTTATAAGATACCATAATCAAAACAAATTTTTCTACAAGAATATCCATTGGGGAGATGTGAATTATCTACTTAAGTACCTAGTTAATTAAGACTAGTAGTTCTATTCGGCTTCTGTTAAATCTCTTCACAAAACTTTCTCTGATTAATCTCTCTGTAAAATAATGAGGTTCGATTAAACTGCCAAAGTTCCTTACAAATAGAAAATTTTGTACTTCTATGGTCCATAAGATTAAAACGTCAATGCAGTTTCAAAACGTGAATAAAGGGGCCATCTTCTCAAACTGATAGGGCAATAAAATTCAGTTTCCTACCTTATTTCTGTATCATGGTTCAGATTTTACCAATTCAGTTTCAAGACTGGCAAATAAGTTTCATGAATAAAAAGGTACTCTTCCAACCTTCAATTCTAAAACTGCTTCCTTAAATATAAAACACGAAGGCAAATATGAAACAACAGGCAGTGGGAGCTGAGGAAAATGTATTCTTCTTCAGACCTGGAAGGCACTCATTAAAATTCAATACTGCACTTGGTATGTAGGTTCCTACAAGAAACTCCTGCCAGGCTTTAGCTTAAGGTTAAACAGGTTAATAGAATCCAATAAAATGGCTCTATTGAATTATACTGGACTTCTTTTCACCAGCTCCTTTACCTGCCCACTATGTTGCGCTTTAAAATCCACTTAAGTAACACCAAATAACCAAGACAGGCCAGGGCACAAGACAGGAGGCTGCATTCTGAAACCCACCTCGTGTGGAAAATCACCAACTCATGTTTTCCATTTCAAACTGTGATACAGGTGGAGGAAAAAGTGTCAAGCCTCCTCTTTGAACCTCCTCAAGGCGCTAACTTAATTATCTCAAAGGTAATCTAATGCAGTACAGTTCTCAGAAGCCTCTAAAAGTTGTATTCTGTTGATTTTTTTTAAGAAGCCCTCTGGACTAAAAGTTAAATGAAGATACATTTTGGGTTCATGGCTGGATTTACAGGACAAATTTAGAGAACCTCCCCAGCCGAACACACTGCGTCCTGATCAAAGTTAAGTACACGCTGGTTCCCCAAAGTTGGGGTTCTGAGGGGGCAGAGCGAAGTCTTCAGTCTCTGCTGACACGAGGGAGGAAGCAGTCGGTTAGCTGAAAAAAGGAAGGGCGATAATGGGGCCAGGAGCAAAAAAGCCCCATCAGAAAGACCTAGGGGATCGCGTCTCGACGGACCTTTGGCCCCAGCCGCGTCGCGGTCAGCGAGAAGGCCCCTTCGCCGCCTACTCGGGCAAACCCGGGAGCCGGCTTCCCCCCGCGCTAGGGTGACGCGCCCCACCCGCCCCTGCTGTTGGCGCAAGTGCGACGGTGCGCCGGGCCTCGGGACGCCACGCAGAACCAAAGAAAACGAAATCAGAAAATGGCCAGCCTGCACCGTGTGCCGCGCTCCGAGCGCGGAGCCCACTGCAGCTCCTGAAGCGCAGCGCGTGCGCCCGGGAAGCGCGCCGCCCGCGAGGTCCTCAGCTCCGCCCCCCCCTACCCCCGGGCTCCCCTAGCCGCCTCCGCGGCCTCAGTCCCTCTGGGAACACCGCGCCGCGCGGCCCCGCGAGGCGGGCGCCGGAGAGGGGAGGGGCCGCACTCCCCGCCTCCGCAGCCGGCCCGCGCGGCTCCCCAGCCTGGAGCCCACTCACCTCCTCCTCCTCCTCCTCCTCCTCCTCCTCCACCGCCTCCTCTTCGACTCACCCTGCTGGCCACCGGCGCAGCCCAGCCGGCGACGCACTGACGCCGTGCCCCTCCCCCGCGGCCGCGGCTGTCGCCCCTCCCGGCCCACGGCCGCAGAGGCCTCGGGGCACGTCAGGCGCAGGCCCCGCCCCTAGGTCCGCCCACGTCCTCAAGCACCGCCCCCAGCTTGGCGACGCTGCGGGCTCTGCGTCCCTGATTCAGCCTTCACTCCCGCCCGCGCGAGGTTCGCCTCTTTGGTTAAAGGCCAGCGCTCTTGTCCTCACCTGCCCACTCTGAAGGCCTAGCTTCGCCTCCCCCTCTCCGCATGCCTTTTCCCATCTCTCGTCAGTACCCCACCCCCGTCTGTCCCTTCAGCTCTTGTACATTCCCTAACCCCCTAGGCTTGTTCTAAACTCGTATTGGCGCCTTCTCTTTCCTTCTGGAAGTTCTTCGCTGCACACTAAGTCATCCTCGGCTTCCTCTTGCAGTTTTACTGTGGGTTCCTTCTTTCCGCATCCCGGTTCCGCTACCTGGCCTGCTGGAGCCTCAGGGTGCCCGCAGGTCCCCGGCTCCTTCCCCACAACCTATACCTGCTGTGGAGCTCGCCCTTTCTCTGCGCCTGCTTCGCCAATGCGTCCTAATTTGCCTCCCTCTGGCCCCCTCTTGGGGGGCCCTTAACAGGCTCATTTCTTCCTTTATCTACAGTTTGCGTGTCCTTTTCGTTCTGACTTCAACCACGCTCTTAAGATCCAGTTCGGGTGTTTGAGAATTGCATGTTCGCAGTCCCATGTAGATGAAGAGTTACACAAAGTAATTAAAAATGACAAAGCAGAACCATAGCAGTGGTGACCATCTTTGACTTACATAGTTCCATATTGCTTTCTCTCAATTAACTTGAATTTTAAGGAATTGATGTTTCTATTGGGGCTTACATTTCACAAATTTTGGGTGTTTTTTTCCCTGCAACATAATCTCACTTTAGCTCTTTTAGTTAGAAAGTTCAGTCAGTAGAAAGAGCACTAGGACCTTTTAGGTCTCTTGTTTTCTTAACACACAAAGTGAGGAATTTGTCTCTTCTGTGATTCTGAATTAGAGGAGTTTGTATCTGAAATGAGGTTGTGGATTAATGAGTCTGGAGAAGGCAAGCATGCAAATGTGTTTTAACTGGAAGTCTGGTAACTTAGTTTTTAAAACTACAACTTGGAAGAATTAGGCTGTGGTATGGATGGTGTGGACATGAGTTAACATACCCAAATGAAGAAAACCGATTTGGCCTTTGGAGTTACATTCACAACTTGCTTTAAATTATGTGAGTAGATACTCTTGTCCTTAAATTGAAGAGTTAAAACTATCTTCCACTCTAAACAAAATCCAGGCTCTATGTGGCCCTTCAAAGTTTAAAAGCATTGTAAATTGAACAACAGCATTACAAGCATTTGAAAACCTAATAAACCATCTGTCCATCCACTTTAACACAAATGGAGAAAAAGAAAAGTGTAAATACCAAAAGCTGAAAGCAAGAGTTTCTAACTACCCACAAAACTAGTGAATCTTTTCCCACATAACAAGTATATGAAAAACACCAAGGCTATGGCATCCATTCCATTGGTATGGAATCAGAATCATGTAATTTTATAATTGAATTATCTAGTCCTTAATACCAACTGGGGTCTAATCTTTTCATTTTACAGATGAAGAACTAATGCCTAGATAGGGCAAATTGTTTGCTCAATATTACCCAGCCTAATTGGAAACAGAGCCAGGATTGAAGCTCAGATCTCATCTCACATACCTGCCAACATCCGGCTTATACTTACCAGTTACATACAATTATTCAACATCAGAGATCTTTGACTTTGCAGTTTTGCCGACATGGGCTGAGTGATGGAGGAGATTGAACTTGGCATTAACTAGTAAGGTTTCACTGTCAGAGGCCACTTTGTCCCACTGGTTTCAAGGATTCATGTTGCACAAGCTCCATCTAACCTGGTCAGGGTTCATCTTCATAATTCAGGCAATTCTGGCCAGGCCTCTGGAGCCATGTCCCAACCCAACACCTTTATCCTAGGAGGTGCCAAGAACTGTGCATGATTTTGAGAAGTACAAAGTACCTATTGTCAGGAATCTTACTGGGGAGAAAAATATGTAAAAAAGTGATAAATAATTCACCATTAATAACCAAGGAATCAATGCTAAAATCCAAATCTTAAACTGGAAATTATCTATGTAAATTAAGGGAAGACTTCTTAAATGGACAAAAAAAAGTGTTGAATTTGAATTGTTTGATAGGAAAAAAGTAAAGGAAATTGATTGAACAAAGGCACTCAGAAGAATATGAGTAAGCTAAGAATAGGAAAGAGGGCATATGAATTAAAATAAGGTTTATTTTATTTATTTTATTTTTTTAAATTCTCACCCAAGGATATGTTTTTATCGAGTTTAGAGAACGAGGAAGGGAGAGAGAGAGAAACATCAGTTGGTTGCCTCCTTTACACACCCTGACTGAAGATCAAACCCACAACCTAGGTATGTACCCTGACTGTAAATGAAACTTGCAGTCGTTTGGTGTGTGGGACAACGCTCCAACCAACTGAGCCACCAGGCCAGGGCAAAACGACATTTATTTTAGAAACAATAGAAAACTAAGCTTAAAGCGAAAAGGTAGAACCATTGACACAGGGCTTGAATTTTAGCCTGAGACATTTGAACTTAACAGGAGATCATTCCAGTTGTATTTGGCAGGTGAAGAGGGGTGAAGACAAGACAGGAGAACATAACATGGTTCAGTTCTGAAGTAGTAAGTCAGAATTTAAAAGAAATGGTACAGACCTGGCTGGTGTAGCTCAGTGGATTGAGCGCAGGCCTGCGAACCAGAGGATCGCGGTTCGATTCCCAGTCAGGGCACATGCCTGGGTTGCAGGCCGGTTCCTTGCAGGCCAACTACCAGCAGGGGATGCACGAAAGGCAACCATACATTGATGTTTCTCTCCCTCTCTCCTTCCCCTCTAAATATAAACAAATAAATAAAATCTTTGAAAAAAAAAGAAATGTTACATATAAATGCCACTAAGGAAACGTTGGTGAGTATAGTTAGGGATCAAAGAAGAGTAAGAAGTCCAAGATATTAGGATTGTAGCAAAATTCAGTAAGAGTATCCATAGACCTGAGTACCTTACCCTGGGAAGATGATCAGCACTCAAAATATACAGCCTATCAATTGCTAGAGAAGGAAGCAAGAAATTTTCCCAAAGGTATACCCTCCTATTCGTCACATCCTCATTCCAGAAAACTTCAGTTTGCTACTCAAACTGAATTAGAAGGTAAGAAAGCAAGCCCTCACTCTGTCATGGGCCTTCATGCTGATGTTTCATGGCCGACCTATTTTTATTTCCTTTACAGCCCTACTGATATAAAAGTGTTCTGTGTGCAGTATATAATGCTACAGTTGGAAATAAACCAGTAAGTGTTTGTTAAATAATACCAAATGCTCTTCAGCACTCTGCTAGGCCTGAAGGGCTGGAAAAGTGTGACAAGGACCTCTGCCTTCCAGAAATTTATAGTACAGTTGGAGAAAAATGGTCAATGTACCTGAAACCAGAGAGAATAAATTCCATAGCCAGTGAGAACAACCGGTAAAGTGTGATTATACAGAAGTAATGAGGAATAGGGTTGAGTGGAATGGAAATAATATAATCTATAGTGTCTTTCATGAATCTTCAATCACCATTCTAGGTTCTGGGGGTGAAGCAGTAAAATAAGAAGCTCCTGCTCTTCACAGCACATATGTTCCATTTGGGAGAGACAGGAGCAAATAAATACACATGGTCAAATAGTAATGATTGCTCTGAAGAAAATAAAATGTGAGGGTTTCAAAATGATTATCGTGCAAGTAAGTTATACCTTTTTGAGGAACATTTAAACAATGACTTGAATGAAAGAAACACCCACTCATGAGATGATCTGGAGGAAAGGGGTTCAGGCAGAGAGTAAACTAGTACAGAGCCCTAAGGAGAGGTCAAGCTTAGTGTGTTAGAGACTGAAAAAGACAAGTCCCCCTGGAGTGTAAAGAGCAAGGAGGAGAGCAAAGGATATGAAACAGGAGGGGTAAATCCTTGTAGATAAGAAGGGATTTTAAGGTCGGGTTCAAGGTACGGATAACTGGAAGATTAGTCTCCAACATTCTAGATTAGAGGAGGGAGAGATTAGGATCTGGGCCTGTGTGATCATCTGGGCAGGAGATGATGTGAGCTAGACCAGGTTAGTGGAAAGGTTAGCAAGGAAAACAAAAATGTCAAGGAGATCAAGTATTGGGTATTTATGAGGGGTGGTAGGCGGTATTGGTTGGGGAGAGTCCACAGTATCGAATGCAGCAAAAAGGTCAAGTAGAATAAGCAGTAAGTAAAAGCTAGTATAGTTCACAAGAAAATGTCATGTGTGTCCTCCCAGAGAAGAATTTCCATAAGGTAGGGTGGAAATGGAGGCAGCGAACTTTGTATCAGTGCAACTAAAAATGTACAAAGCATATGTACATTTTATTTGCCTTTGAAGGCCATTTATATTTGGGATACTATTAAATTTTCAAAGCCCTTTTAAACGTTCCCAGCCAGGTCTAAGTGTGTGTCTTCATACAGAAGGGAAAACAAACTTATACCATAAAGACATATATGTTGTTCTGAGCCAAAAATCAGTCATATCAATGACTCCCTGCTCTAATTGCAATCAGAGAAAGTTCATTCCATTCCTGGGATACTACAAGACTCTAACAGTAGAAATGCTAAGGTAGTACTATGTTAGTTCTCATTCTATTACTGCCACCTGTCAAGGCTAAGCCATGTGGTCTGTGTGTATTACCCTGAGCATATCATATAATCTTACTGAATTCTAGCATTAGTAAGTAAGAGGAACCTGTCAAATTTTAGATTTACAGACATACAGATTAGCATTTCTACAAAAGGGAGACAGGCATGTCTCAGAGATCCACATGAACAACCATGACTCTGAGTGGTGCATTTGCAAAGTCTTTCCGAAATGACAACGTGGTTGAACTAGATGTTCTTTTGTTCAACCAATTGCAAGACAATTGACAAGTACTTTTCTTTCCCTGGAAACAGACTAGACTAGTTTGGCAGTGAGAATGGAAGGAGAAACTGGAATCCCTCCCCCTTCCCCATTTGTAACTATGGAGCTCACACAGCTCGAAGAAATCAAGCCTAACTCCGGCTAAGTTATGTCCACACATGCATGTGCATGTCTTCTCCCAGTCATCTGATGTAGGTGGGTAAAGTGTGTTAATTTGCTAGGTGTTATTGAAAACTGGAATGCTATTAGCACTCTTTTTTATTTGAAATTTACTTCATTCGGGGACCATTGGGAGAAGTTAATCTCTTGGGATAGTTTGGAAAGCGTCATTAAATTCAGTAGAGGAAAAAGAAGTGTAAATTATTCTAAAAATAATCATGAAATTTACTATGTTTAATTTGCTGGCCCAAATGCTTCTCAAGTGAGTATGACCAAGGATTCCTAGCATTGATGAACAACTACCATATTGCTGAAATCAATACTGTATTTAGCCTGATGAGCCAGTCTTCTTGTTTTGGGTGCTAAAGAGGCCAAAAACATCAGTAGGCCAGGAAATATAAAATGTACTCTCTGTGGATAAGATGATCTCTTTAAATTAGGGTTTAGCTATTCCAACCCTGTAATATGGGGGAACTTGCTTTATCATTGTTACCTTCTGACCTGGAGACAGAAACATTTTATACTGTGGTTCATCTTGTAGCTTTTATCAAGGATAAATTCGTGTTTTTGTTTAAAAACAAAGAAAGCTTACATAATCTCTCCTCGTGATTAGCCCTTCCAGTAATTATCTGCTGCTTGCAATCAGTGTCTGCCTACCAAGTTCAGATGGCAAAAAAATATTTGATCTGCAGTGATGTGATTTAGAAGGCTGTGTTCATGGAAGGTGCAGCTATACACATACAGAGAACATATTTATCTAATTTGACTGCCAGTGATTTAATTAATGTTTGTCAAGCACTTTGAACATGGAAAGAAGAACTATCCAAAAGCTGAGAGCTATTACTCATGATCATTTTTCCTATTTGTTGAAGTAAAATTAACATAGGAATGTGATACTTTTATGGTATCTTTGAGAGATATGCCCCTATTCTAACAAATCAATTGCACTGTACTTTAAGGAAGTCTCATTAAAACTTCAAGGCTCTGATTTCAGAAAGTAAAACATCAAGCTGCTTGAGTATCATCCATCAGTAGATTTTGAAGCACATAGGCTGAATAAACAGCAGTGACAGCCTGGCAAAGCATAGGCACCTGAGATGTTAAGGGACAAATTGAGATGTTAACAGGGACAAATGTAAAATAAGAATGCATACCACAACCTGATTTTCAAGAAGTTGTTATGCATGCCTACACTTAAAATTAGCCATGTTATCCTCTGTTTCTTTTCCTTCTATTTTTTTCTCTGAAAAATAACAACTGATAAACATGAAGACTCAGTAAGAATCTGAGAGGAAAAGAAATAATGGAAAGATCCTATTTTAGAGCTCAAAGGAGAAGCACACATGATGTTTTCCTTTATTGCTCTGAGTCAAGTACAAGAGCAATATGAAAAAGAAGAAAACTTGAGAAGAAACTAAGTAGTCTGGACAAAAGCCCTGATTTAACATGATTCTCCAGAGAGGTTTCAGCAGTACTGCATTCCCAACCTATAGTGTCCCAACCTACCAGGGGCTGTTGGGACATTTGTCCAACTTCCCAGGGCTATAGGACAAAATGAACTCCCTTGTGGATTAGAAGCAGTAGCTTGAAAAGACACTGACTTTTTCATATGATTTGTTCTTGAATTTTCACTTACTTATTTTGTTTCATTTACATTCCAATCCCCTAAAGACAACTTTTACATGAAGTGTAAAATCTTCTTCCCATGTTCCCCGTGTAACACACATATCAATACTGTAGTGCAATGAGCCTGATTAAGGCACTACTTCTCCCTCAACCCTGCTAAACCGAACTGGACACGTGGGCATGGGCATCCGTCCTTTCAACAAGCTCCCTCGTGGTTTTATAATCACTAATGTGGGAGAAAGACTTCTAGAAGAAACCGTTCTTACCTTGTCTGGCCCATTCTTAGCGCACATCTTACTTTTAATCATCAGATGTGGCAGGGTCAGTGGTGTTTGTAAAACATTATGTGGTCCTCTTACATGTCCCTCTTGTATGGTTAGGTGGGGGCCATGTAACGAGTACTAGCAAGTAGGTTCGCGAAGAAATGAAGTTTGTCTCTTCCCGTCAAGGTTCTTAGGAGTACTTTTTCCTCCTGCCCCTGTAGCCCTGGAAACCTCATTTTCTAGATGGTATAACAATATGAAGGAAGCATCCTCACATCCTTGAGAGCTGGTTTGGAGAGTAATTACACCCTCAAGAGATTTCTTATGAATTAGAAGTAAACCTTTAACAGTTAAAAGGCTGAGTGGTCTAGTGATGCTAATTACACTGGGGTGTGTAGCCTACCCTTCAGAATACTACCCAATTTAGATACCCCTCTTCCACAATTGCAGAAACTGTTCTTTAACTGTGACCTTAAAACAGCAGTGAAGGAATAATAAAGTGAATGGTACATAATTTACTAAGTAGATTATTTAATTACAAATGGATATATAAAAATAAAAAATAGTATGTTGTATGTTAGGAACAAATGTTCTTTGTGTCGTTCAGCTCTGGCTGTGCTTTTGAATCCTCCTCTACATTACTCAGTGAAATCTGTAACCCACTATGCTGAAGAAAAATTTCTTTGTCCTCGCCATACCTAGATCCTCTTTTTTTCTTTATCCTAGTTACATACATCATTGACAGTCCACCCTCTGGTCTCTCAGATAGATGGTGTTCCCAGTCAGAAGGGAATTGATTACTTATTTGTATTTGCTGCTTAAAATTCACTCCTTAAGTGCATTGACAAAATTTCTGTGGCATTAGTCACTTATATTTCTAATTCATTTCTGCACAAATGTGTGCAATGCTGAAAACAGATTCCCTCCTCTCTGTGCTTTGCGTGCTGTCCTCGCCCACCTGGGTCCAGCACCCTCGGGAAGGACGGATCAGATCGCGCTGGTGGAGGGAATGAACGAGGGCAGAAGAACTTTCGTAATGGCCATATCGTTTGCAGAAGGCACTGATCTATCCTCCTTGCTGATCTACCCTTGAAGCATTCTCTCTGACAGCCAAAGGCCAGTTTTTGCTATTGTACCATTTAAAAAAATTACTCTTCTAGAGCCGCATACTAACAGAAAGAAAATGCATGGAAAATCCTCCTTTCATGGATTCCCAAGCACTGCAGAGACTCGTTTGTCAGTAACTATGCCCTTACTTACCAATCTTATAGCTGCTGCGAATCTTTTTGGGAAACAAAGGGGAAATAAACAAATATATGCTAGCTATAGTTTGCTTCTCCCATGAGTAGAGTAGAGTTAATAACATTTTTTATATTTTAACACATCACCTTTTCCTTACTTCACAGACCAAATACCATAAAAAGTACTATACTGTTTTTCCTGTTGCTTTTTCAATAATTCCTAAACAAATCCACACAACATCCCTGCAGTCCAGTAGAAGAACCTCACGAAATGGACTCACAAAAATCCCTTTCCGTTGTACTTGGTATGTATTTGTACCATTTTTCAAGTAGGGTCATGTTGCTTTTGTTCCTATAGAAAAGAAGTTATGATTTAAGAAAACTTTATAAAAGGGAAGCTGATCTTGATGTTATCAAACTTCCTTCTTTTCTTTTAGGAGAATGTTTGAGAAAGTGCCAACTGGTGTCGCCTATCATCAGAACTTTTCAACATCTGATTGTGTCTGAAAATTAATTTTCATAAAACTATCTGACCATCTTTAACAGATGATACATTCCTCTCTGAATAGTTAGCACCTGCATTTGTCTCTGCATACTGAAATAGTAAGGCTGTATCAAATGTTTTAGCTGCTGCAATGATGCCGTAACTAACTGCTACATGTTCCCCCCTTTTTAGAGAGGGATGTGCATAGGTATAAACTCAGGCATCCATATTCTTTTGTGGTGAGTGTTACCCAGAATGCCATTTTTGTCCAGACTGTCACTAGGTAGTTTATAATTAGAAGGTTCACTCTAAAATGAAAGTCTGAGGTTGATGAGGCGGAACCAACTATGTTTTAAAGGGAAATTCTTATTAGTATAAAATATTGGAGGAAAAACAAAATCAATTTTTACGGGCAGATTAACCAAATTGTTCATTATTGTAGTAAACATTGCAGAAATCAAGAGGATGGGCTATATTTGAAATAGTATGGTCTAATTTATGTACAATAATTATTCATAGTAGCATTCTCATAGTTTGGGTAGTGACTCATTTTGTTCTATGTGACCTTTGTTCTCCAAGATTGGCTGCTATTAAAAAGTAAGAGCAATAAAAATAAAATGGGACTTTACCAGGCTAATTTTGGGTTTTTAAAAATACCTGAACATCAAGGGTAAAGCAAAGACTATTAGTGTTAAGTAATCTGGTAACTTTATATCTTTAGAGTAGGTATGACTATTTGGAAAGTAATTTTTTTCCTAAAGGACATTTAGTAAGATATCTTTTGTTGGCATATTATTTTAGCAGTTAAAAAGTGGAGCACAAAAATCAAGTTAACCAATCATAGGGTTTTCCTTCTTCATTACGCATTCTTACCATTTGGTTTTCTAACAGGATAGCTATGCATGTAAAAAAAGCACATATATTTTAAATAAGTAGCATAATAATTTACTGTCAATAGCTCACCACTAAATGACAAAACTTTTTAAAATGTAGTTTACTGATAGCATTATTACAGTTGTCCTATTTTTTTTCTCCCCTTTATTCCCCTCTGCCCTGTACACCCTCTCCCACTATCATTCCCCCACCTTAGTTAATGTCTGTGGTTCATACACACAAGTTCTTTGGTTTCTTCATTTCCCATACTATTCTTAACCTCCCACTGTCTATTTTCTACCTATCATTTATGCCATTTATTCCCTGTACCTTTTCCCCCATTCCTCCCTCCCCTTCCCTGCTGATAACCCTCCATGCGATGTCTGTTTCTGTGAATCTGTTCCTGTTCTAGTTACTTGCTTAGTTTGTTTTTGGTTCTGGTTTTGTTTTTTTAGGCCCAGTTGTTGATAGTTGTGAGTTTATTCTAATTTTACTGTTTGAATTTTCTATCTTCTTTTTCTTAGATAAGTCCTTTTAACAATTCATATAATAAGGGCTTGGTGATAATGAACTCCTTTAACTTGAGCTTACCTGGGAAGCACTTTATCTGCCTTTGCATTCTGAATAATACCTTTGCTGAACTGGGCATAGAGGGAGCATTCCTCAACCTAATAAAGGCCATATATGAAAGACCTACAGCCAAAATTATACTCAATGGACAAAAACTAAAAACTTTCCCACTAAGATCAGAAACAAGACAAGGTTGTCCATTTTCACCACTTCTTTTCAACATAGTATCTCAACTTCTAGCCACAGCAATCAAAAAAGAAAAGGAAAGAAAAGGCATCAAAATTGGAAGGGAGGAAACAAAACTGTCATTGTTTGTAGATGACATGATAGTGTACATAGAAAATCCTATAGACTCCACTAAAAAACTGCTCAACCTAATACATGAATTTGGCAAACAAGCAGGATACAAAGTCAATATTCAAAATAAAAGGTATTTTTGTATACCGACAATGAAATAACAGAAACAGAAATCAGGAAAAAATCCTATTCGATATAGCAAGAAGAAAAACAAAATACCTAGGAATAAACCTAACCAAGGAGGTAAAAGACCTATACTCAGAAAACTACACAACACTGAAGAAAGAAATTAACAAGGCACAAACAAATGGAAGCATATACCATGTTCATGGATGGGAAGAATTAACATCATCAAAATGTCCATATTATCCAAAGCAAATTTACAGATTCAATGCAATCCCTATTAAAGTACCAATGGCATATTTCACAGATATAGAACAAACACTTCGAACACATATGGAACCATAAACAACCCTGAATAGCTGCAGCAATTTTGAGAAAGAAGAACAAAGTAGGAGGAATCACAATACCTGATATCGAACTGTATCAAGCGGCTGTAATCAAGACAGCCTGGTCCTGGCATAAGAATAGAAACAGGGACCAATGGAACAGAATAGAGAGACCAGCAATAAACCCAAGACTCTATGGTCAATTAATATTTGGCAAAGGGGGAAGCAGCATAAAATGGAGCAAAAATAGCCTCTTCAACAAATGGTGTTGGGAGAGTTGCACAGCTACATGCAAAAACAAAATGAAACTTGATCACCAACTTACACCATACACAAAAAAAAATTTGAGGTGGATAAAAGATTTAAATATAAGTAAGTCGTGACACCATGAAAGTACTTCAGGAGAACATAGGCAGAAAATTTTCAGATATTCCATGCAGCAATATTTTCAGTGATATATCCCCTGGAGCAAAGGACATAAAGGAAAGAATAAACAAATGGGATCTCATAAAATTAAAAAGCTTCTGCATGGCTACAGAAAACAGCATTAAAATGAAAAGAGAACCAACTATATGAAAAAAACATATTTGCCCATGTTACCTCAGACAAGGGTTTGATCTCCAAAATATATAAAGAACACACATGACTTTACTCTAGGAAGACAAACAACCCAATTAAAAAATGGGCAAAGGACTTGAACAGACACTTCTCCAAGGAGGACATACAGAGGGCCCAGAGACATATGAAAAGATTCTCAGTATTGTTAGTCATCAGAGAGATGCAAATTAAAACCAAAATGAGATACTACTTCACACCAGTGAAAATAGCCACCATAAACAAAGCAACAAACAAGTATTGGAGAGGTTGTGGAGAAAAGACAACCCTGTTGGTGGAATTGCAGACTGGTGCAACCAATGTGGAAAACAGTATGGAATTTCCTCAGAAAACTAAAAATGGAACTGCCTTTTGACCTCGCAATTCCACTGGTTGGATTATATCCGAAGAACTCTGAAACACCAATCCAAAAGAACCTATGCACCCCAGTGTTTATAGCAGCACAATTCACAATAGCCAAGTGCTGGAAGCAACCTAAGTGCCCATTAGTAAATGAATGGATCAAAAAACTATGGTATATTCACACAATAGTATTCTACCCAGAAGAAAGAAAGGAGGAGCTTCTATCCTTTGAGACAGCATGGATGGAACTGGAGAGCATTATGCTGAGTGAAATAAGTCAGGTGGTGATGGACAAATACCATATGATCTCACCTTTAACTGGAACCTAATCAACAAAACAAACAATCAAGCAAAATATAACGGAAGACATTGAAATTAAGAACAAACTGACAGTAACCAGAGGGATAATGTGTGTATGGGGGAAGGGTGAAGGGTTTACAGGAACAACTATAAAGGACACATGGACAAAAACAAGGCAGGTGTAGAAACAATGGATGGGGATGGCTGGAGTAGTCGGGAGGGGTGGGAGAAAAACTACTTGAACAACAATAAAATTCAAAAGTATGTAATATAAATAAATAAATAAATAAATAATAGCTTTTCTGGATTGAGTAATCTTGGATGAAGGTCCTTGCTTTTCATGACTTCGAATACTTCTTTCCAGCCCCTTCTTGTCTGTAAGATTTCTTTTGAGAAATCAGCTGAGAGCCTTATGGGAACTCCTTTGTAGGTAACTCTCTCCTTTCATCTTGCTGCTTTTAAATTGTCTCCTCTTTAATCTTGGGTAATGAAATTATGATGTGCCTTGGTGTGTGTTTCCTGGGATCCAACTTCTTTAGAACTCTGAGCTTCCTGGACTTCCTAAAAGTCTAGGCCCTTTGCCAGATTAGGGGAGTTCTCCTTCATTATATTACCAAATAAGTTTTCCATTTCTTGCTCTTCCTATTCTCCTTCTGGCACCCCTATGATTTGGATGTTGGAATGTTTAAAGTTGTCCCAAAGGTTCCTAAGACTCTCCTTGTTTTTTTGAATTCTTGTTTCTTTATTCTGTTCTGGTTGAATGTTTCTTTCTTCCTTCTGCTACAAACCATTGATTTGAGTCCTGGTTCCCTTCCCATCATTGTTGGTTTCCTGTACATTTTCCTTTATTTCACTTTTCATAGCCTTCACTTTTTCCTCTATTTTGTGACTATACTCAACCATTTCTGTGAGCATCTGGATTACCAGTGTTTTGAACTCTACATCCTATAGGTTGGCTATCTCTTCATTGCTTAGTTATATTATTTTCTGGAGCTTTAATCCGTTCCTTCATTTGGTCAATTTCTTTGTCTTGGTGCACTTGTTACATAGCAAGGGGCAGAGCCTTAGGTATTCACCAGGGTGGAGCAACCCATGTCATTATGTTGTGATGCTATATGTGAGGGAGCAGTCAGAAAAGGAATAATACCACTTGTTCAGCTCTTGGCCGGGTTTTAGTCACTTCCTCTGCTACTCACAAGGAAATCGGGCCCTTCTGGTGCTATTCCCAGGTGGCTGAGTTTATGTACATCCTAGGACCCTGTGGGTCTCTCCAACAAACTCTCCTGTGAGGCTGGGAGTTTTTCCTGCTGCTGCAATTCCCACAAGTTTTTTCAGTCAGAGGTTTTGAGGCTTTATTTCCTAGCACTGGAACCCTGAGTTGTGCAGTCTGTTTTGCTCCCCATGTGTTCCTCATAGTTTAACTGCATGTGAATGTGGGACCGCCAAGTCTACCAGCCACCAGCCTGCCTGCCCTGGTTCCTCCAGTGCCACCTTGCCTCAAGTCCTCTCCACTCCTTCTGCCTGTCTCCACCTTTCCTACCGATCTGGATGAACTTTTTTTTTAACTCCTTGATTGGCAGACTTCCAAAGAGTTAGGTTTTCTGGTAGTTCTGGTTATTTTCTCTTTTTATTTTATTTTTTTTTAATTTATTTATTTATTTTCAGAGAGAGGGGAAAGGAGGGAGAAAGAGAGGAAGAAAAACATCAATGTGCAAGAGATACATAGATCAGTTGCCTCTTGCACACCCCTAGCCAGAGACTTGGTCTGAAACCCAGACATGTGCCCTGACTGAAAATCGAACCAGTGACCTTTTGGGTTGCAGGCCAGCGCTCAATCCACTGAGCCACACCAGCCAGGGCAGTTATTTTCTTTTTTAAAATTTATTGTCCTTCTTTTGGTTGTGCAAGGAGGCAAACTGTATCTACCTACACCGCCATCTTGGCCAGAAGTCAGTGATTCTAAGCAAAACTTTTATAAATGGAGATGGGATGAACTCCAGTACCAAAAGACACAATTTCCAAGAGGTTTTCAAAAACAATGAAAGTATCTAAATGTCAGTGTAAGAATGCACACACACAGAAGAATTAACTTCTTAAAGGTGTTTCACTTAATATTTGGAACCTTCTTTCATTTTGGATGTTCCCAACCAGGCACAAAAGTAGAGAGAAAGTTACTACTATAAGGGACCCCCCAGGAAGGCATCAACATGTTTAGTACCCTTGTTTTAGATTCCATAATTTCTTTGATGTTATTTTTATTGCTAGTGTATTTTTTATTATTTTATTTATTAACTTTTTAGAAAGAGAAAGGGAGCAAGAGAGAGAAACTTTAATTTGCTGTGCACTAAGTGGTACATTTATTGGTTGCTTCTTTTATGTGCCCTGACAACAGATTGAGCCCGCAAACTTGGTGTGTTGGGACAATGCTCTAATCAAATGTACTACCTGGCCAGGGCCTGATGGTGTATTTTTTTAAATTATATTTTATTGATTATACTATACAATTGTCCCAATTTGTCTCCCTCTGCTCTCCTCTACCCAGCAACCCCTACTCCCTCAAGGCATCTCCACACCGTTGTTTGTGTCCATGGGTCATGAGTGTAGGCTCTTCTGCTACTTCATTTTCTATACTGTACTTTACATCCCATGGAAATTCTATAACTACATATTTGTACCTAATCCCCTCACCTTTTCATCCATTCTCCCACACTCCCTTCCCCTTAGGCAACCATCAAAACCCTCTCCATATCCATGATTCTGTCTCTGTTCTTGTTTGCTTACTTTGTTTTTTACATTTAATTGTTGATAGACATGTATTTATTACCATTTTATTGTTCATAATTTTGATCTTTTTCTTAAATAAGTCCCTTTACATTTTATATAATAATAGTTTAGAGATGATGAACTTCTTTAGTTTGTTTCTTGTCTGGGAAGCTCTTTATCTGCCCTTCAATTTTAAGTGATGGCTTTGCTGGGTAGAGTGGTCTTGGCTATAGGTCCCTACTTTTCATGACTTTGAATGTTCTCGCCAATCCCTTCTAGCCTGCAAGTTTCTTTTGAGAAATCAGCTGACAGTATTACACAAACTCCCCTATAGCTAACTAACTTCTTTTCTTTTGCTGTTTTTAAGATTCTCTCTTTACCTTTAAACTTTAGCATTTTAATTATGTTGTGTCTTGGGGTGGGGCTCTATGCTTCCAACTTTCTTGGGACTCTGTGCTTCCTGGACTTGAATGTCTATTTCCTTCACTAACTTAGGGAAGTTTTCCTTTATTAATTTTTCAAATAGATTTCCAACTTTTTGCTCTTTCTCTTCTCCTTCTACCACCTCATGATGTGATTGTCAGAATGTTTGAAGTTGTCCCAGAAACAGCTCACCCTATCCTAATTTTTTTGGATTCTTTTCTTTTCTTTCTTTTTTTTTTTTGATATTCTGGTTGTTTTTTTTCTTTTCTTTCTTTCTTTCTTCCTTTCTTCTTCTTCTTTTTTTTTGCTTCCTTATGTTCCAAAGCATTGATTTAAATCTCGGTTTCATCCACTCTACTGTTGTTTTCCTGTAAATTATTCTGTATTTTAATTAGTGTATCCTTTGATTCTAAGTAGGTCTTTTTTACACTGTTGAGGTCATCACTCCATCCTTATAACCAGAGTTTTGAACTCTGCATCTGATAGATTGCTTGTCTTTATTTTGTTTAGTTATTTTTTAGGAGTTTTGATATGTTCTTTCATTTGTGGTTTCTTTGTCTCCTCATTATGGCAGACTCTCTATGTTTGTTTCTATGTATTAGGTAGCGGTGCTATGACCCCCTATCTTGGTAGTGTGGTCTAATATGGTAGGTGTTCTATAGCATCCAGTGGCACAGCCTCCCCTATCACCCAAACTGGGTACTTGGGGTCCTCCCTTTTGTGGCATGTATACACCATCTCCCTGTATTTGAGCCTTGATTGTTGTTGGCAGGTCAGTGGTAGAAATTTACCCAGACCAGTCACCTGCAAGGACTGGCTATGATCAAGAAACACCGATCTCTGCCTTCCATGGAGGATCAGCTACGCAGGAGCAGGGTGGCAGTGCTGCAGCATAGTCTGTAGTTGTCCACTGGGTGCACAGGCTCTGGGGTTTCCTGGGTAGTGCAGGCCAACATCAGCCCCCACCTGTGTTCTGTCTGGGGCCACCCTTCATGAACTATAAAGCAATCTGAAATGGTTGCTACTTTTGCTGGGCTTGGAGATTCCCAGGCAAAGCCAAACTGTGAATCTAAGCTAGCTGCTGCTAGCACTGGGCCTGTATCATTTAGCGAGACGTATGGGGGCTAGGGGATTGTTGAAGCCTGCTTTTGCTTGTTTGATATGATTTAGGAAGTTGTGCAGTATGAGCCAAGACCAGCCATTCATATGGAAAAGTCAGGCTGAACAGTTTTGGTGGGCCTGTTAGTTGTATAGAACAAGTCTCAGGGGATCTCCAGGGTGGTACAAGCAGTGTTACCCAGGTTAATGGAGTGTCAGATATGGCACCGGCCTGCCAACTCTGTGCCTCTGTGGAGGGAAGGCTCAGCAAAGGGCCAATGGCTTCTGCCCATCTTTCTGTCTCAGAGAAAACTGACCTCCAGCTCCCATCTTGATGCCAGATACTTCAGTTCCTTCCAGTATGCCACTGGTGCCTTTCAAACTGCTACCCTGCTCAGAGGGAGTGAGTCTGAGTAAGTCTGTTTATGGATTCTTTATGGGGAACTTCTTGGAACTCCAGAATTTTTTTCCACTAACTCAATCCACACTGTTTTTTTGCAGCCATAAGTTATGGGGATTTATCTTCCTGGTGCTGGAATCCTGAGCTTGGGGGTCCTTGTGTAAGGCTGGGACTCTTTGCTTGCAAGATATCCGTCCTCTGCATGTGGATGTGGGACCAGCCTATTCAGCGTCTCTGCCCCTCCTATCAGTCTGGATGGATGGTTTATTTAATTCTGTAGTTGTCAGACTTCCATTCAACTTGATTTCTTATGGTTCCGAGTGATGGTTGTTTTATACTTTATTTGTAATTTTGATGTGGTTGTGTAAGGAGGGGAGAAATGTTTTTACCTATGCCACTGTCTTGACCAGAAATCCTGTTGGTGCATTTTCAAAGAGAATCCTTATGTCATGTTATTTCATCTTAAATATGATAGTACACACCAAAAAAACCACACAAAAAACAAACAAAAATAATATTTATGTAATCATAATGCAATAATAACACCTAAATTTGTTTAAATTATCTCTTCTCACATCTCTAAAGTCATTGTGAATTACTAATTATCATTTTCTTGGTTGATTGTTATCTTTATTTTACCCCTTTCTCCTTTATAGGCATCCCCTCAATATCAAAAGAAATCCTACACTTAAATTAGATTATTTTTAGCATATCCCTGGGACCCTGCCCATGCCTTTCTCTGGTATGGTGTGTTATTCAGAATCTTACACCATTTCTCATTTTGCATTGCAATTGGCATGGTACAAGAAAATTAAATTTAAATATTGCTCAAATTCCAAACCTTTGGAGAGTGAGAAAAGACTCTGGTTTACTTAAAAAAATAAAATGAATTCATAATCTAGCTATGATGGTGTTGAGTAATCAATAAGTAATGTCCAAAAATGTTTTCCCTGGAATCCTTAGTCTGCAAATACAGAAAACCAACTTGGCCAAATAAAGTCAATAAACAAATATGTAAAAACTAAAAAGTAAATAACTAGAAGGAAAGGTTTAAAAAGAACAGGAATCTGACACTGGAGAAAGAGAGTTCATTGGAGTAGAATCATGTGGCAATACTCTTCAGAGCACTGAGATGAACCAGCTCTATGCATTTTCCAACTTTAGATCACTCTGCTCACAGTATTAGCCTATGGCATGTGCTTACTTCTTGGTGAAGTGAGGATCCTTTAAAACTAGTAGTCCCACCAAAACCAAACATAATGAAATAGAGATGGTTTCTTAAGAAAAGTCAGATATTGATTTAAAAAAGAAGAACACGCAGGGGAAGAAAGAGAAGAAGGAGGAGAAGGAGATGAAGAGGAAGGAAAAGGAGAAGGAGAAGAAGAAGGGTGGAAGCCTGGTGAACAAATTCAAGTGCGGCAAGGACGGGGATATAGAAGCCTTTCCTTCCTCTCTTCAATGATGATCTGTCCTTCAGCTTTTACTGATGGGTCATTGAAAACCAGGCTTTTCTCGCTAATTCTGATGTTGTTCTCTCTTCTATACCTATGCAGTACCATTAAGAAACATTACTCTTCCTGGATCCGTTTACCCCATGTCCCCTTCCTCAGAGATCAGTGTTCTGAATATCTGTGACATCTGACCTGGCAGAACTAATGAATCTGTGTGCCAGATATCACCCTGCTCTCTTTTTTCAGCTGGTAAGAATAGATTAAAATGTTCAGTCTAATTAAAAGTCTTCATTTTCTTTTTGGCTCTCACTTTTGCCATTCCCTCTGCCCTTTCTGCCAGAACTATCCCCTTCCATACTTGCACACTTGTGCTCACTCATTAGTTTTGTATGGCACAAAGTAGGCATACAATGAATATCGGAATTTAATTGGGCTATAGGAGATTTATCACTGTACAAGTCTGCTACATAATGAAAGAGTTTGGAGACTATTGATGTAAAGTATATTGCATTTTCCATTTAGGGCCAGATATATCAGTGTTTAAGAGGATAAGAGGATGTGAAGCTGTTTAAGAATTATTTTAATTTCCAAGTGAGGTAGTTTCTTCTATCTGATTTGCCTACTAGAAGATGATGTCAGGCCCTTTATAATTAAGGTATTTTAGAGTGCATAAGAGACTAGTTCATTGATGATCTACTTTCATTTAAGCTCTTCTTTCGAATGTTCTTGACTGACTCTTCTCTTTGCCTTTATAGTTCCCATTTCCCAGGGAGAAAAATTCTGACTGTCCATTGGATGCTAGAGGCACATTCTAAAAAATTGCTGGGTCAGAGAAGGTCATGTTTCAACAGCAGCTTCTTCAAGCCTCCATGTTAGGCTCCTGGGACTTTCTGCTTCCTTCCTTCCAACTTCTCTTTGTTCTTCATTATTCCTAAGAAATCACTTTCTATCTTATCTCATATTTCAAGCCCTGACTTAAATCCAGTATGCCATTATATATTATTGAAATTTTGTATACTGGACACCATCACTGAGTTTGCTCAATGAGGAATAAAGGAAGAAAGAAAGAAAGAGAGGTCAGAGTAACTGGAAACTAGTCCAGGAGGGAGAGGGAATAATACGGGTGGAGGCAGGGCATGTAGGCTTTATGGTCTTGGTAAAAGGTTTTGAATTGTACACTAAATATAATAAGGAGCTAAGGTAGAAATCTTTCGAGGAGAAAAATCTCCCTCACCAGACTCCCCCACATCCTACTGCCTATGTCACCCCCACACCTGTGCCACTCTATAGTGTCCCTACCTCTGGTTTGTGAGAGTCATAGTCATATGCATATGAATATGAAATTTTACATATGCAGACTATATAGTAGGAGATTTGATTAGTCAGGAGTTCAAATCTAAAGAAGAACCTTTTGCTAAGGGAAAGGACCTAGAGAAAACAAAGAAAATAATAAAGAAAATACCTTACCTTACGAATATCAAGTTCCCACATTGTAATTGCATAAAAAAGTTTCAACCAGGGTTACCTTCATCCACTTCAATTGTTCCCTACTATAGTTCCTCAGACCTTCTTAGAGCAGCCTTACCTCCAGTTTACCTGCCCACGAGCCCAGAGCTGGCCTGGGTTTTGTCCCACTGTCATCAGAACTAAGCCGGTTAACACCAGACATCTAGTTGCTTACTGTGCCCACTCCCCATCTATCTCCAGTTTCCTGGTCTGCCAGACTCTCTGACTGGGGATAAAGCCGGTCTTCTCAGGGCTGGCGTATGGGAGGAGGCTCAGGGAAAGACAGTGGCTTTTGGTTGTATAATCAGACCCCTGATTAGTCTCAGAGTGAAAACAAGATAGATCTTAGGGCCAAAAAAAAGAAACCTTAGTTGGTGGATAATTAAATTCTATTTAAACCCAGTACAGAAGTCTTTAGAGACATTATTAATTTCCACAACACCATGCTTTTCTAGCTGTGTACCTTATTCTCCTTTCCCTTTGCAAGCAGTTTTTCTTCTACCTATATACATCCGTGTTCCTTATATGTAAGCATCCTTTAGGTGTACTTCTCATGGAGACTAAACTCACTTTTCTCTCTCATTACTCCCACATATAGACAGTCTCTTTAATAGATCTCAACTGGTTTCCCAGCCAGGGAAATCTACCTTCCAAAATTTTTTTCTAGGTTCTCATTATCAACATCTTAGGTCAGGATCTTGTCATTTCTCTCCTGGGCAGTTGCAGTGTCCTCGTCACTTGATTCCTTCCTGTTAATCTGGTCTCTGCACAATCCCTTACCCAGAGGGATCTTTCTCAGCAGCAAATCTGTTTATAGCACTGATCTCTCTAAACCTCGCCAGAGTTTCTGAAGTAGCCACAGAACAAAACGCAGGTGTCCATGCACCATCCCCTTCTCTGCCTTCCTCCAGTCCCCAGCGTGGACTTTCAGTCCCAGCCATAACAAAAATACTTTAATACCCCAATATGCCTTCGTCTCTTGTAACTCAGCCTTTGGCTGTGGAACTCCTCATGTGGACACTTCACTGTCTACCAGGTGACACAGTACATACCTCCAGAGGAAACAGCAGGGCCACCTGCTCTGTGAAGGCTTCCACGATTTTACCACACCACAGTTTTCCTCAGTGCTCTCACGGTAACTGGTCAATACTTCTTTATAACATGTATTGCTCTTTCTCCATGCCATTTATCTCAGTGGAGTGGATGCTGCTCTAATAAAGGGACTCCAAAGTTTCTTTGTTTTAGTATTCCTGGTGAGTAGCGTAGAACCTGGAATATTGTGGGGATTATTGCGTAGTAAATTAGTGAACGAGAACAGCATGGAGAGAAACGATTATACAAGTGTAAAAATCTATTAAGCTAGAGCACAAAATCAGAAATCTAGTTTGGACTTCCTTGTTTGCAAATCATACAAATGCAACTTAAATTAGGATAAAAGGAGGACTTCAGAAAGACACTGGAATATCTCAGATAATTGAAGAAAGAATGTGTCAACAGAACAGTGAGAAAGAAAATCCAGGAAGCGATTCAGTCTGTGGAATACCCCAAACAGAGCTTTGTTTGCCCCCCGTGTGTGTCTGCGTTTCTTCTGGCCACCACTGCTGCTCAGGACTCTGCTCCTCCTCACTGTGAACTTCTTCCAGTTCAGTGGTTCTTATCATTCGCTGCACATTCTAACCCCGCAGGGAGTTTTAAAGAGATATTGACACCTGGGCCCCAGCCCTGGCCAAATCAATTAGTTTCTGCGGATTGTTGGGACCAAAGCATTTTGTTAGATTCCAGCGGCGATCCTACTGAGTTGAGAACCACAGTTCCATGTGTGGGAGACAAAGTGGCCAGTAGCTCCTGGGTTTCAGATCCCATTCCCATAGCTTGCTTCTCGGGACAAAAACAGACTGGCTGTCAGTTCTCATTCAAAAATTCCCACAGAAGGAATCTTTCTGGCTTCGATTGGGTCTAGTGCCTATTACTGGACCAATAACGATCAAGTGTGTGGGGTCACATTAACTATGGCAGGTCATGCTGGCCCTTAGGTTGGAAAGTGTGTTTGAAGCAGTAATCGTTCTAAAGAATGTACATGACATTTTAGGAGGGGGGGGGGTTAACTTATAAAACAATGTATAATATGTGTATAATAACATAATATTTAGCACGAAATTAAAATTCATTAGGGCAATAAACATGTGCTTATTACTTGCTTGTTAGGTGAATGAATGATAAAACATTGAATGATATGGTTAATCACTATTGTATACCTTAGGATTTAGATATAAAAAATAACTATTTCCATAGGTAGTATCATTAGTAGTACTATTACATAATCCTAGTAAGCTCTGTTTTTTCTTTAGTTGTCTAGCAATATCCCTGTTACAAAGTTTTGTTCGACTGTTTAGTGTCAGTTTAGTTTAATCTTGTTCATACACGAAAACAAACAGGCCTAATTTTGCCATACGTGCCCAAGGGTCAAGTTTCAGGCCAAGAAAAAAAAAAGGCTAGATGGTGGGCACAGTGAGAATAAACTCTGAATCCCGGCATTTAGGTGAGGATTGGAATAGTTAGGGTTTAGAAGCATGGAAAGATAGTTTCACTTACGTCCAGGCAGTAAAGTGAAGGACAAGGACAAGCTGCAGGGAAAGAATTTGCCAGCAGGTAGATCTGTACTTGGGCAGAGAAGGTGCCACATTCCATGGCTCATATTAGAAAAAGCCAGAGGTGTCTAGACACTCCCGTCTGCCCCTAGAAACCTCTCTGGGGAATGGGGAACTCAGAAAGGTCTGGAAGAGAGACAACAGCGTACACTATCTGGCCAGTTCCTTCAGTGTTCCAGTTCACATTGAAGAATTTAAATATAAATTCAACGGGAACTGTTAACTATGGCTGCCTCTGGAAATTTTAATTGGAGGATCTTTCACTTTTTGGTTTATTTATTTATCTCTGTTTTTTAGTTTTATAATGGTTGGTGTATAACATCTTTAAACAAATGACAGGCTTTTTTTAAAATAAAAAATGCATTATAACAGGAACGTCAGAATATACAGTTTTTAACATTTTAGAAGTTAGAAAAATAATCCCGTTTTTTAAAAATATGTGATATAGTTGTTGCCTTGACTAAATAAAGTACACTGGGTCGGTACTGAGGGGAAAAAACCCTCTGGGAGAGGGATGGCAAAGACAACTTACACTGGATATGTTTTTGATTTGTTTGTGGGAGGAGAACCTATGAGAGGAGGAGAAAGGGGTTTCTGAACCAGGAGGGGAGGCTACCAGAGAGAAGTCCAGGGGTGGAATTCTAGCTTGTATACTTTTGTTTCTCCCAAAGCCCGTGGAGTGGCCCTTGTTACCTTCAGCCATCTAGCTCTGAAAAATAAAAGCTGCTTAGGTATTTCATGCCGTTTACAGGGAACACTGATTTCAGTCCCTGGTGCTGAGTTCCCTGGGGATACAAACAGAACTTTCTCAGTGAAAGGCTGGCACGTTAGAAATTCATTCCTGCCTCTTTTCCTCTGACTCCCTCCCGGACCTGGGGCATGGGGTAAGATAGAATGTTATTATTTGGGCCATAATGCAGGAGATCTACTGTGGGAATTTAAATTCTACTGTGTATTTTTAAAATGATTATAAAAAGACATTCAGGTACAGCAGGCCTCTTGCTTCTTTTATAAAGGTTTAAGCAAATAAGCAAACAAACGACTGGGCTGTTGTTATTTAATCTGAGTCCCCAAGGCCCAATACTTCCTCTGAATACATACATATGAGCTCCTTGGCTTCAGTGGGAGTCATGACTCACAGCTGATGGCAGAGCTCGGCCCTTTGAATTCCTGCAACGGGGCTTTCAGAAGGAAAGAAAGAACATGAATAAAGGGGAAAATCTTGAATTTTATTCAAGGCTAGGTTATTGAGGTCTATAATTCTTCATATCTGCTCATTCATCCAGCCTAAGAATGCTCTTGTTGCCCACCTTCATCAAAGTGGAAACCATTATTGTTGAAAGTTCCACGTCTGAAGAAGCAGATGATTAGCAAACACCTTCCCTTACATATTTTTAAGATACTTGCCTCCTTCTTGATGAGTAAAGTTTTCTTTCCAATGGCTCTCTCCCTTGTCAGAGTGCCAGTTCCACTTCCAGCATTGTTCTGCTTAGATTGCTGGGAGGCAAATGAGAGGCAGGGGAAATACAGCCCTGGGAGAGGAAGGAGGGGTCAAGCGGGCCACGTAAAGCCTGAGAAACCTGGCTTGAGGCGGAGGTAGACTTAGAAAATCTAGAGGGAAATGGTGGTGTGGGAGATAAAAATAAGAGCATTCTGGAGAAGGCGATAGAGATGAAGAGTTCAAGGGAGAAAAATGAAAACAGAAAAAAACAAGAATGAAAGGATCTATATAGATGACCAGAGTAAATACTAAGAAAGAAAATGGTCTTGTTTTATTTTAGAATAAGTTGTTATGGACACCTGAATTATTGCGTGAGTTGCTCTTCTGCCCTTTGTTTGGCTCTCTGAGCAGCACCATGGAGGTGGGCAAGAACGAGTTACTTACAAAAGGTGGCAAAAGGGGAGCCAAGAAGAAAGTGGTTGACACATTTTATAAGAACACTGATATGATGAGAAAACACCAGCTCTGTTGAATAGTAGACATAATGGAAAACACTAGTCTCAAGAACTCAAGGAACCAAAATTGCATCTGATGGTCTCAAGGATTGTGTTTTTGAAGGGAGCCTTGCTGATCTGCAGAATGATGAAGTGGCATTTACATATACACAATGGAATTCTATGCTGCAGAAAGAAAGAAGGAGCTCCTACCTTTTGCAACAGCATGAATGGAACTGGAAAGCATTATGCTGAGTGAAATAAGCCAGGTGTTGAAGGACAAATACCATATGATCTCACTTTTAACAAGAAGCTAAACAACGAAACAAACAAGCAAGCAAAATATAACCAAAGACACTGAAATAGAGAACAGGCTGACAGTGACCAGAGGGGAGAGAATTTCAGGGGAAATAGGGGAGGGATTTAGAAGAACATATATAAAGGATACATGGTCAACAACTGAGAAGGGTGGAAATGGGAGGGGCGTGGGAGCACGGAGGTGGTGGGATGGGATGGGAGTAACAGACAGAAAACTGTACTTGAAAAATAATTAAATAAATTTTTTAAAAAGAATCTGGAAAAAAGGAAAATAAAATAAAATGTATAAAAAAAGGAAATTCAAGCTAATTATTGGGGATATTCAGGGCAAAAACTGCCTGACTAATTTCCATGGCATGGACCTTACCCATGACAAAATGTGCCTGATGATCAAAAATGACAGACAAGGATTGAAGCTCACATTAATGTGAAGACTACCAATGGTTATTTACTTTGTCTATTGTGTTGGTTTTACTAAAAAATTCAACAATCGGATTCATAGAACCTATTATCCTCAGTGTCAACAGGTCCATCAAATTTGGAAGAAGATGGAAATAATGACCAAAGAGGTGCAGACAAATGACTTGAAAGAAGTGATTAATAAATTGATTTCGGATAACATTGGAAAAGACATAGAAAAGACTTGCCGATCTTTTTATTTGCTCCATGATGCCTTTCATAGAAAAGTCAAAATGCCGAAGAAACCCAGGTATGAATTGGGGAAACTCATGGATCTTCATTGTGAAGGTAGAAGTTTTGGGAAGGCTACTGGGGATGAGACAGGTGCTAAAGATGAATGATGAGCTGACTGATGGGAGACCCAGTCCAAGAATCTGTTTAAAATATGGACATTAAATGGTGGCAAATAAAAAAAATCTTATTTGTGAAAAAAAGAAAGAATAAGGTGTTATATATGTTGCCCCTAAGTTGCTCTTGATAACATTTGATTGACTCTTATTTAGTAATACTACAAAGTTTTGACAAATGTAGACATCATCTTCATTTTTTCCATAGAGTAAAATAGCTTATTGACCATGTTCTAATAATGTGATGGAGATAGGTTAACTAAAAGAAAGACGCATTAAAATTAATCTTAATTTGCATTGAAGTACTAATATTTTATATTAATTATAACTACCCAGTTTTAAACAATATTGAGATAATATCAATTTATAGCATTATACAATTTTAGGTGTGCAACATCATAATTTGTTATCTGTGTACACTTTGTAGTGCTTATCACGAAGCCTAGTTTCCACCCATCATCATACAATTGATCCCCTTTACCCATTTTGCCCTCCCTTCATGTATTACTTTCCCTCGGGTAACAAGTAATCTATTGTCTGCCTCTATGATTTGGGTTTTGTTTATGTTTGTTCATTTTTTTGTTTTGTTTTTATATTCCACATAGTGAAATCATACGGTATTTATCTCTTTCAGTCTGACTTATTTCACTTCACATAATACCTTTAAGGTCCATCTATGCTGTTACAAATGGCAATATATTACCTTTATATGGCTTAGTAGTATTCCACTGCATATATTTCCACATCTTCTTTTATTTGTCTGGTGATGGACATTTAGATTATTTCCATATCTTGGCTATTATAAATAATGCTCCAATGAACATAGGTGTCCATATGTATTTTCAAATTAGTGTTTTTGTATTCTTCAAATAAAGACACAGAATTAGAAGAGCTGGATTATATGATAATTCTACTCTCAATTTTTTGAGGAATCACTACATTGTTTTCTGTAGTAGCTATATTAATTTACATTCCTGCCAACAGGGTATCAGGGTTCCCTCTTTGCATACTCTCTAACATTGTTGTTTTATAAGTAAGAAAAAATATTACAGTTTATTATTAAATTTTCAAGATTTAGATATTCAAATTTAACAAAAATAGTCACTCTTCTTCAAAATAACCCTACCGAATACAGTTTATTTATCATTCATCTAATAATATGTGTTTTTTGTTGTATGGGAAATACATGGTAGAAAAAGCCATGAAGAAGTTTACCATTTAGTGTGAAGACAGAGATCAGTCAATGATTGCTCCACACTTTGGCAATGCGAAGAGAAAGTTATATTCAAGAACTGCTTGAGCACAAATTGAGGAAGAAGGTCAAATAAGAATTGATGCTTGGAATGCCTTCCTGGAGGAGATGATGCTTGAGGTGGATATATAAGAATGATGAAAGTTGGTATTACAAAAAAGGGAGTAAAGATAGGTAAAAGTAGAAGATGAGCGCAGGTATTCCAAGAAGGACTTGACTGTGTAAACATAGGGAGGATGAAATGGAAGCATGCTGGAAGATAAAGCTGGGAGATAAAAAAGACATTAAGAAAGGCTGTCATACTGTTAATGAAAAACCACAGACCCAAAGTGGCATAATTTGCGCTAATGCCCATAATACCAAACCTAGATTTAATACCTAACCTAATTACTGTTCCAACCTTTCTTAGAAATGTAATCTCACTCAACGAGTCCTAAATTTTCTGGTCAAGCATCAGGAGGTAATCTCTCACATGATCCCTCCACACGTCTACTGCCCCCATAGACAGGAGAGGCAACCTGCAAGAATGTATATATGAAAAATGTCCCAGATTTTACTGCCTATCCCATCTTCTAGGATACTTTGGTGGAACTCACACAATACAATATATCCATGATATATCATATAGAATTGTACACCTGAAACCTGTATAATTTTATTAACCAATGTCACCCCGATAAATTCAATAAAAATTAAAAAAATACCTTGCCCTCTCCCTCAAAAGGAGATATCTTGTTCTTAAAATGATCCTCTCTTCTCTTGTGCTAAGTTCACTTGCCCCACCCTTTTCCCTGTAAAACCTTTTATTCTGTAAAATCCCTGGAGTGCCCTTCTAGTTGTTAGATGGGATGCTGCCTGATCCATGAATCACTTAATAAAACCAATTAGATCTTCAGATTTACTCAGTTGAATTTTGTTTTTCAACAGTGCTAAGAAAAGGTATTTGGGCTTGATCCTGAATGGTATAGGAGACTATTGAAATGTTAGACATCTGATTATCTGAGCAGGTATATGTTTTAGAAAGTTGACCAAAAGCACAGTGCATTATAAAGGACTCGACCAGAGTCAAGGAGTCCACTTACAAGACTGGTGTAATAATTTAGGAAGATGGTGGTTTGCCTAGAGAGTGACTGTGGAGATGAGAAGACATAAACAGATTTGAATACATGTAAGAAACTGACTAAGCTTGGTGACTGATGGAATGTTGTGGATGAGGATGAATGGAAAGCCGAGGACGACTTGGACTGAATGTTATGAGTGAGAAAGAATGAAAAGTCAAGGTCGATGAATCAGAAGGAGACTAGACTAAGAATAACAGAGCCAGATGACAGAGTCTTAGGAGAGAAGACATAAGGGCTGAGTGGAGAGAGAAGAGTTCCTGAAGAAGCCTAAGAGCTGAACAGTTAGCTGGGGGTGGGGGAACAAACAGAGAGAGACACCACCAGAAAAGGGAAAGAAGGAGAGAGTTTTTAAAAGAATGAGACGGCGAATGGTGGCTCTGCCACAGAGAGTAAAGATAACGACTGAAAATCACCAGGTGGGTTGGGTGCAGAGTTAAGTACGGGAATGCAGACTATTCTTTCAAAAAGCTTCACCTATGGAAGGGGTAGGAGTCTTATGATGATGATAAAAGAGACTTAGTGTGCTTGTACGGGTAGTGTAAGTAGAATGGGGAAGCCACAGGTTTAGGTAACAGAATGATGGATGGAACAAAGTCCCTGAGAATAGAGGAGAGGGTAATACCTATGTATTTCACCAATGCCCCGTTCAGCTGTAGGGGGCACAAGTCAGGTTGTATTCTATGTGAATTTAGCTAACCAGAGCACAGCTCTAGGAGGCTCCATTGGCATAGAATACAACATGAAAGGTACCCCCGGAGTTGAGCATGCCTGGCAATACTAAAAATGCAAAGCACGAATGGAGGGACTATCCATTTCACCTACACTCCCCTGTCTGAGTGACAGTTAAACTGTATATAACCCATTGAAGCAATCTGTACTAAAATCACAGCTAACTATTATATTCTCACACTTTATTTAAACAACTACAATCAACTGGGCTAAGTATTTTTTTTACCAACTCAATTCTTTTCTAATACCACCCAACCCATGCATTTGCTGAGCGCTTCTCATGTCTCACTCAGTGTTACGCCGGGCTGTTGAGGACTGCAAATGAATGCTGAACAGTCAGTAGCCTCAAACTGATCATATTCCGGCTTGAGAGAAAAGTAGCATCGACTCACTAGAAACTGTTAGGAGGCACTGCAAAATAATGAGTGAGAGAAACAAACACCGAAGGTTAAAAGAGTTTCATTTAATAGAGAGAAAAGGAAATTTAAGATTAACTTATTTGGTGGTTTTCAAACAGTGCTTCCTGGAACCCTGGGGCTTCAGGGACATGCCTTGGGAGTTCCACAGGGAATGAGGAATTCTCCGCCAAACACTGAAGATTTAAATTGCCATAGGAAGTTAACCATGGCAATGTTTGTAAGAACAAAAAAATTAGAAACCACCTAAATGTCTTTCAGTAAGGGTCTGTCTAAATAAATTATACTTCCTTTGTATAATGGAATACTAACTAGCTCTTTTTAAAGGAAAGATAAAATTGCATGTATTGTTAGAGAATGATCTTCAATATCTATTAAGTGTGTAGCTTATACATACATTACATGTTATTTCTGGAAAGAGGATGTATTGAGAATTTTACTTCTTAATAGTGAGACCAGGAGTGATATGGGGAAAAGTGAAAAATTATTGATCTAGCCCAATTTTCTCATTTTATTGATAGAAGACAGATTCAGGAATACTGTGGCTTACCCTAGGTCACAGAGGTAAAATAAGTCAAAAACCTAAAACACAAACCCAGCGTCTTATCTTTTGTTTGCTTTGCTTTGCTTCGTACCTCAGGGAATTGCTATAGACAGGAATCATTTACAGAAGCAGTCAGTCTTGCTTGCTTCTATTTCTCACATTTCTCCCCTTTCTCTACTATAAATCACTTCTCATTCACCTCCTATCCTGTACACAACTAGCTTTTCTCTTTACCTAGTATGTGCAGTCCATTCATCAAATAGTGGTATTCAAAATATCTATTAATTGTACTGAGGAGATTTTAGTCCTTGAAGGACAGTCTATCCCCATCTCAGGCAATGGGGCTGCCATTGAGACACACACTTAATCAGCATTGAATTGAAATGCCTGTTTAATTTACAAATTTCTTGGAGTACAATGGCTTCATATCTGAGCAGGTGCTGCCTCTGCACTTAATGTGGGGACCAAGCTAATTTGCAGGACTCTCCTGTACCTCACTTTGCACATTTGAGAATAAGGATACCACCCAACACTCTCACCATGCTGTTAATGACCTAATGGACATAAAGGTTCTAAACAATTCTTATTACTTGTTGGGTGGTGGGAGGGTGAGTATTTTTTAAAGATTTTATTTATTTATTTTTAGAGAGAGAGAAACATCAGTGATGTGCAAGAGAAACATGGACCTGTTGCCTCTTGTACATCCCAAACTGGGGAGCAGTCTTGCAACTCAGGCATGTGTCCTGACAGGGAATCAAACCAGCAACCTTTTAGTTTTCAGGCCAGAACTCAACCCACTAAGCCACACCAGCCAGGGCTAGAGTATATTTTGGTGGAGAAAGAAGCCAAGCTTTCTCCTTCACTACTGTGTGACTTTAGGCAAGCTGTGTGGTTAACCCTCTGCACTATCAGCATCGTTGCCTACTAAATTAGAATAATAACACCTAATTCCTGGAGTTATTTTCAAGAATCAATGAGATAATGAATGTAAAATGCTTAGCTCAGTGTTTGATATGTGAAGCATGCAAATAAGGTTAGCTGCTACTGTTTTATGGTTGTTATATTTTAAAATATAACATTATTTGGTGTCTGTTCAGGTCACTTCAGCACCTTCTCATTTTAGCATCCTTAATATCATTTCCAATTTCTCCTTTGAACATCAAGCAAACCAAGAAATCCATTTTATGTCAACAAATCAAGCTGTCAAATCTGTTGATTTATATACTATTTTTAGATTAAGCAACTTCCATGTTCAAGGCTACAAGACAGGTACCATAGCTACAGGAATGAAAATGACAGTCCCTGCAGGCAGGATGCTTTGACTCCAGCGGGCTCTCCTGCCATTCTCAAACACGAGCGATAGCTCCTGGCCCAGGCAAAACTAATGATAGTTATTGTAGATGCGGGATAAAGTACAGGCAGTGGCAGCAGTACTTGATTTGCAGGTTGTGTAGGTGGAATGCCTGATATAACTCATATGTTCTACAGCTTTTTGGCTTCAGGATTCATTTATATTCCGAAAAATTATTGAGGATCCCAGCAAGATTTAAAAATATGGGTTATAGTTGGGAAAACTGGCAGTCACATGGAAAAGAATGAAACTGGGCTCTTATCTTATGCCATACACAAAAATCAACTCAAAATGGATTAAAGGCTTAACTTTAAGACCTAAAACTGTAAAACTCTTAGAAGAAAACATAGGAGGCAGACTCTTTGCCATGTATACTGGCAATGAGTTTTTAGTTTGACACTAAAAGAAAGGATAACGGAAGCAAAAGTAAACAAATGGGATTATACCAAAATAAAAAGCTTCCGCACAGTAAAGGAAACCATCAACGACAACAACCACCACAAAAACCTGTGGAATGGGAGAAAATATTTCCAAATCACATATCCGATAAGGGTTAATATCCAAAATGTATGGAGAACTCATATACCTTAATAGCAAGAAAAACCCCAAACAATCTGAATTAAAATGTACAGAGGAACATTTTAAATGTATGCCTTCTTTTTCCAGAGAAGGCATACAAATGGTCAACAGGTATAAGAAAGGTGTTCGGCATCACATCATGCTTGTTGGAATGGCTGTCATCAAAAAGACAAGAAATAACAAGAGGTGGCAAGGATGTGGAGAAAAGGGGGATGTGCACTGCTGGTGGGGATATTAATTGGTGTAGCCACTATGGAAAATAGTATGGTGTTTCGTCAAAAAAAAAAAAAAGAACTACTTTATGATCCAGCAATCCCACTTCTGGGTATAAATGGAAAAGAAACAAACACAGGATATTGAGCAGCTATCACATTCCTGCTGCATCATTACCCACAGTAGGCAAGGTATGGGAACTACCTGTGTCTATTAATGAGTAAATGGATAAAGAATTTGTGATATATATGAATATATATGATATATACACACATATATATGACAGTATTATCAACCATGAGAAAGAAGGACATCCTGTTATTTGAAGCAACAAGGATGGACCTTGAGGATACTATGCGAAGTGAAATACTTTTAAGTCAGACAGAGAAAGACAAATACTGCATAAAGTAAGTTATATTAGAATCGAACTAAAAAGTCACACTCCATATAGAAACAGGATGTAGAAACGAGGTGCTCAGGGGTGAAAAGGTAGAGGAAATAGAGAGATTGGTGAAAGGGAGCAAACTTCCCGCTGTAAGGCGGGTAATGTCTGAGGATCTAATGTACAGTAGGGTGACTACAGTGGGTAGCAGTACAGCTGAAATACACTAAGAAGGTAGAACTTGAATATTTTCACCAAGAAGAGAGAGAGAGAGAGATGTGAAGTGATGCATCTGTTAATTAACTAGATGAAAGTATTCCTTTCACAATATGTATTTCAAATCATCATGATGCACACTTTAACTATCTTACAATTTTATCAATTACACCTCAGTAAAACTGAAAAAATAAAGTAAAATAAAATATGTATTATGGCTAGTGTTAACTATTTTAGAAATCAAAGAGACATAGAAAATACTCATTATATTATAAAATAATATTGTTAGATATTAATACATAAATTAATAAATAAATTAATAAATCATTTCATTATTTTTATTAAATAAGAATAAACCAATTACATATTAGCATAAATAATATAGTTTTGAAAAATAATTATGGTGGTGGTATAAAATAGATAATATCACTGAGTTTTGGCCTACCTTTGAAGGAGAAATTTAAAAACATAAGCTATTCCAATGATGATGAATAGAGTCTTATGGGGGTGGTCTAAGGATGCCTATTACAACATATGATTCGGTCGGACGTATAACTATCCAGGCTTTTTTGTGGCTTATGTTTTAAGATCATCAGTTTCCTCCCAATCTTGCTCTGCCATTTCTGGCTTTGTCCTTGAGAACGGCCTGTCCAAGGACGCTCCTCAGCCATGAAGGTTGTATGTTGTGCAATGGGAGAGGACTGCTTGGAAACTCTGACGTTTGAGCTTTCCAGCCAGACGTCGGACAGACATTTTTAGGAGTGATAAATGTATCATAGAGACAGATAGGGCACAGCCTCTGCCACATGCAGGATGAGGACAGGGAATTAACTTCCTAAACCTCCACTTTAATTAAAAGCAGCTCGACAAACAAATCCAAACATGGTATTTTCACCTTTGTTTCTTGTGGTTAAACTTACCTAACCCAATGCACTGTGATCTTCCTGAGTCTGAACATGCTTCTTATACATCTACTTTTTCCCTTTCTTTTGATCATAATATTTAGCTCAATGTTGAGCACTTAGTAAATCTAAAATACCCAAAGTTAAAGCTGTTGTTTCCTTTCTGAAATTTGTTTTCTATATTTCCCAATGTCTACTTACAGTATCATCATTTTCCCAGCCACCTAAGATGAAAAATGTAGTCATCTTGGAGTCATCACCCCCGACCCCCACCTTCTATCTGCCAATTCTGATTTTATAGAAAGTCTGAAGTCAGTGAGGTAGGAACTTGCAATCATTTTGTGGTTCCTCTAGTCACTGTTTTCAATAATGTTCTGTTGTGTTTTCCTTCTCTGTCCCTAAAACATCTTCAGCCCATCGCAGATTTTAGTTTCTTTCTGTAGCCCAGAATAAGACTTGCTTTCAGTTATTTAACAGTCCAGTCCAGGTTAAAGAAAATAATCAAACCTTTACTTTTCTTTCCAGTTCAAAACATGTCATTCTGCCCCACAGAACAAGCTTGCCCCAGGTCTATATTGACCCAGGTCGGAGCCCCTCACTGCGGCTACCCAGTGGAATCTCAAAATTTCAGTGACCCAGTGATTGCTGTGTGTTTCCTCTTCTTCCTTGTCCTGCTCTCGTTCCATCACATTAGATACTAAGTGTAGGGGCAAGTAACTTGTTACTTAATTTATAGGCCTCTGGATAAAAATGAACCCACTTCAGACCTAATATAGTTAGTATCACAGGATTCCATGAATAAACACGAATTTTGGATTGTCTCTTTTAAGGAGAGGGTAAATATATGGTCCAGAAAGGAGGAAATGGTTTTATGAGAAAAAAGAGGGCAAATGATGATAGATTGTATTCTTCTTTTCAGTCTTTGTTGCTCCCCTCTAAGGGGAACTACACTCTCCTGCCCCATTGACATTTGGCTTGCCCATGTGACTTGCTTTGGTTCAAAAAATGAGGGCAAAAGTGGTATGTGCCATTTCCCGGCAGCAGCTTTTAAGGGGCTTTTCCTCCTGCCATGAGACCTGTAGGTGAGATTTGTACTGTCCAAAATACTGGTAGTTCCTTCGGCCTGCACCCCAAGTGAAGAACACTTACAGCAGAGCCCAGCCGGCCTATAGCGTGAGCAAGGAATAGACTTTGTTGCTATAAGCCACCAAGAGATGGGTATTATTACCACAGCGCAACCTAGCCTAAGCTTGCTAGCCTTAAACTGCTGGTTAAATCCTTAAATTGCTTCACAAGCCTGTGTTTCCTCTCCTCCTCAGCCTTTGCTTATTCAAGGCTGCTTAGTCGAAGCGGGCTGGACTTCGCCTTTAATCCTGATTTTACCATTTTTAATCTGTGAGACCTTGGGCAAGTTACTTAACATCTAGTCTCATCAGTTTGTCCTAAAAATGAAACGAATGATACTAAGATGTTATTTTGATTAGAAAATTTAATACCTCAACCATAAGTAGCATAAGACAGGCACTTGATAACAGTTTTGTACCCAAATTTACTCCTCACTGGAGAGGAAGATAGGATTGATCATTTGCTAACTTTTTTGTTTTTGTTGTTGTTCTAAGAATTTTGTGGTAACATTTCTAGCTTCTATTTCTTATTTCAAAGATTTAAGAAATGTGAGTACTATCCTAAGTATAGTCTGCCTAGTAGGAGATTTAACTTATGTTATTTTTCTTCTCCACCTCTGAACTCCTCTATGCTTTATTTGTAATTTCATAATCTACTAAAGTTAGGGCCTTTGTGTGCATGCCTCATCCTCATTCCCATATGCTATACTCTAAATTCTGTGAGAGCAAGATCTATATTTGACTCTTTAGAGCTGCCCAGAACCTGGGACATTGTTATGTATGACAGTTAACAGAATAAAAAAGATTTGCCTTTTATGTAAATAAAAGTGATGAAACTACTTTTAAAGCTATGTGAATATAGGGGTTTTTCCCTTATAAATATGTGCTCCACTGGTCTATCAAAATAGGAGCTTTATGTCCCAATCTTCCAGAGACAGAACTCTTGGTAGAGGACAAATTCCTGAAATGAGGCATACAGAGCAAAAGCTCTCATTTAAAACATTTTTTTCAGGGCTAGAAAATATCATTTGATGATTTAAAAGCTGAAGGCCTTGTATTTTAAAAATAAATTAAAAAAAATTGAATTGTAAACTTGTGTGTTGTCTTTGTTTTTTAGCAAAGCTGAAGTTCCTTGCTGATTTCTGTTTGTTTGTTTTCTCTGGGAACCAAGTAGCTGTACTACACCCAAGCGTGTATCATTTCACGACAATGACTCAGAAAGCTGTGCAGATGTCATGGCTTACCTAGTCCCTAAAAAATGCCTACCATGCAGGAAATGAAATAAGGTTCCTGGACTCAGCAGAAATGGGGTGAGGATAAAGAGCTGCTTTGAATTTGTGGGCTTTCCCGGACTGCTTTGGAAACATCTCATGCAAATCCAAACAGTATCTGGGTCACAGATAGTTTTTGACCAGTAATTTCTGAATATCTTTTTAGTTTTCTAGTACATGTAGAGGTAATGGGCCTATTTGGAAAATAAAACAATTTGAATAATTTAGGTAGTTTGATACCTTTCTACCAATGATGATCCTTTTCTTTTTCAAAACAGCCTGCCATTATAGGAACACTTTCTAAGGCCAAATATTTTATTATGCTGAACAGTAAATAAAATCCAGAGATTGAGTGCCTTTACCAGCAGCTTAAATATGCACGATCTGTTGTTTCTGAATGTCTTATGTGTGTATATACCAAGAAATAGCTTGCTAGAATATGAATTGTATCATTGTATTTGACAAAACCCTTAGTTTTTAACTTTTATTACTTTGGAAGCCTGTCAAATGCTATTCAGAAACTGTCTCTTTAGCCTTGGTTATAATAAACCAAAAGTACCTAGAATTCTATGGGACACAGGCTGTCAGGAAATGTTGAGTGCACCATTTTAGGGGGAAAGCAAAGACTTTTACAAGAACACTTCAATATGCAAATAGAGATAGATTTAAGAATATGCAACTAGAAAAGATTTAATAACAAGAAAGAACTTAAGGAATAAACCAATCAAGATGTAAAACAAATTATTTCGTGCTTACTTTGACATTCCAGCTTTGTATACCATTCTGAAAAGGGGCTGTTAAATTTCTACCATGACAGAGAAGGTTTGGGGTGGGGGGAAATCCCAATGATGACCACGGTGTAAAAACGCACAGCTTAGAGGGGAGTTTCCAATGGGCTTGGCCATTGGCCAAGCATTCAAAGTACGCCCCACAGTATAACTAAAACCTTGCCTTGGTTTAGCACCAGCATTTATGCATAGAAAATAAGAGTTAATACGGACAATCCTCAGGAGGGAGAAACAACTATGAAGGGGTGAGCTTGAGACACAATCATAGACCTCAACCAGCATACTGTTGAAGATTATCAGCTATGACTGAATTTGAGTCTAAATGTAATAGCTTGCTCAGGTTTAGCTCCTGTGAAAACCAGCACCAACAGATGACTCCTAGATGACTAATCATATAATACAGTTTTGTCTCTTTTCCTAATTTATGGAAAAGGCAAAAAACCATCTCTAGGCCCCCTTTATGTAAGCAATAGACATACTGAAAGTGAAAAAGAAAAAGAAAAACTTTCAGAATATATATCATGGCATTTTGACATTGAGTACTTTACTGACATTTCATTTCCCACCATCACACCCCAAACAGGGCATACAGATATTTTACTCAGCAAACAGGACACAATGGAGCAAAAATGCAGTTTGGAGTCTGATGGACTTGAGCATAAACACTGCCTCTGGTCTTGGGCAAGTCATTGAACCTACATCTCAGTTTCCTTATCTTCAAATTAAAAATGAATAAAAATACTTTTCTCTTTCAGTGTTTATGAGATTAAATGATCTGAATTAGGGAACCAGACTACATCTCTTGAATCTGCCATATTCTTTATGGACTCCGCAATATTCTTTCTGGTATTCCCAGTGCTTGGCAAAGAGTAACAGTTAATAAGTGTTTACTAAATGAATGAATGAATAAGTGACCTATCGAAGCCTAGCTCAATAAATGTATGCTCAAGAAATATTACTTTTCTACAGATAAAGTAACAGTGGAATTATCCGCAAAGTTCAGCCTAAGACGTCATTATTAATTCCCTCTCTCCACACGAGGACTTGAATTTTGGCCTTGATGAGAATAAGATAGGAAACATTGCCAAATGTAGGAATTATGATTTGCTTAAGAAAAAGCAAAATGGAGGAAATTTGTGGGGGAAAACAAATCTAATCCCCACACAATCTTTTCCTCAGGTGAACTATCATTTTTCTTCACTGAATTCTGCAGTTTAGCAATGGAGATACAATTAAATTTTTTGGTAATTATTTATTCCCTTACACAAATGCCTAATTGTTTGGAGAATTTGTTCAAGGTAAACATAACTCAAAACATTCTTCTGACTTAGACTACTGGCCTCATTTTTCACATGAAATGTCTGATCAGAAAATAAAATTGCAGTCACATGTGTCATTCAATAGTCTAGCAATTCATAAATTACATGATTTAAATAAATGTTTAGGTGATTTTCCCATACTTATTATTGCTCTAGTTACATATTATACATAACAGGCTTATTTTTTTTTTGCATTGCAAGAGATCCTGTTATTATAACTTAAGCTATGTAATTGTTTTCTGGCCAACAGAAACACTGACATAAAGATTGCATTTCCCACATACATCAGAATTACTTCAAGTGTTTGTTTGTAATTATCATAAAAATAAGAGTATAAGATATATCATATAAATGCCATAAGGGGAAATGAATGCATGAATTAAATTCTATTTAAAAAGGGCATTTTGTTTTTCAAATAATCAGCACAGGAAAGGATGAGCTAATGTCATTTTCCTGAAGTTACTCTTTCATCCTTAAAGACACACCTTGTGTTCGCAATCTCAGGGCTTGCTTTTTAGTAAGTCAAGACACCACTGTAATAATCATAAATCTTTATACATGATGGAAATGTTGAGTTAATTGGCATCACAAATTCTTGGTGTGATAACTCAGGACTGGCATTGATGAGCGTGACTTTTTCAAGATAGACAGGCAAGGACTATAAGAATGAATTGTATATCCAAGATATACACCCTTGTGCTCTGACTACAAAATTCAAATGTTACTAAATTCACTGAAAGTTTCTGAATAAACCTCAATGAGAGGTGGAGGTGGAGTCATTGGTGACTCCACCAAAGAAAAGGTGACATGTAAAGCTATGAAACCTCAGAATCTAGAAAAATGAGCCAGGAGGCGGGCAAATATTCTGATCCATGGAAGGGAGGTTGGTGGTGTCTCTCAGCCTTAGACGTTATACTCTGCCTTAAACTGAAGTCTGTAAAACCTTCCTTCTCTACTACAAAACACCATTGTGTAGCCATCACTGATGCCACACTTCCCATCTTCGCCTTTGGAGCGTGGCACATAAGTATCCATTATCACAGATAAATTGCAGATCATATCAATAAAAGACCATTGAAGAAGTTTGAACTTTTAGACACTATATAGACATTGAATGAGAATTCTGCAGTTAACATAACAGTCCAGTTTCAGGTTTGTGGCTACAGATAACCCAATGAGCCAAGACCCAGACCCTCCATGATCTGGAATTACTTTCATTACACTTTATGTTTTGTGTTTGGGTAATGTAGGATCTTTCCCTTTGTGCATGCTTATTCACAAAGACATTGAACTGCTGCCTCCTCCCATTGATGATTGTATCAATGACATTCCATATTTTTTTAAGAAGAGGCTTTATCTCAATTCCTTAGACAGTCTCCAGTTTACTATTGGGAATGGAAGCCCATCCAAATCCAGCCTGTTTTCCAGGGCAATGGTAACTTGTTTAGCCTCTGCCAACCATTTATTGTCAGGAGCCAAAACATGTCTTTGTTTACCACTTCCCATTAATCTTGCCACAAAGCCCCTGCTCAATGATTTCTCTAATTATATTATTGTAGTGGTTACGGTTGTGCTCTGCCCAGACCCCCTCTTTTGGATTGTTATTTCTGCTAAATTGACACCGAACTGTGTCCCCCAAACTAATATGATAGCATTTGGAAGTGCGGCCTTTGGGAGGTAATTAGGTTTGGATGAGATCATGAGGGTGGGACCATGATGGAATTAGTGTTCTTATAAGAAGAAAAAGAGACACCAAAAAGCTTGCTCTCTCTCTTTACCATTAAGAACACAGAGAGAAGGAGGCCGTGTGCAAGCCAGGAAATGGGTCGTCACATAAGAATGGAATTGGCCAGCACCTTAAGCTTGAACTTTCAAGTTTCCAGAACTGTGAGAAATAAATTCCTATTGTTTAAGCCACCCAATCTATGGTATTTTGTTATGGCAGCCAGAACTGACTAATACAGTATCTATCTTCAGCTTCTGAGAGAGTCAGCTGCTGAGGCTCACAGCTGTGTTCCTCACTGAGCAATGCCTTACTCAAGGTCATAACCCTTTCCAAGGCAGAGGCCAAGACCAGAAAGGCTGATTGGGAGCTACAAAAATTCAACTCCTTTGACTTATTTCGGGACAACTCTCAATGGCCATCCCACCTTCCCCTGTAGGATCAGCCAATGGCCTAATTGCAACCAGTTTGTAGGCTGGATCCTCCCTCTGCCTGATCATGCCTTCCTCGTTTCCAAACAGGCATTTCTCCTGAGGTCACTCTCCAGTGGCCCTTCTGCATGACACTCTCCAACTCAGAGTCTATTTCCAGGGAATCTTATTTAAGCTCGCAGTGATTGCCTAATTGCGAGTATCATCACATCTTGGAGATTTTAATGTTCTGCCTCACCCATCAGAATCCTGAGCATCAAAATTATTCTCGGTTGATAGAGAATCTGTGGAGTCAGCTCTTTATCCCAGAAACCCAGTCCTCTTGGCCTCCGCTCTGTTCCTTCTCTCCTTTTTCCCCTTTCCTCCTAGCCTACTCCTTAGATTTTGCTGCCTAGATTGAGTCCATGCAGGTTGTATTTAACACTATAGGGAGACAAAAGTGTTCCTTAACAACAAATCCCACTGTAGTACAGTTGTCCTGAGAGTTTTTGTGTTTGCAGGCACATTTGGATTCTAGAATATTTGTTAGCTCACTCAGACAGATTTCTTTGCCATAGTTATGACCCTCATGTTATTTCCCCTTTCAGGACTTTTAAATATTTCCAAGGCAAGGTTTTTGCATGTTCCAGACAGCATGCAGTTTTCAAAGTCTAGGCTGCTCTCATGCTACACTTTTTAACCTATTGTTTACTCAGAACTCTGCACTGAAATATATAACCAACTCAGCTCAACATTGCTTCTGAAAAATATGATAAAATCAACATTATCTGTTGTAGCAAAAACAAAAATTACCCACTGATCTAAATTTGGTAGTAGACTATCAAAGGATGCTGTAATATGCTTCTTGAGCACTAATTCTGAAACTCTGAGGTTTATTAGTAGTTGCTGTATATGTATGCAGTGCACTGTATGCAACTCTGTTTAGTACCTCTCTTTCAAATGGTGAGCTACCTAGATCTGAACCCGAACCAACATTTTAAGTCAGGGTCATATCCAAAGTGTGTGGACCAAAACAAGTAGATCTTTATAGAATGATACCTGAAGAGGGCTTGTTTGCATTGGGCCCTACAGGCCTAACAAACCCTATACTACCCCCTGTGGCACATTTATATTACCAGGACTCATGAATCAACTGCCTCTAGGCCACGTGCTCTGCTGTTTTTCAAAATCTACCAAGAAACACAGGCATCGCAATCACCCGGAATCCATGAAAAGTGCACATCCTTGGGTTTCACCTTGGTCCTACTAAATCAAAATTTGGGGTGTCATGCCCAGAAAGATATGCTTCTAGTATGTTTCTCAGGTATTTTTAATGTATTCTAACACTTACAAACTACAGTTATTAAGTGGCATATAGAAACCAAAGGCCTAGTCTCTTGATGTGGAAGTGAAGAGGCTGGAACTAGTCTTTTCATCATCTCCCTTCTCTTCTTTTTTAAGTAATTGATTTAATTTTAGAGAGAGAGGAAAGGAGGAGGAAAGAGAGGGAGAGAAATATCGATTAGTTGCCTCTTTTATGGCCCATACCCAGGCATGTGCCTTGACTGGGAAGCAAACCCTGCAACCTTTTGGTTTGCAAGCCAGCGCTCAATCCATTGAGCCACACTAGCCAGGGTGACTTCCCTTGTCTTCTATCTCTCTTCCCAGTGCCTAGTGTCTTCTTTGCCTTAAGCTCTTTATCCACTTCTACCCATCTGCCCCATGCTCCAACAAAAAAGCTCCCAGTTTCTTCTGATCACCCCCACCCCATTGTCAGAGAATGTTATCTGGTCATGGGCAGCAGGTGGACATCTGATTCAACCAACTCACCTGTGTACAAGTGAAGTAATCGTAGACCCTTTATTTTTTCTCCATCTCCCCTCCCCTCTCCTCCCCTCTCCTCCCCTCTCCTCTCCTCTCCTCTCTTATCCTCTCTAACTTTCCCTCTCGAAATTTCTAGAAAAAGGAACACCAAATGATATACCAGGGCTTTGCCACTGTTAACCACCAGTGATATTTCTTCTGCTATTTTTGCTTGATTTTATTTGCTTTTATTTTACTTTTCAAAATTTCTTCTTTTCTCTGCTTTTGAACCCTGTTTGAACACTACAAGCTCTCTCTCTATTTTTTTCATAATAACACTCTTGGAAGCAATAGTGAGAGTTCAAACAGGGAGCAGGCTGGAAGTGATGTTGTTGGAGATTGGGCCTTGTCTACTAATATTATTTCTCCTTATATGTTGTTCCTATTTATTTAATTACCTTGGTGATGTGTAGCCCCTCCTCCCCCAGTCTGGATGCTGTGTAGTGTCACAGCCAGGGAAATTCCAGTCTGACTGTGGGATCCAGAAGAGTAATGAACATATTTACTACCAGTAAAGAGGTGAAACAGGGGTTGTGTGTTTCACATCACACAGAAAATTTCTGAAACATCATTAGGCTCTCTCCTTCTCCCCCAGATTTCCTTGCTAACTGTGTCCCCTCCCTTCACTGTAGTTGCCTGCTGTTTTACTGGGTAAATGTCCCCCTCTTCCACACCGTAACCTCATGTATCGCACTCCCTAAGCAGGCCTGCCATGCCTGACTCCTGGAAAGAAATATCTGGTCCTCGCTTTGACTTTTCCCTGTGGGAATATACATCCCTCACTCCCACTGAAATTCTGCTGAATAACCTTCCCACTCCTTACATCCAACCGCTGACCTGATGACTCACCCAGAGAGTACAATGTCACAGGAATCTGAGGGGCGAAAATAACCAGGTTCCTCTCCAGACTCAGCCACCCTAACTCCTCCTTGCTCTGTGGAGGAACATGAATCATAAGCTGCAAGAAGAAAGACAGGAGAGAGTTCAAGTTTCATTGGCTCTTTCAGGAGAGTGAAGATGTCCTTTCTTGAGCTGAAGATGTTCTTATAAAGAATCCCCATCTCTAACTCTCTTTTCCTTATAAAACATCAGACACGTAGTAGGTACCCACATCATGATTGTTGAGAAACAGTCTTCAACAACAACAAAAAATGAATGAGTTTCCCAGCTAATCTCAAACTGGTTTTATGTAAATTTTTTAAGTCTTGTGAGTTCTCTTAAAAATTATTCCCAATTAAATGTAATATAGATAAGCACTTAAAATTGAAAAATAAGTAAGTCTGGGATGATCTGCCACTTCATATTATTTATATTACTGCTACTGTGTAGTTATGAGTTGACTGTACTAATAAAAATCTAAAATATATTCAAGATCAAAATTAAGATAAAGGGAAGAAGGATAACATTTATTGAGTAAACATGCTAAGTCTAGCTGCTGTCTGCATGTATAACTTCATTTATCTTTGTGATAACTCTATAAAGAATAAGGCATTATAATTATTTTCCAAAGGGAGAAACTGAAGCTCAGAGTGGTAAAGTAACTTGCCCAAGGTGACACGGACAAAACAGTAAGATCAGGGTTTGCAATCAAATCCACCAGGCTCCCAAGCCTGTAATCTTTATCCAGTATAACATGCTGCCTTTTGATGCTGGCTTTTATCCTTGTTTGGGGAGTTGTCTTGGGCTTACTCTCGCTATTTTGTGGATGATGAAGAATCATCTCTATCTAGTTAAGCTTTAAACACCAAGGAACAAAGTACATCATATTTTTACATATGAAAAGCCATTTGGAGTGTAGTGTATAGGATTGTCATTTTAAAGCACTCACACACATAGTAAGTGCTGACCCGGTACAAGAATCTAACACGGATTGCCAAAGTCTTATTTATTGTATTGTACTAAAGCCAGAAAACCTAGAAAGCCAGTTTGGTATTGGCTTTCCAACTCCTGAGCTGAAAAGAAGCCAGGTAGAATAAGCTGCCTTTCTCACCGTTTTTTTTTTTTTCCCCCAGAGGCCCCAAGCTAAGGCATCAATCACATTAGCCCCTATACTCCAACTTGAGTAGCAGAGAGTGTGATTCAGCCCCTCTTGTTTAAAGTATTCTGTTTTATTTTACTACTTATTTTTTATTTTTTTCTTTTTGTTCCACTTTTAGCTCAAGATTCTGGGCATAGAAAAATAAAATGTAGAATGTGATAGGTGCATGCTTTAGTGATTTACAGAGTTAAATTCCAGTTTCCTTTTAAGGCCAGAACTATGGATTTTGTTTTTGTTTTATTGATTCTTATCTGTCCAACTGGACTGTAAGTTTCCTTTAGGACAGGATCCAGGTCTTATTCATCTTTGTAGTCTCCTGTCTCTCCTTCCACATGGCTTATCCCAGTGTCTTGCACATTAGAAGCCTTCAACCAATGCTTGTTGAAATGTATGCATGAATGAATGTAGATGATAGAAGCATAGAATTCTATTTTTGTCCAATGCTAAAAAATGTAGCCTGTCTCAATGATTTAAAAAATTTGTTGTAGACTAAATGAGTTTGAAATCTTTTGTTCAAAATTGGTAAAGACCTCTGTGTCATGTAGGATACTTTTGGCTGCAAGTAACTGAGTAACCAACCAGAAGTGGTTTAAAGACTAACATTAGATGAGATGATATGACAACAGGTCTGGAGGGATGTATGGTACACAAACAATATCATCAAGGACCCAGGCTTTTGTATCTTTTGCTTTTGCTTCCTGAGTGTCTCATGGTTACCAGATGGATACTTTATATCTAAACATCTTGTTTTGCCAGAACTTCTTTCAAAAGTCAGAAAGAAGAGGCAGAGGAAGGTTTTTCCACACATTTATGTCCTTTTATAAGCAAGGGTGTTATTTTCAAGAGGCCCTTCAATATACTTACCCTTTCATCTCACTGGTTAGCAAGGGTCACATGCTCACCTCTAGGCCACTTGCATCTAGCGAACAGTATTACCATTTACTATGATTGGGTTAGAGTAGTAATGGTTCATCCACTTGGAATTGGGGAGGGTTGTGCTTTTTCCAGGGTATCTCTAACTTAGATGCCTCCTATCTGGTACTTGAATAAGAACAGGATTCTAGATAGAAGGGAGAAATGAGAAATAGGTATTGGCAAGGAAAACAGCAGTATCGATTACCTCCTGTATGAAATAATTTGTCACAAGAAGTTTCTGCCAGAGATACGAGCTGATTTGTGTCATACATAGACCTCAAAACAAGGTCAGAGGCCTCATTTTTCTTTATTGTGTATCTATTATACACAACATGTGTATCTAACAACACATATGTTATTTAACATAATCCTCACACATCAACATAAGAGGTAGGTATAGTAATCCATGTACAAATGAGGCTACTGAGGCTCAAGAAGGTTAAAAACTTGCTCAGATTTGTGCATAAGACAGAGACCACTTTAAGATACAGTGCTGTATACATCTCACTCTAAAATCCATGCACTTTTCTCCATGTTTTATGGTATGATGGTTAATTTAAGGGCCCACCTGACTGTGCTATGGGGTGCCCAGATATTTAGTCAAACATCATTTTGGGTGTTTCTGTCAGTGTTTTTAGATGAGATTAGCACTTAAATTGGCAGACTGAGTAAAGCATGTTGCCCTCCAATGTAGGTGGCCCTCATGCATTCAGTTGAAGGCCTAAATAAAATAATAAGGCTGACACTCTCTCGAGTAAGAAAGAATTCTTCATGCCTATCAGCCTTCAAATTGAAAGATTTTTTTCTCTGCCTTTGAACTGGAACTGAATCATTGGCTACTCCTGGGTTCTTGCCTGCCAGTCTTCAGACTGGAACTATACCATTGGCTCCCCTGAGCCCCAGGTTGCTGGATTACTCTAGATCTTGTGACTTATTATTCTCCATAAATTGCATGAACCAATTTCTTATAATAAACTACATACACACATATACATATCTGTATATATATGGAATATAAATATAGGTAAATGTAAGTATATATATGTATATATACACATGCATGCAGACATCCTGTGGGTTCTATTCCTCTGGAGAACCCTAACTAGTACATGGTGAGACTCTGTTCAATTTGGGATATTTTTCGTCCTAACCAGGTCTTGAAGTTCTGACACTTATGAAAGAAAATATTGCAGCCCGAGTCAGGCATGAAGAAAGCCTGATTAAAAGGCTTTTCAAATCTTAGTTGGTGCATGGAAAGGGAATGCACCTCACAAGCTATCAGTAGAACTCACATTCTAGAATACCACATTTTACACAGACCCAGAGAGTTTTGACTCCAGAGCACCGGTTCTTAACCACTATAGCTAGGCATCTTGATGGGTTTCCATAAATTATGAACCACTATATAAGGCATTGGTTATCCGTAAGAGTTAATGAACTCTGACCATGCATTTTTATTAATAAATTAGAGGAACAAACCCTCACTTTCACTCATTTGTGTTTTAATACAAAGCAAAGCCTTAGGTGAGAAAGATGTGAGTGGATACCCAGCTAGCATGCCAGAAATTCCATATAACCTACATTCCGAGCTGATCAGAGTGTGCCCAGGGTAGTGCTTCCTACAGAGGCGCCCTGTGCAACCTGGGTATTGTGACAGGAAAATATTAAGGGCCTTGAGGGGCCCTAAATGTATTCACGACATCACACCTTCGAAAAGAGCCTTTTCTCAGATTTCAGCTGCCATTTCTGGAGGTTAAGATATTATACCCCTTAGTACTTTTCCCTTGGAATGAGTTAACCTGAGAAATGGCTCTGCATTAAGTACAAAACACATCTCTGATCGCCCCTCCAGTATCGAGTCCTTCTTCTCCTCACAGTAGCCCAAGTGTCCGTTGGAAAATATTCCACTGCTATTCTCGGCCGATGGTTTGAATCACACAAAACCCACTTTGAGTCCAGGAGGTGATTTATGATTGGCCAAAACTAATTACAGCATCTTATTCTTTTGCTTTTATTTATACCATAGACAAAATGTAAGAAAATGAGATTATAATGCAGTCATATTTAAGTGTGAGTATTAAAACTATCAATTTATTAAATGTAAATAATCTTAAAATATGAAAACTTGTGGAGACAATGCTTTGACATATTTTGTTCGAATTTTAATATAGTAGAAGGGGCCAAGGCTTCTTTTGCATCTGAAAACTCCAGTTTAGACCACTGATTCCAGACCTCTGACCCAGTCACTAGCCAGGTTCTTCACTTGCTGAACTCCTCCCCTGGGGCACCCTGGAGGAAGAGTAGGTAGTTCACCTGCAACCTCTACTGTACCCTCCAGTCCCACTGCTCTCTGTCTGCCCAATTCTCCAATACCTCTCTCTCAACTTTAGACTTTGGTCTAAATGTCTGGATCTAAGAGGGGTCTGAAAAGACCTCTCCTTAAACAGTTCTAGGCCTTAGACTCATCCTTGAAAACACTGATACACTAAAACCTATAGCAACCTTAGTCTATATTTACTGCCTTAAAATCTGTCTAAAAAAATCTGATATAATGTTTGTAACTTTGTTAGGAAACAGAACAGAAAATGGTATTTTAAAAATAAAGCTTTCAGTGTTTTATACAAAAGGAAATGAGGTAACTTGGATGCTACTAGTTAATCTAGTGTTAGAAGTCAAGATAATTCTTTAGAGTATGGATTCTTAACCACCCAGAATATTCTATATCAGATTCATTCTTAAATATGAGAACACGAAGCTTTTAGCTTGGTGGCAGATCTTACTCACAGTGTCCTATGAGGCTATTGTTTTCTCAGACACAAAGCATATGAAGTCTGGTTTTCTTGAAAGCTTACTTTCTGGAGACTTCCTTACCATGTACAGAAATCCTGATTATACTTTTTTCTAGCTGAAGTTTTCAGATGCAAATGAAGAATACCCTGACGGAGAAGAGTAGGAGAAGAAAAAGAAGCCAATGAAATGGATGCTTTATCTTTATTTCAGACATTGTGTGAGGCATCTGGATATGGTTTCCTGATTAATGCCATTTTCACTGGCGGTTATTATCTAAAATTATTCAGTATCCACATCCTATGATTCAGCACTCTGGAAAATTACCACACCTACAGAGACTCAGTGGGTCTGAACCAGTAAAAGAGAACGTTTCACTCTCATAAAGGTTAGGCCAAAATGACATGAAAAACAAAAACAATGCCTCCAAATCCAAAATATGCAAATTATCTGCTTTTTAAATTAAACAAAGCACAGCAATTTTAAAATATAATAAATTGGATTTAAAAGGTTAACTTAATGTTGATTTGGGAGGATTCCTACATTCTGTAGTATTGCATGTTACAATATTATAATAATCAACTTTATGGGTTCATTACACTATAATAATATAAAAAAGATATTCTTAACCCAAGCAGTAATTTTTAAAACCACAGATGGCATATATATATATATATATATATATATGATGCAATTGGATTGGTGGTAAATTAATTTTTCTCCCCATTTATGGCAATAGGTCTGTTAAGTTTGTGCCCAAGGGTTTACAATTAAGAATGAGGGAAAACACTGCTTAATAAAGTTGAGATCAGGCATTTAAAAAGAATTCTCATGCTCAAAACTGCTAGAGAGCTGACCTGTTTATAGGAAATAGTTCTGCTAGAATTAGAATCGGAAATAAGGAGAAGATAATGAAATACAGTTTAACCAGTAAAGGGCGGTGAACATATGTATCACTCCATACCATACAAATATGCTGCCAGTTTAGATACACACTTGTGGTTCCTTTCGTCAAGCTATTCTATTTCCTGTTAGAAAGTCTAACTTTGAAATACTGTTTTCGAGAAAGAGAGATAGAAGAAGAACATCATTAAAATGCTTAAATAATTTCTTCAAATTTTTCTCTTATTGTTTGCAATAATGAGATGGTGTTCTTATAAGTCACCCATTTACTCAAAGCTTAAGGGAAATAAGGTTTCAGTCTTGACTACTTACTAATGGCCAAACATCCACATCTGGAAGTTGCTAGAAGGTGTTTTTTAGGTGAAAGGTCAAAATCAAAGTGGAAAAGACCTATCAATCAGGTACTTGTTTATTTCTGTGGTTGCATTCCAGCCATATTTATCTGTATATTGGGCAGGGGAAGACTTGAAGTAGCTTTCTATCCTCTTGCCCCTAAAATGCAAGGAGGTTTTTCATTAGCAAGATATATCATGCCCAAATTTTGCTATTTCATTTAGTTCTTCATTAGCAATTGTGAGAACTGGGTAATTAATACCGAGGAAGATAGATGTAATTTAATCTATTATAGTATAGTTTTTAAAAACTTTTGATGTAAATATGAAGTCTACTATGTCCCCATTCAATGAAAGCTAGAGGAAGATCGTGAGCTCATCATTTTTGTTGCCGTGCCACGAACCTCACTCAGGCTTCCATGCCTTTGAACGTTACCCTCTCTTTTCAACTGGAAAACTGCTGTTGGTTCTCCAACATCAACTAGCCCCTCTCCTCTGAAAGCTTCCCTAGCTCCTCTGGGCAGAGGTCTTATAAAATGACACAGAATTCGTCCCCTCTGTTGCCCCTGGAACAACACATTTGCACATCAGCTTCCTATCTACTCCTTCCACACCTACTCCTGTTGTCTAGCTCAGTGGCTGGTGTTTATTGGCAATTAGTAAATACTCATTATAAATGGCCTGTTTTAAAATGGGTTGATTGAAGATGTGTCCTACCATCCAAAAATCAGAATATATTGAGGCATTCCACCTATCTGAATTATTAGAGAAGCAGAAAGTCACTGAACAAGACACGGTAACATAATGCTGATCCATTTTAATTAATATTAAGTTTCAGAATGCTATCCGTCTACCTATCAATTAACTGAACCATTACATTTTTTCACTTTTACTACAGGAATGTTCTTGCAGGTTGCCATCTACGTATGTTTTCAAGCCAATCTTCGTGGAAATGCTTGTTTACATGAGCTTAAGAAATATGTAGTTTTGTTTTTATAGAGGCTTAAGAAATACTTGGCTGGACAATATAACTGGGGAAAAAAAAGACTCGAGGAACAAAATGTACCAAAGAAAACTCAGTATTCATCAGAATTAAAATTAGCTGAAGGAAAAGAACGATCCTAAACTAAAACTCTCTTCCTGTGCTTTGGGTCATCAGCTTTCGTCTGCAGCAGCTTCCCTCCTGAGTCTCCCTCAGGTTATGAGAGAGGTTCCCGGTGTGGGCCGACTAATCTGACAGGCAAGGCTATCTCATGATTTAGAAGTCTCTTTTAAAAATATGCAAAGAAGGCTAACAGGAAGGTTCAAATTGTGTGCAGGGCCTTGGTCGCCTGGTTACAAAGGTTTACCCTTATGACTACTTCATTATCACTCTGGATTATCTATTTAGAGAGGCGGAGGCATCACAGATCTAGAGTCAACGCAGTACAGCCTCCTCGTTTCTCAGGCTCTGAGGCCTCTCTTTGGACTGATAATTGTCAAGCATTCCTTCCTTTCACGGCAATCCAAGGCTAACGCCCACCAGGAAACAAAGGGTCTCTTTGAGGATGAATTTGAGACCATCTTGGCCCCTAAAAATTACATACTGGAAAATTTCTAAGTACTGAAATTATTGTGTTCCCGTTAGAGAACTCTCAGCGGACCTCACTATAGGAATAGGTTATCAAAGCAAAGCTTTCATCAAACCCAAGAGGGAAGAAAGGACAACTGTGAGAGAAAGTTAAAAGGAGAGTCGATGAAATCCATAAACTCTGTATACTTTTGCCCCGCTACCAGTGCCTGTCATATTGACCATCTGCAAACTGCACACTCTTTGTCTTATTTAATTCTCACTACCATCCTGTGAAATTGCCATTGATATCATTCCTATTTTATAGGTAAGTAAACTGAGGTCTAGTGATATAACTTGGTCAGGGTCACATAGCTAGGAAGGCGCTGGAATCCAGGGGTTTTCATGACAAAGTGTAGGCTCACACCTCACAACCACAAGGCTTCTTGCATTAAGCAGGGGAGGCCCCTTTAATCAGAAACACCCCCTCATCACACACTTTTTAGGAAGGAGCCTTAGAATTCTTTACAGCACTCACTCCATTGACGAGAAAAATGACATCAGGATCCTGAGTTTAAATGTTCTGGTTTCCCTGTACTTAGCTTTAGGAGGAAAAAACCAAAATTATGAGAGAGCCAATTCATATCAGCAATTTCATTAGAAAACAAGAGAAGGAACTCTGAGGGAAAGCTGTGGTCAGTGCACGTTCAGTCTGTGCACTGAGACTCGGTGCTCTCGATGCTGATCGAAAAAAAACTGTGATATTCTCTGCCAACTCAGATAAATGCCTGCGTGATCTGGGAGCTTTGCGCTCTGGGACAAAGGTAGCTGATAACATTTGCCGGGCATTGTCACAATGGCTGGAAACAAAAAGTTTTATCATTGTCTCTCTGACTTAATAAATTCAGTTTACTTGTGTATATTAGTTTACAGAAGATTCTTACTGGCCAAAGCTTATTTTGGTCTTTCTACAAGCTTCGACTTGTTTATTTTCATTTAAACAAATATAAGATAAGCGAGAATAGTATCTGCCACATCTTTTGTAATTTCTCACAATTCTCTAAACACAGGGTGTACTCACAGTGGTTTCAGGTACATAACAGTTTAAAATACAAATGCAGACCATTTTCTAGTTTATCTTCTACATTAAATTTATGTAGCATCCATGGTGGAGTCCCTATAAAAAGCCACTTGGGATTCAAGAAAGAAGTACTTACAGTTCATGAGAAAGGACAGTGAGGACAATATTTTTACCTGCTCTGGGATATATGCACATGGCCTTTATTTTATTTAAAAATTGCTAATAGAAATTGTACCTTTACTCATGCCTCCCACTGTCCTTTGACTGTGGGATATATTACTCACCTCACACCCAAATTTACCTCTGGCCCACGCAAACCTTCTGTTATCTTGCTGATTGATGCTGTAAGTTACTGACATCGACAAGGCTTTTTCAGGAAACCGAGGTAACTGAAAATTCCAGGGAAGTTAAAGAAAATGCATCCCAGATTACTTCAGGCTTCTTCCTCTTTTATGCAGTTCATGTTTCTCATCTGAGTCATTGCTAAAATAGTTTAAAGGGTATGCTCACATTCAATGTTAGGAAGAGGCTTATTCATGTTTCTCTTTAGTGAGTTTTGCCTCACTAATTTTATAATTATATCAATATCTGGCTGTTGGTGGTGGAGGTGGATGCTGCTATATGTATTGCAATTATTAATAATTTGAGAAATGAAGTTTTTAATCCATCTGGTAAAATTTGTTCTTTTATATAATCTTGGGAATAATTTTCAAAAATCTTCAGGTGTGCCCTGGCTGGTGTGGCTCAGTGGATTGAGCACCAGCCTGTGAACTGAAAGGTCACTGGTTTGATTCCCAGTCAGAGCACATGCCTGAGTTGCTAGCCAGGTCCCTGCTTGGGGCCATGTAAGAGATAGCCAACTGATGTTTTTCTCTTGCATTGATGTTTCTCTCCTTTTTTCTCCCCCCCTTACCCTCTCTCTGAAAATAGATAAATGAGATCTTTTAAAAAATTCTTTAGGTGCATTAAATCACAAATTTCTGGTTTGCATTGCAGCCCTTCCACAGTTTCTTATTTTTACTTCTTTACTTACTTTACTTATTCTTACTTACTTACTTATTTTCACTCACTTTCTGTTATTTTTTGTCTTGTAACTGAATTGGGACCAGGGGTTGGTTATTGGAGTCAATAGGGTCTAGATGTGGCCGACAGTCTCTTTCTAGAGGACTCACACTTAGTTCTTGCTGAGTTTCAGGCTCTGTACCAGGTGCTGCAGTCAGAATGCTCATAATGTTGATCTTCTGGAAATACATTGCCTTTGGGGACCTAACCTTTTGCTAGTGCATTAATAAAGCATAGACAGGATGTCTATATCCCAGGGGAGAGGCATATCTAAGATTTGGGCTTCAGGAAAGATTGTCCTAGTAAGGTGACCCTTGAGACATGTCCTGAAAGACCAGAAGAAAATGGAGGAAAGGGTGTCCCAGCAAACACAGATGGAGGGATTATGAGAGAAGACGGAAAGGGAGGGAAGAAGAAGCCAGCTCGTGAAGGCTCTGTGAACCAAGCATGAGGAATATGAACTGTACTTTGGATGCTTTGGGAAACCACTGAAGGACTTTTGAGTAAGACTTTGGCATTATCAGATTTGCATAAGTGAATTAAATCAGTGAACGTCTGCTGAATGTCTACTGGGTGGCAGTAACTACTCATTGAGAAATGGGACTGAAAAGTTAACATGATCCTTATGCTTAAGAAGCTTATGGGTTTCAATAGGAGAAGACAGACATGAAAATGAAAAAGTACCAAAAAGCATTTTGGCCAACGTAGAAATGTGGAATAAGTTAGGAGGTGGTAAGACCACACGTGAAGTTACGGGTGTGTTGTGGAGAGGAAGCAAGGGACCAGTTGTTTCTCTTGAACAAATTCTTTTCAACTGTGTTTAAAGAAATACGTCAACCTAATAGCTGTTTAGTCTGTGATAAAATAACATTTAAATAAGGTGCATATGAAGAATTATCAATAAGTACCTTTAAAAAACGTAAAAGGTAGCATCCTTCTATCTGCCCCTTCCATCACCTACTGTGTTATAATAGGGCAACATCTTAGGTGGGACTGGGACAAGCATGACCAGTTAAGAGACTACTAGGGCAATTCTTGGGATTTGACCTATGCCTGAAATAATGGAGTGACAGTGACAACTAAGGAAGAGGAACAGGCAAAAGAGATAATGGAGAATATGACTCACAAGACGTGATAACTCATTTAGTGATATAACAGATGACTCTCAAGATTTCCACCTGAGTGACCTAGGAAGTGACGATCATCAGGTTTTGGAGGTAGTGGGGAGAGAAAGAGGGATATATGGCCATGTCCATTCTGGACCTGTCAAATCTGAGCTGCCTTTGAGACCATCAAGTGGCAATATCCAGGATTCGTCTGGGATATGCAGATCTAATTCGCAGGAGGGAAGTCTTACTGGGAAGAAGCACTTTCGAGTCTTTGGTTTGTAGCTAGGAACCGAGGCTGTGGGTGTTGAAAAAGTCACGGAAGCACAGCGATCAGAACGAAGAAAGTAGAGGGACCCAGGGGGCCCTGGGAAATGCTACCATCTGAGTATAGACTGCAGAAAGCAGATCTTGGTCAGTGGGTAGGAAGTAAACCAAGAAGAATGTGGTTAGGGATTTAAAGAAGGAATTTTAAAGAGGAAGTCATCAGGAGAGTTAAAAGCTGCCTCTTCTGTGTGTAAAGATGTACTATGATTTTCAAAACAAATTAAATACATTAGGTGGGACGGTTATTGCTAGTAACATGCAATACTGACTAATAGCACATAAAAATACCGCAAAGCTTAGAGAAAAGCAAATTAAACCAGGCTTTTAAGATGATATATCGTCTTCTAAAAGTGAAATGTAAAGGAAAACATGCTGTTCTTCAGCAAAGAAGACATGGAGCTGGATTTGTTTCTCTTAGTAAAGTTGGATTTGTTTTTCTTAGTAAAGTTGGTTTTGTTTTTCTTAGTAAAGAGATGAGGTGTTTTCAGTAAACTCTTCCCTGACTTTCTTACCTGAGTCTTTTGTGGTCCACTCATGGGTGAGCAGGCAGCAGTAGGCAGGGAGTAATGGAGCAGAACAGAGCTCATGAGCACATCTGAGAACTCGTCCCAGAACCTGGTCTCACTGGATTTCCAGGTTTAGGCCACTGGCTAACAGAGCAATATATCAATAGATCAAAAACACACCAGTTGACTCATTCCTGTCCTGGGTTTAATGTTGCCTTCCCCAAAGAACTCCCAATATCCTTCTCAAATCTCAGGGACGTAAGTACATTGCAGGAATTATTAGCTGATTTTGCAAGAGACTTGGAGCTGGAAAAGGTTAAGATCCCAGAGCGGTAATGCATCAGGGGAGAGGGTGCATCTCAGTAGTTCCTATTACTGAACTCAGGCTGCAAAAAAAAAACAGTGAAGAGCTCTTGGCTTTGTGCCCCCTATCCTCCTCAATTCAAAAATATTACTGTATTTTACTCTGATATTTCCTACCTGAAGCAAGGTTTTGGTTCCCACACAACACCCTTTCCTCTGCTCTCTGGTCCTCCCATTACCGTGGCCTGCCCTTGGACACGATTTCCCAGTTCATGTTTTCCTTTCTCATTTCCCCCTCTCAGCACTGACAGAGCCACAAACCTGTAACCGTAACATCTGACTCACTGGGTGCTTCTCCTGTTAATGGACACCACGTGGAACAGGAGGCAGGAAAAGACTCTTTACAGGAAATCAGATGATAATGCTTGCACTTTGGTGCCCTTTGAAACAAGAATTTAATTATCCTAATTAAAAAGATTACCTTATAGAAGACATTTGGGACAAAGAGTAGGCAGTTTGTTTTTTTTTTTCTTCTGATGAAATGCATCTCAAAACCAAAGGGGATATTCCTGCTGATATTTGTTTTCATCTGTTAAAGCCCAGGCCCCAGGAGGACAGTTAAATAAAAAAATTAGGCTTGATTTTCAGACCAACCCAAAGACTGAATACTGAAGCGCCCCGGACTGTGGTTTGTTTGGGGGATGCTTACTTTGAGGCGTGACACAAAAGACCACGCACAGTCTATGTTGTAGAACAACCGAAACTTATTGTCACACAGGTCTAGAGGCCAGTGGTCCAAAATCAAGGTGTGGCACGCTTGCTTCTTTCTGAGGCATCTGTTCCATTTCTCACTCCTATCTTTTGATGATGGCCAGCATCCTTGACATTCTTTGGGTTGTAACTTCACCACTTCAACCTTTGTCTTTGTCTTTAGATGACCTTCTCCCTGTGTATTTCTGTGTGTAAATTTCCCTCTTCTTAAAAGGACATCTTCCATATTGGATTAAGGCCCACCATAATGACCTCATCATATCTGCAAATATCTTATTTCCAAATAAGGTCACATTATAGTTATCAGTGGTAAGACTTCAGTTTAACTTTTCCGGGGCACAATTCAGCCCAAACAGGGAGTTAGGATCAGGAGCCCTTTGCCTTTTCTTCAGGAGCCTAAGAAGTCCTGGTTTTCTGGATCATCACCTGAAATCCAGACCTTCACTTCCCTTCTCCCAGTAAGGGCTCCACTCTCAGCAATAAATTGATAAATTAACCTAAGGGAAGGTATAAGGCAAGTACCATTCCTATTGGGTATTTGCATTTAACAGATGCATTTCTGGAGATAGTTCCTTAACCTGATCGTGCTGGAGAAAATTTTGAGGTGGGGAAGATTTTCTTTTCTAGTAGACAAGCCTTTCCATGACCCTCAAATCATTGCTGTCTCCTCGGTCTGCGAAAAGAATGGGCCTTGTCCATCCATTACTCTCTTAGGGGAAAATTATTACTACAGACAATTTGATCTATCTTTGACTTGTGCGCATGTATTCATCCCACGATTGTAAGTGTGCCAGAAGAGAAGATTTGTTTCTCACCAGGAAATCCATTGAGTGAGAGAATTTTATTTTAGAAAGTGCCAACCTGGGGATCAAGCACGAGGAACATACACCCATTCAAAACTGTGGGTAATTTTTGAAGAATGAACCGGAGAGAGGGAGAGCATTTGGTTGCTAGGAAAATAGAATAAAATAAATAGAGGCTCCCTGTCCCCTGTTTTTCCATCTTGGGGTGGGCTGTGTTTCCTAGTCTTGCTGTGGAATGTGTGTCCCTCCCATCTCAGTGGTGACAGACTCCCAGTGATGCCTACGTGTCTGTCTCACAGGTGTGGGATCTGATCCTTGCCAGCTTAGCCCGACTTCGGAGGATTCTCTCACAGTGGTTGTAAAGAGAAAAGGAGAGAGATAATAGTTCACTGGCATCAATAATCTACTTCCCCAACCAGCCAAATGTTTGAATAATAGCCTCGTGCTTGCCCTCCTGCACCCCCTTCCCTGGCTCTGCCACTCTCAGAATCTCTTCTTCTCTTCCCCACAACTGGGAACTCTAGGGAGCAGATTGTTTTGGCTGGAATTTGCTGGGCACAGATGGTGCCACCTGCTGCATGTTCCTTACTTCTTATTGGCTTCTCTCTCAGCTCTGCAAGTTTTTGCGTTTTTTAGAAGTTCAGGGGAAGGGGAGATGGCTGGGGCCCTTGCTCATGCCGGATTCTAGCACAGTGAGCTAGCAAGGGTGGGCACTGTGCTGGGACATGCCAACGGGGAAGGTGCTTCCAGGGTAACTTGCCACTGTGGTGGCCTGTTTGCTCAGTCTAGTGCTGTAGTTTCCTAAATGCAAACTTTCTTAGGCCCAAATGATTTCTGTTTTTCAGGCTGACAGATTTGCCTGTGACCAGACACAAGGCAGGTGGTCTTGTGAGAATCTGAGAAATGAGATTTCTCTCATTCTAAAGTCAGAGGGGGAGGAAATTACAAATGGACCATTGACAGTTGCTAAGTGCATATCTATTCACTGGGAATAATAACCTGTGGTTCTTTTGACTCTCAGGGTAAACTGCACAGATTAATAAACTGACTTTTCTCACCTATGAAAACATGACATTGAAGCATAGTACGTAAGAGGTCTCACTTCTTAAAATTCTCTGAATTTTATCTGTAAAGTTGTTCTTGAGTGCTTATTAACAGGAGATCACACTATAAGTTATTTACATGAACTGGAAAATGTTTTCTTACCTGTCCGACTTTATCTTCCACCCTTCTCTGCTATGCTTTCCTGGACTGGTCTTTTTATTCTCAAAAAGCCAAATTCATTCCTACCTCAGATCCTTCTTTCTGGAACAGTCTCACTACAGGTCTTTCCATGGCTCACTTCTCATCCTTCAGGCTCAACTCTAACAGGAGTGCCTCGGAGAGACTATTTCTCACACATTCCTCCCTGTCTCCTGGCTGAGGTTGCTTGTTCCCTAATTTCATCTCATTCACCATTACATCACCTTCTTTTATTTTCAAGAAAACACCTCACAGTATGGGAAATGATCTTTGTAATTGTTTTGCTTTCTGTTTTTGACATAGGAATGCAGGTCCTTTCAGGCTGGGACATGGTCTGCCTGCCCACTACTGTACTGCAAGGACCTAGAACAGTGCCTCGTAGGTGGCATCACTCAACAGCATATATGTGTTGCTGACAGAATGGAGTTATTTTGTGTTTGAAGAGAGGAAACAACTATGGTACAGAACAGAGATTGCTTGGAACTTCATGTTGGTATATTCCCCATAGCACCAGGAATCTGTGAATGTCTACCCTGACAGATTATAAGAAAGCTGAGATCAGTAGTTCTATCTTGTTTATCTCTGTACATCCTATCATATTACGCCTTACACATAATAGGAACTCGGTAAACTGAACCACTATCAATATCATAACTGGTGTTATTTATTAGTATTATTTTTAGAACCACTGTAGCAGAACAGAAGCATCACAAAAGTGAGAGAGAGACACACTGATAGAAGCAATGAAAGCACCTATGCTGTAGCTGGAGACCTGGCTTCTGGGGTCAGCTCTGCTAGTAACTGGGAGGTAATGTGGGCTTTTATTCTCTCTGAGCCCCAGAATTTTAAAAGCCAAGGCTTTAAATGAAAATACATCTAAGACTCCTCCATGGTCTTTTTTTCATCTCTTTCAGTCTATTCCAATTTCCCCCTTGCAGATTTTTGATTTTCCCAGTGTTCCTATCACTCTGCTGCCTTATTTCTTCCTCCGACCATCTTTAGCGTGCACGGGGCTCAGAAAAGCTGTGGCTGGGGAAAGAATGACATGGGGACTCACCAAGTGGGATCAGGCTGACTGACAACTGGACGGAGAGGCTCAATGGAGCCACATTCCTCAATGGGCATAAGCACTGTTAAAAGTCTTGGACAAGACTAGTGGGTAAAATGTGTGGACAAAAGCTAGTAATTTTCTGAAATTTTTATTTATTGATTTTTGGAGAGAAGGGATGGAGGGAAGGGGGCGGAGAGAGAGAGAGAGAATGATTTGTTGTCCCACTTATTTATGCATCCATTAGTTAATTCTTGTATGTGCCTGACCAGGGATCAAACCCATAACCAGTCTTTGCATATCGGGATGCCACTCTAACCAAATGAGCTACCTGGCCCAGGGACCAGTGAGTGAGTGTTTTTAATCCTCACTTGAGGATATTATTCATTTTAGAGAAAGAGGAGGAAGAGGAGGAGGAGAGATGTGAGCCACATTGATCCATTGCTCCTCTTACCTGCCCCAACAGGGGATGGAGCGCCCACCCTTTTGGTGCACAGGATGATGCTCCAAACAACTGAGCAACCCAGCCAGAGTGCCAGTTCATCATTGTTAAAGAGCTTTGTTGTTTTGACAATGTCGTTGGCTCTCAGTGAAAGCAGCCTCTGGTCCAGAAGTGGTTAATTGCCCTCAGATGATGATGCGGTATCTTAGAGTAATATGGGGTTTCCAGAGCAGATTATTTCATTGCACGCTTGCATGAAAGAACTTTTGTGGACCAGGACAAAATTCTTACGGGAAGAAGGGAAACTAACTCATTTCCTTTGATGTTTCCATTTTACAGTGATACGTTGAAGGGAACACTGTCAGGAGACGGGGTTTTTGACAGTCTATGCTTAACTGCTATCGAGGTCATTGTGAGGTAAAAGCAAGCAACTGGTGTGCTCTCAAGGACATGTAGACTTCAGTTTTCTCTTTCATTAAGATGCAGGTGGTAGATCAACTGCTTTTATTTTTCTAACTGTTGCAAACATTAAGATTTCCTTCCTACCCAAGTCACAGGAGAACTCTGTTGAAGAAATAAGAACAGAGTTTTTGACAATTTTAATGTAGACATTACATAGGCTATACTTTGGTCAGGTCATAAAGGAGTATGTAACATAGCTATCGGCTGATTTGTAGGTGAAGACATTTGACTCAAAGGATCATGACAATTCTGGAAAAGTACTTGTACAAATCATTATTCTAATTTTCATTTTAAAAGTCAAGGTAGTACACGTTAAGTAGCTATTGTGGTTAAAACTCTTTTTGTTCTAATACGATTTTTAAAATGTTCCATCACCATTTATTTTAAAGTGAGTGAACTGTTCCTTTTCATGGACTTATCGTTGATAATATAAAAAAGCCCTTTAAATTGCAGAAAAAATTGTCTACTTAGATGTTAGGCTGATTAGTCTCTAGTCCACTCTCCCCAGCAAAGGCATGAAGAGTTAAATCAAGTCGGGCAGGGTGGTTTGTACTTCTCCTTTCCCCCTCTTGTTTAGATGTATCTCCAGCCGGAAACCTATGGGCTTACACTTTCTAAGCATGTTCAATAATGAAGTGGTAGACCTTCACTGAGTGTTTCAGGACTACAGGAAGTGGTTGAGAGTTATTCAACAGTTGGTATACTCCCTTTACGTCTGCACCAATCCTAGGTTGCACTGCTGGGTTGGGAAATATTGTTTGTGTTGGAAGCGGTATCTTTCAGAAGAGATGTAAAAACCAAGGTCTAGGTTGTTTGTGGTCACTAAATCCACCAGAATGTTTTCTGTGAGTATAGGGATGTTCTTGAGTTTCCTTTCTAAATTTATAAACTTTTACTCATCTATACTTCTCAAGTAATTTGTAGACTGTATTCCTCTTTTCTTAACCCAAACTAGAGTGGAGCGTAACTGTAATTCTTTGCTTTATAATAAGACTCTTTTAGGAGTGGATAAAAGAGAATAATACCTTTTAAGGAAAAGCTCATAAACTAAAATCTAAATCTCTTATAAAAAGAGTACAGATAAATTATTATTTTACCTGTTATATTATTAGCATATTTTATAAGCTATATAGAATTTCTTGTGGTGCCATCTTGAGAACCTTTTATTTTTCTAATGTCAACATTTTAAGTATTTTCTATCTGTGAAATATAACAAATGCAGACTATTTCAAAAGCACTCCATTCAGGCTTTTTCCATCTTTTGGGTATTGTTGTTTTTCAACACTGGCTATTCAAGTTTACACACACAATGCTCGAAAGCCTTCACATAGTCCCCCCCACCCCCCCATCCTCTTTGCTCTGAAAATGGTCGGAACAGGATCACAATCCTTCTCTGAATGTTTCCTTGTGTTAGATCAGTTCCTTCTGAGTTCTGTGCTTGCCAATGCTAAATTTCCTGCCAGGGCAGTGGTCTATTTTTAACATTTTGGGGGCTTAGTCTTCATCCCAAATCTAACAGGCACATTTGGTGGAGTGAAAGAAAGCTGACTGGGTGCACTTACCAATCAGGATCATCAGGATTTGCAATTTCTGCAGACTAAACGATTTGGATGAGATAGACCAATTAGAATACTTAAAAGATCATTTGTCATCACTCTAATCTTCATGTATCTTTTACTTATCATTTTCTTTGACTGAAATTATTAGAATCTTTGTCATATTCATCTCAAGGCCAAATGGGAGCAGTAGTGTTCATTTTATATTTTCACTATATCAGAGCGTTGTAACACGTCACACCAGACTAGGTGGTAGACAACTGTTTTAACAGAGAAGAGTTTTAGATTGTGTCACATACAGCATCATATTATCTCAGTGTCATTTCTTTGACTAATTCCATGTTTCATACACAAATGAAGACCGGGGGATTTATTTCTGTTATTTAATAGCATTTGTTTAATTCAGAGATTAATATATCACCTTCAAACCTGAAACAGAGGCCCTCTGAAACATCAGACCCAAAAAATTGGACACGGCCTATTAGCCCAAAAGAACATGTTGCCAATTATCTCCATGTTTATTTAAATATTTAGCTCTAAAGGAAGCAATCATTCCTTTATACTTCTTTAAATTTAGTATTGACATTTTTATTTTGGGAAAGGAGGTCTTTTTTTTTTAACATGGATACAGGAAAAGAAAACTCTCCAATAAAAATATTGTCTAAAAAGTTTGTTTTGTCTGCATGATTTACTAAATATGTACAATTTCAATTCACAGCGAAGATAACAAAGATTTAAACAGCCAACATCACAAATGTCTCAAGTTCTAAAAAAAATCACTGTGCACAGTTTAACAATTTAATTGAATAAAAACCAAAGCTAAGCCTTCAGTCTGAGTCTTTTTTATGATGGGCACAAGCCATGTAATTTCTTCATCTTTGTTACACGATGCATATTTCAGTGACTAAACGCCCCTTCCCATTTTATCATATTAGGTTATGTCAGTACATACTTAGGGGAGGCCATAAATTGCCTCTTCGTACACGTATATGATTTGTGATGTGTTCACATATATGTCATAATATTTATTAATATATAAAATGATCAGATGAGTCACTTGTGATTTTTTTCATGTCTTCAATGTAGGAATGTTTTGTTGTATATATAAAATTTTTAAATTGATGGGAGTGCTATTTAAAGCGATAATAACGTGACCAGAGTCCCTTTGATGTAAGATGTCCAGAAAGAACTATTCTGCATTTGAAATACAGAGATTTCATATCTCCACCCAATTCAGGTTTGTATAGTTTGTTATTAAATGAATCTGAACGTTGTGGTCATTCTGATGTAATGATCAAGTGACTGAACCAATTAATCATCACAAAAAATGTCACTGAACACAGAATAGTTGAGTTACACTTAAGGAGGGAGCCATAACTTTGGCTAACCCTATAAAATCTATAATAAGGTTGCTTTCACATAAATTTTTCCCATGTAAATTCTTTGGTGTTGTTCCCCCCTCTATTTTTTAATGCTTTGATTGATGAACATGCAATGTGAAATTCAAATAATTGCACTGAGCATGTTTATTTGAATAATTGTCCCATTGCACAATCAAATAAATCTGTTGAGTGGGTTTGTTTGAATGTTTTTTGCACGTACATGAAATGATATACTCAAATAAATGCAGCTGTGTTTATTACAATGTGTGGGGCTTCTGATACACACCCACTTTTTTGTGTGTCTAATCAGGGTCCTAGAGCCCCTTGAATGGCCCTCACACATTTTAGAGCAAAAGCGTGGTTGGTTAACAATTTTTCAGTTCAAATACATGTAAACTTATCATGGGGTAAATTCCTCAAATTTGTGACTGAGATTTGCTTTCATTAAGGCTTGCATCCTTAGAAAGATAGAAAATGACCTTCTGGGGGGAGCTATCTGATTGTGAAAAGTATCTAGTAAAGGTGTTCATGTTGACTCAAATATAATCCCTCCTTTTCTCCTTCCTCCAAGCCCTCCCACTCCATCCTCAGTCTAATTCAGGCTAAGGAAGACACACGTTTTGTTGAGTTCTTGATGAGAATCTCTGATACTTATCTCTCTTCCCAGTCATTTCAGGCCTCGGTCTACAGTGTCATGTGAAAAAAAGAAAAGATTGAACAGATCTGCTAGAATACAAAGGGCTTCTGGAGAACATGGACAGGGTTATTCAACTGTTTCAACGTTCCATCACCGTTCCTTAACCGCTATTCTAGAAAAAAAAGGGGGGGTTAGACTTTGAATCAGGAGTGTGGGAAGGATAACTACTTAATAAAAGGAAAGAGAAAAATATATCTGATGTTACTAAATGCATGTCTCTTGATTATGCAGTGGGAATTCTTGTTTTGACCTTGGAAAGGAGTCTTAGGCTATGTCAAACATTTTTATTCTTCCCTAGAGTTGTAAGATTA